>NC_135356.1:12786554-13119173 GCF_051622035.1 Arctopsyche grandis
AAACGCTAATTTCCGCTTAAATAATTACGAGTACGGAAAAAAATCATACCATTTTAAAAGTGATTAAACGAACTTTGTTTGATTTTAATTAAACCACCATAACATTATCAGAATCGTACAAGTTTTTATATGTAATAATAATAGTTCAAATATATATTTTATTATCATCGCATCGCGAAGAATGTGTTGTTCATAAGTTAATTAAAAATATTTTTTGAGCGGCCCTGTTAATGATATATGTATGTACATATGTATTTTGCTTGGTTGCGTCTGACAAGAAGGAATGCTGGGGGAACATTTTCAATGCCTTCTTTGTTCCGGTCACTTCAAATCATTGATAAATTCAGGATCGTGTATAATGTGTAAAATTTATGTTATTATTAATGAGATTACATTAAATTAATTTATTTATAATAATTCTATTATTATGATTTTAATTAATAAATAAGTCAGTACTGCAGTATATACATATATGTATATGTGTTTTCTAAGCAATGGATTAAAAGGCATAATGATGCCTTTTTTATGCGAAGTTTAGCTTTGTTATTAATAACATAAAGCTTAATAGCCGTCAAATAAGCAATTGCATACAAAATAATGAAGAAAAAAACTGTGACTATCAATATTTCCGAAATATAATACATTATATATAATATTATGTAGCTGTGAATATAATTAATGCTCGATGTCATTGAAATTTCTATATCTTTTAAATCAATACGTTTAAGTGTAAGAAAAGGACAGAAAAATGTTAAAAGTACGTTAATAAATCAATCAATTTGAAACAGCTGTGCTTGGGAATTTGGAATTCCCATGCAGAAAAACCCAATTCGCAAGAAGATTACCGCATTACATAAGATTCCCGATTTTTATGATGATGAATTTGTTGAAGAATTCAAAATTAGCCCAGTTTTGTTTGTTTTTATATAAATTTAAAAATAATTAAGAAAATAGAGGTTTTAAAACATTTTTTTTTAAATAGTATTAAATACCTTTACTTAAATAGTATCTATTAAATGTAATATGGAGTTTATTGGATTTTTTAGGTTTGTGTGGGGGTGTATATTTTTTCCTATAAATATCTGAAAATCGGGTTTACCCAATTTTAGAAAATATCAGTACCTATTCGAAAAAAATTTTTTTGTCAAAAGTGTTTAAAAAAGACCATTTTTTTAAAAATAATGTTTTTAATTTAATTTAACAGTTAGACAGTTGAAGGAAATGAGCATTAAACGACAATAACTAGATAAAACGGTATATATTTATGTATGTAGAATACATACGTAAGTATTTTCTCACGATCGCCTCAATTTAATATTAAATAGTAGGCAATTTCATCTAGAAAATACTACACATTTGAATAACCATGATTCCACACTTGGCAAATATATATGTATGTATAAATAAATATATATGTATGTATAAATATATATGTATGTATGTATGTATAAATACATATGTATGTATGATTTTTTGCATGGACAAATATGATTATAATAATGCAGGAAATGACAAGAATACAAATTCATTAATTTACATGTTTTGGAAACATTCAGATTTGCACGTGGATGGCCGGGTGAACGAGGAAGCAGGGCGGGAGGTAGGGGCGTGCATGCTGAAGCCGTAGCGACAATAGCCTCGGTGAGGTTCATCTATCAATTCCTTTCCGAAAACACACGTTGAAATATCAACGGACACAAAACTAGTCAAAGTTATAGTTAGACTACGGATACTCATCGAGGTAAAATTATTTTCCTATTGTTAACTTCATACAAAAACTTTTTTTTCTTTGGGACTTATGGGTATCCTATCACCCGTGTAAGTAAAGAGCGATACTTCAGCTAGTAAGTATTCAAATGTTCATGACGATTTTTATCTCTACATGTGTATTTAATCCTTGTATATGTATACATATATAATATGTACATATGTAGTGTATGTATAAAAAATATAAAAAAAAAATTATATAAATATTTATTTAAATATATTCACGATTTAGATTATGTATGCCGTGATTTATAATAATTACATAAAACTTAACCGCTCGTGTAAATATTATATTGTTATATTTTTATTACGTCATTGTGTAATGACAGGATACGTTTAATCGACACACACTACTTAATAATGATACATCTAATAAAAAAAAGCATAAAACGATCACGATTCGTATGCAATGATTGCAATTTGCGTTAATTTCTAATTCGACACGCAAATTTCCGAATGTGTCCAATTGATTTCGAATCAACGAAACGTTATATATAGTAATATCGAGAATTGGCGTGTAATTGGTCAAACGTGTCAACGTGTACTTGTATACGAAGCCCAATATAATAAATCGTATAATTGAATATTAAATACAAATAAAATAAAAATTGCGTAATAGCCAAGGACTCGTTCGGGACCCGGTTTGAATACGATACGGCAAAAAGCGCAAAAAGGATGCAAGAATGTGCGACAGGATTCGAACACTTTTCCCGAAGATATTTTTATGGCTCACCTCTTCTGACCGTCCCTTTAACCCTTTGCACTGCGCAACTTGGTTTCATAAAAATTATGCATATTGGAAATTTCTTATATAATTTATGGTTGTATTCATTCAATCTTACCCATTTTCTTCCAAATTTTATTCGTTTTCTATGCGATTAAAATCTGCCCAGGGCCGTGGTAGAGGGGGGGAGGGGGCAGATGACCGCGGGCGCAAGATCAAGGGAGGGGGGGGGCACCCCCTTGTTGGTAATATCAGGGATTGTAATATCAGGATATATAAGATCAATATTAAAACACGGTTGGTAATATCAGGGATTTTTATAGATCTGATGTGAAATTGATTGACTTGAAATTTTACAATTAATATTTATTTAAAATGCAGACGAGCGCTACAAAGAGGGTTTCCATTCGCAACATTACAATATTCTGTTTTTATTTGAATTTTAATTTACTTGTTGCTCGTATTAAACGATAGAAGTTTTTTTTTACATTTTTACTAAATGGACTAAACGGAATAGTATAGCATGCAGCATGTTTGTCCCCAGGCGCAAACTACCCCTTTCTACCAAGTTCTGATATCTAGAGGTAGGACCGGAAGCGTGCCGTTTATTGTTCAATTGTTGTAAATCCTTTGTAAAAAAGGTTCGGCAAACCTTTAACAATGCATTTAAAACATTTGAACAATACACAGCAATATTTTAAAATTCAAATATATACATAGAATATTAAAAAAAAAAAATTAAAAAAAAAAAAAAAAAAAATGCCTTCTAGGGCTTCGCCCTCGGTGCCCCCCTGAGCTTTGCCTTCTAGGGCTTCGCCCCTCTGCGGCCTCCTTAGCTATTGCCGTTTAGGGCTTCGCCCCTCTGCGCCCCCTTAGCTAATGCCTTTTAGGGCTGCGCCCCCTTCGGGGCCCCATAAGGCTGCGCTCCCTTCGGGGCCCCATGCGGCTGAGCCCCATAAGACTGCGCCCCCATGGGGCCCCATGAGACTACACCCCTCGCGCCCCCGCGGGGGTGAATCCATTGAATCGAAAAAAATCAAATCGGCGCCTATGAATCGAAGAAAAAATAAAACGAACCACGTGTTCGATGACGTCACCGATCTACGGACGACGAACGAACGAACCAAGGATACATACATATATATATACAAAGTCTCTTTCCAAGTTATATATTAGATAGAAGATATCTGTATTACCCGGCTTCGCTCAGTATTTATAATATAAACCGCTTAAACATCACTAATCTAATAGTAAACAATTTATTAAAAAAAAATTTAAAATTAAAAAAAAAATAAAATAAATAAATAAATCAAAAAATAAATAAAAAAAAACCTAATTTTTTTTGCCTTCTAGGGCTTCGCCCTCGGCGCCCCCCTGAGCCTTTGCCTTCTAGGGCTTCGCCCCTCCACGCCCCCATGAGCATTTGCCGTTTGGGGCTTCGCCCCCCTTAGCTGATGCCTTTTAGGGCTTCGCCCCTCCGCACCCCCATGATAATATGCCATCTAGGGCTTCGCCTCCATGATCAGTTGCCTTTTAGGGCTTCGCCCCTCCGCGCCCCCATGATTGAATGCCGTCTAGGGCTTCACCTCCCTTAGTTTATGCCTTTTAGGGCTTCGCCCCTCCGCGCCCCCATGATTGTATGCCGTCTAGGGCTTCGCCCCCTTTAGTTTATGCCTTTTAGGGCTTCGCCCCTCCGCGCCCCCATGATTGAATGCCGTTTAGGGCTTTGCCCCCATGATCAGTTGCCTTTTAGGGCTTCGCCCCTCCGCGCCCCCATGATTGAATGCCGTCTAAGGCTTCGCCCCCATGATCAGCTGCCTTTTAGGGCTTCGCCCCTCCGCGCCCCCATGATTAAATACCGTCTAGGGCTTCGCCCCTCCGCGCCCCTATGATTGAATGCCGTCTAGAGCTTCGCCCCCCTTAGTTTATGCCTTTTAGGGCTTTAGGGCTTCGCCCCTCCGCGCCCCCATGATTAAATGCCGTCTAGGGCTTCGCCCCCATGATCAGTTGCCGTTTAGGGCTTCGCTTCATAAGGCTGCGCCCCCTTGGGGTCCCGATATACACATATACATTCATATATACTAACCGTTTTTCATATGTATGCATGATAAACGAATATTTTCGACTTTTTTACGGTCACCCTACTAGCGGGTACTTAAATTGAGAATGCAGCTGTGAATAAAAAGCACAACGCGTCAGAGGGTTATAGTTCCAAAGCTCTCAGTCCAATGACTAATCGCATTAAACCGCTTCGTTAGAAGGTATAAATCAGAACGACAGTGAGACAGGTATGGCTCTTTATTGGCGTCTAGGAATCTCCTCGGAGCTGATAACAGCCCAGAAGTGTGCGAGGAGCAAATGGCTCTCGGTAGTTAATCACAAAACAATATGCCGTGTGCGGTTTTTAAGAACCGGTTAACACATTAACGACCGGATAATGGAGCGGATAAATTGCGCCACGTGGCTTTTATTGCTCTATGCGCGATCGCGAGCGCGGTTATATTTTAACTTGTTGACGTTTCATACATAAATTTATTTTCGCATAATTAATGTGGCTCACACTTTGCCTTATAAACATGCATGACCAATTTTTTTCAGAATTCGTATGTACTGGGCAAGAGATGGCAAATCGGATTTGATCGGCTTGCCGATATACCGTCAATTTTTTTCATTTTTGGTGCGTGCCATAATATAATATTTATTGAGCAAATAGTCAATCAGCAAAAATCGATTTCGACGTATGTATGTATGTATGTATAATAAACAAATTCCAACTTGGCACGCGTTTCATTTTTTGCCGGCTTTGGTTTTTCTCACCCCATTAACATATAGTTTCGTTATTTTATTTTTATTTACATATTTATTATATGTTATATACTGTTATATGTATGTTATACAATGTTTGCTAAAATAAAATATGTACATACAGCCGTGGACAAATGTATTAGGCCACTTGTAAAAAATGCTTTTGACCGAAAAGACTCGGCTATTTGAAACATTCACTACCTGCATCGCATCTTACTAGAAACTCTTCTATTAATTTACCCTACTTTCTCTTCCTTGGGTTGCTCATCAACATGACTTGCACCCAGGACGAATTTGTTTCTCTGGTTTTTATATCATATGTCATATTATGTATCTAATAGCGTTACCACGAACAACAACAAAAAAAACAAACAGACGGAATTGGGCTATTACGTATATGAGCCGTTATGTTATATTTTAAAGTGGCGTAATTCCAATTTTGAGAAAAACGAGTTAAAGCTAAAATTAGGTAAACGATGATTTATTGATGTATATTGAAAAAATACAAAATAATATAATATCCCAATGATATTAACAAAATAATTTCATTGAACTAACAAAGTGAATTTAATAAAATTGATGTAAACAATAGGAAATTGTCCTTTTCACGCAAAATGATTCGAAAGTGGTTTCTTCAGGTTGTTTTTTTTTTTTGCTATTTTTAATTAAGTGCATCTTCATTTATTGAAAAATACCAAAAACACGGGAATCGAGTGAAGCTCAGATAATTTTAATAAATTTTCAAAGTTCGGGATAGATACAATTTTCGAAACGGATTAAAAAGATACAATGGATTGGTTCTTTTAAAAATCGATCAAAACTTGTATTTAAATCTACCAAAAACGGACCTTCTGAGATGGCTGGAGAAGTGAAAAAGGTGTGAAACATACAATTTTCTCCACGGTCTCGTGGTTTCCAGCTGGGAAGGACGATTTTTCAGGTCATTGTTAATTCAATGATCAAAGTTAATTTAAAAGTGATCAAAGTTATTGATCACTTTTAAACCGATTCAAGGATAAAATATCACCGAAAACACTTCAGAGGGTGAGTTTAACTAAGAAAAATACGCGCCGCGTACGATTCTGTCTGTGTCTGTGCTTTAAGAAAAAATCTGATGGAAGCTGGATGACGGGATTGCAGGGTCAGAAAGAAAGCACCGCTCAGCAGTGCATAGTAAATGGCTGTACATGATGAATTGTGCAGGACTATGTTTATTCATCTAATCCCACACATTTCTCTTACTTCGTCTACCCATCTCATTTGTAACCTCTTATATTCTTCTGGGTACCATTTGAGCACTTTTCTACATTTCCAATTCAATATTTTCACTGATTCTACTATGACTACTACTACCCTTGCATTGTTTATTACTTTCGTGTTCCGTTTCATGTCTCTCCTCGTTGTATCTAACAAAAAATGTTAAATAATTATTTAAGTGCATTGGATTTTATGTAACATTGTGATATTAGATGACCAGGTAATGAACACATCTTGTTTGTAGCAAAGGAAAAGCATCATTCATTAGGCCGAATGATTTTGAATGTTTGTTGTAAGTTGCTAGCGACGAATCCTATTTATAACACAATAACTCGATTTAAATATTTGTTTGAGCGAGAAATTGGAATTTTCCCGCTCGTCTTTCGAAAAATTGACACTTTATTAGTTACGGGGAGTGGGATATACAGTTTTTGCATATGAATATGGCAAATAATACGTGCATAATCCAAAAAAATAAAAATGATGTCATCGAAACGTAGCTTCGCGAAAATAATAAACGAAACATGCAATTTTTAGCGCCGAGTGCTTACAATAAAAAGGCGATGTTTGTATGTAAGTAAATAAATATTGACATCAAAAGTGACGGTTTAACTTGAGTGTGTTTTATTGGTTGCAAATTACATGTGTTTATAAACTAATAATATGAATTATCAAAGCACATTTGTCACATTAGCACAAGTTTTGATTTTGTTGTCATTTTAACCGATTCAATTGAAAATTATCTATACTTTGAATTATCTTCTGTTTCGTTTTTGTTCTTTTTTCATATAATAAATTAATATACATATACATCGAGTTTCGTATTGTACAATTTTGATCAATGAAATTAATCGAACTTTTAGAAATATGTATCATTCGATAATATGCAACATATTTATGTATATGTACATACATGTGTATGTGCAGTAAAATATTTCAAATTATTACTAAATATATTCCCAGTTATTAATTATTGTTAGTTAATACTCTATATAAATTTGTTGAGTTAAATAATCAAGTACTTTTATCTGATTCATCAAAATATCCGTTCTACAAAGAAAATCATTCATATGTTTATGGTTTCAAAAAATCATTTCATTATAAATAGCACAATAGCATTTTATATGTCAAACTATGAATTCAATTTTTTATAATTATATATATGTAGACGCATTTTGTATAATAGCATTTTGATACTTTATGTTAATATATTATGTACATATCCAATTAAATACATTTTACCTGGGCTCTGTAGAAAAAATCGTTGTGAATAACATAAATTATAAGAGATAAGAGATATAAAAAATGACCACTGACACGAAAACCATGTGAACTTAATAAGAGGTAAGTAATAAATGATGTGTAAAATAGACAATGATTATTGAATCAATAGTTATTTATTGGAATTTATTTAAGATGTAATGTGACCATATTTTATAAAGAATTGCAAATATGTAGGTATTTTGAGCTTTTTTCCTATTATTCCATAAATACTAACATTAAAATAAGTTAATGTTAGAAATACTAAAAAGAAAAGTAATGTGTAAAATAGAAAATAATGACTGAACTTTTATAATAGGCTTACTATATAATTTTACATAAGATATGAACAATTAAAGCTTTTAAAAATTATTATTATCCAAACACTAATTAAGTAAAATTTTGATTACAAATAATAGTTTTTATTAAAAAAATATCCGTCGGGAAACAAAGACATGATCTCCAAAAGCGGTTGTTATAAATTTTGCCCACAAATAATATGAAAACACCTTTACTCGAAAACAAAAAATAAATTCCACGACAAGGATTGTATCCTTGTGTATAGATTGAGATAAGAAATGAACCGCAAAACGCGATAAGACAAGTGTGAAAAAATAATAAAATAAAAAACAATAAAAACCATCCGCTTTAAAAAGTCATAAATAAGTTTAAAATCAATTAGGAAAATTATTAATAAACATGATTTTCGCAAATTATTCGAAGGTGCGTTTGCAAAATAAATATGAAAAATTCAAACCTTGGTCAGCGGATTTCCCCATGCTATCGCGACGACGAACACCAACAGCAGATTCGCAACGATGATCGACTTTTCCATGTTTGAATCGAAGATTCGAACTTTCTGTGACTTTCAGACTTTCAGACTTTCCTCAGTGACGATTACAATTTTCCGACTTAAAGCGAGCGACTTAGAAGTGAAATCGAGGCGCTTGAAAATGTTTCCGAAAAGCACATCGTCCCCTGTTCTCTACTGTATTCAATTGTTCATATCCGATCCTGGGTGAGAGGTGAAAAATGTGAGGAGCGCGGTTCAGGTGTAACCGATTACAGGTTTTTCAATTGTCATAATTTTTAAATATAAATATATATAAATATATATATATATATATATATATATATATATATATATATATAAATATAAATATATAAATATAAATATAAATATAAATATAAATATAAATATAAATATAAATATAAATATATATAAATATAAATATATATATATATATATATATATATATATATATATATATATATATATAAATATAAATATAAATATATATATTATATATATATAAATATATTTATGTACGTGTTTGGTACTTGGGTATTGTTGTTGTATGCGGCGTGGTCGCGTCGCGTTTTCGACCAGTTAACGGAACCGGCCTCCTCGACCAGGAATTTAACACTGATCTAGCAGCAAGTTTCATTGCTGCCAATATGTCTCTGGCCTCAACTCGCTCCCCACCACTGGTATTGTAGCAGCTTCTCAAAAAAAAGATCCCCGTTCCTAGTAATGGTGGTACGTACATACATAATAGCGTTGCTCGAAATCAGGGATGGCATCAGCCACATTTTTTTTTCATGTTACCCTAAATCGACACCATGGCTGAATGTGTACATATCAAAACATTTAGGTATACAGATATCAATTACAAACCGCAAGCACGTGCATACTCACAACAATTGACAAATTCGGACTAGCTGAATTTGTGAGAGTGGGAGAGGATGACGTTACAATCGTTAAGTTAGATAAATTTACACTGTTAGGGTTAATTGATCTGGATTTAATAACGAGAAAATCTTTCCATTAATGTATATTTTTATGCGGTAATTAATATATGTATATTAATGCGGGTTTTCTTTTTTTAATAGAACAGTGATGTGCGGTTGTTCTAGTGCTATTGCCGGACAACCGTCTCATTCTCCGATGAAAGGGTCTTTTAGACTGTATTCGTTGGGGGGGGGGGTCTCATGTAGAGGGCTTTATTGGTTGACTTTATTGACCTCTAAAGTGGGCTTATATTAATATGTATAAAATTATTTATACGCGCTATGACATTGATTGAAAGCTTATATTATATATATTAGCATGTAAAGCGTCGCCTAAGGGCACATTTTGAAGAGTGACAAACTGTAGAAGAAAAAAATATTGTAATTATATTTTGTTATATTTTATTATAATTATAAATGAATGGATAATCTTCAACCGATCATGATGAGTACTTTCTTGTTACTATCATTTCAACCAGCAGTGTTGACTAGTGGTTAGCATATATGCCTTCGAACATAGTGTCCACTGGTTGTTGATGTTGATGGCCAGACCTTGGTTTATGATTCCAGGTCGATCTTTTCCTATCAGAGATTGCCAATTTATCTGGTTTTCATTGAAATGGTTCCAACAAATTGGCAACCTTCACTCAGCATCTCGAATTTCACTGATTCGTATAAAAACGCTGCAAATTTGTCCATAAATGTCTTGCAAATTTTCGAATTCTTCAGCATCTCAAAATAATACGATTTTTATTTTAAAAAATGCTTTGAAAATTTAAGTTTATCAAAAATTTATCCACCGATGTCTTTATGTGGCTTTGTTAAAATTATTCTAAAAATTGTATATCGATGTTTGTAATTGGTTAGGAAGGCGCATTAGGGTTTACCTGTTAGGCCTTATACATATATGTATGTATGTAAAAATAAAAACGCGATATAAGCAGTGTAATATAAAATATAGAATATAATATTATATTTTTATCATATTTTTTGAAGGGAGGCACAGCCATGGAGGCTGTGGAGCCGTTAGAAAAAACAAGACTCCAACGCCGACTCCGCACCCCTGTTTATTACTAAAAATTGTAACCCTCTTTTTTTGTATTCTACAATTATTGTCAAGACTGACAAAAAGATCCAACCTACCCACAAAAATCACAATCCATTATACGAGAAACTGGTTGAGATAAAATCTCGTTTCACCCAGAACCACGACTAGGGGGCTTTTGTTATTGATATTTCATGCAAGGAGAGAATCTTTCTTTAAAATATATTTATGCTCCGCAAAATTTAAAACTAGATGTCTTGTTACGATTCAGTAATCTCAGGGGAAATTGCCCTCCCCCTTTATTGCCCCACATGTGGAAATAAAATTTTTACCATTTTGAGCGATTCATTAATAGCATTATTTAAAAAAATTGTATCGAAAAAACAGATTAAAAACTTTTTAATGGAGCAAATTTAAATTATTTATCATCTTTTACGCCCAAGTAACGAATCTCCAGACGCCAGTATATGTTTATTGAAATAACTGATTTATTAATAAAATAAGTTATCGATTCCTCAAGCTTAACTTACCATAGTTTGCTTCAGTTCGTCGTATATATGTACACACAGAGCCGTGCAATGGTGGTAGCAGCCCCGGATTCCAAAATCGTCAAAATTGGAAACGAAAGATTCCAGAATTTTTAAGTGAAATAATAAATGCAAAGATATTGTTCCCGCCATGGAATGAATTAAAATCTATAAGAATTTTCAATTAAGTTTTTTGGTTTTTTTTTCTATTATGCACTAATAAAAAACTAAAATACTAACAAAAAAAATGTAAAAACATACAATTATTATTGAATCAAGCTCCTAAAATGGTTATTAAATGTAGCTGAAATCCTTATCTGACGATTTAATACGAAAGAGATAATGTAGAGCCGCAATACTCCATTGGGCTTAGTACTTAGGGACTAGATATAAAAGCCTCTTCCAAAACAACATGAATTAGCAAACGATACAAACGTTTGACACGATGAAGTCTGCCTTGCTCCAAATCAATTAAAATGTATTAAAAAATGTATATTTGCAAAGATTCAAAACCAATGATGATGGATATAAAGTAGTGATGATATAAAACGCAGCTATGACAGTATATCTATTTGGAAGCGACAGTGTGCGGTGATCGCACAGCGCATTTCTTAACATGCGTCGCGCGCTAACTCGACCATACAGGCCTATCTGTCGTTACGGAGTCTGCACCAGGGGTAAACAACCTTTTTATCGAGGAAAATCCACCCACACCTCCCCGCCATCCACCCTCCATCCCTTCGGACTTGCGCCGAGTCGTAGAGTCAATTTTTCTCACGGTCCGATTAGGAATGTCGAATGCGTGTACCTGTCAGGTGGGGATATGTGCGGATTAAGACGTCAACTGGCCGTAAAAATCATCGGTGTCATCGTAATACGGATTACGTAATCTTACTGATTAGAAGTTGGTTAAAGTGTGAAATATTTTTGAAAATGTATTTTAAAGTATTTTTGAGGTATCAAAATACAAAATTTACAGTTGAAATGTTATCATTCAGCTCCGCAATTGATTTATTTAAAACGCTCCTTTCAAATATTAGTTATTAGCTATGTCTCCACATAGTCATATTCGTCTTCAACGATCGCTTTCAATTTTCATTTCAACATTCAGCATGATGCATGCCTTACAACGTATACAATGTAATCAAACGTCCACACTTGTTCAATACAATTGACTGAAAATTGACCATGTGTTATCAGCAGACTTTGGCGGTCAGGATGCTTTAACCCACAAAAAATGGTTTTGTTTTTTTAATATTTCCGTAATTTTTATCCTTGTAGTCCCATCCCATAGTAGCGGAAAATTTCGAAAATCTTCTTTAAAATTTATTATTTCCTTCGATTTTAATTTATGACGTGACATGACGCATGAAAAGTTGCAATAATAACCGACCGGCTCAGGAGTGTGTGCTTCTCGTGCAATCTGTCAAAACGCGTCCTTTCAACTCTAAAGCGCACACGTTTGCGCATGCCCTACGTGCGACAAACGCATGCGCCTCATGTTGCACGAAAAATGAACAAATGGAGACACAGCTATTGGGGATATTTGTATTTGCGTTCTGGAGATATAATATATATATATATATATATATATATATATATATATATATATATATATATATATATATATATATATATATATATTTTTTTTTTGATTATTGGTTACATATTTGGAAGCGAAAATATTGGAGTTGGGCATAGCCATATGTACATACATACATATGTATGTACCGGTGGCGTGCGGTGAAATTCTCTCTTTTTGTCTTCAAGCCTTACTTAGCGTGCGTGAGCAGGATACAAGAGGAACAGGCTGTTCCCCTTGTATCCTGCTCGCACACATTAATTAAGACTCTACGAGAAAAAGAGAGAGAATTTCACCGCACGCCACTGGTATGTACATACATATATACTGTTCATTTCAATTGGGCCGAAAGATCATTGAATACTTATTAATAGGATTTTCCTCAGAGCCATAGTAAAGAATAAGGGGTATTAATATACTTTCTTCAAATTGTGGATATCATCCAAAGATAAAACTTGAATTCAGTACCTAAACAAAATTATTTATAATTTATTACAATATTAGAATTTTGTTTTATCCGGTATTTGTGACTAATTGAATATGGTTAGATTGAAATAAGAGAATTCCAAAGGATGCAATGGAGATGGATGGATGAAATTAGAAATAAATGGGTGGAAAGAAATGGATGAGAGTTGTTCAAACTAAAGACGCATAAAAACGTGTGAGAGAGGCTTTTAGCCGACAGCGTATGGTGAATAATTGTTAACGATGACGATGATGAGATCGAAATTAGCCTTACATCTACGACCGTGGATGTAATTGGGCTTAAAAAATCACCAATCATTATTAAGATTTTCACAAAACAATGCACCAAAACAAAAAAAAAAGTTGACAGTCAACTTCGGTTTCTGGAAGAAAATATCCATGCCTTGAAAAAATAATATCCGTTAGATCAGCAGAGATCATTCTATGTAGGTCCTTTTCATCTCTTGCAAGAATTGAAGCATTTTGCAGTACAATAGCTATGTAGAATGGAACATAATATGTTGAAAATCAAGCAGTCAATTCAAGTTGCTGTCTTTTTGTATACATATCCCCCTCCCCCCTTTTTCGTATTTGGTTTGTGCAGAAATGATCAATATTAAGAATAAAAAGTAGTATTTTTTCGTTGAAACGGTTTCACAAACCTGATGCATCGCGTTACTTTTAATTTTAAAAAAATCAGTCATCATTCGATCGGAAGTGACTCCGAAGTTGAATGCGTGAGTGAATCGCAATTCATCAACCGGTCTGTCATCCGTAGTAGAGAGCGGATATTACGGTCCGGTGGGGATGATGCCGTAGTCTTGGATCGCCGTCATCATCATCATCATCAGGTAGGCGGTGCTAATCCGACAACTGGACCGTATTCTCCTCTCGCAAGATGCAGGGCTGCCACCTGGTGCAAAGCCGCACACGTCGAAATGGAGCCGCTCCGGTGGATATGTGGCAGCCCTGGTTTTGAACGCATAGCTCGAGGGTGCCAGAACAATTTGCAAAGGAACGATAAACCAACACACGAGACTGGGAGAGCTCGTTTGCATATTTTGTTCGACCCACCCACAAGTTGTGGGTGGGTCCGTGCCGACCCTCGCCTCATCAACATCTTTTTTCAATTAATTCAACTCATCATTTGCTATAATAAATTCGACGGGGGTAAAAGAGGAATAACGACTCGGATCGGTTTCTTTTCGTCTTTCTTTTTTGCCATCGTTAGTCGATAACTTCATATATTTTTTTATCCACACGCCGACGAAACAAAATAAAAAGAAATGGAGGGAAATACCTCAGATTCTATCGACCGATATTTCGGACTCAAATTAATAACCAATCTCCATCGAACAAAACCACTGACGACCTATTTTGGCGAAGTGGCATTCTCAAGGCGCAAACAAACAGCGGTCGACTCAAATAGTGTTTGTTCTTATCTTCATGCTGACGTGATGGACACCGGTGAAATTTTAGTGCCATATACCCTGAAATAATTGGAACGGCTATTTTCTCTATGTGCACAAATGCACACCCGGTCGGCGCCCTACAGCTCTTCACATCAGAATTCCTTAGTTATTTCTTGACTCTATCCAATTCAGTCTACCTATAATTTTATGAAGCATGGGTAGACCACAGCCTTTTGAAAACTCAGGAAGTATAATGCATTTATCCCATGACTAGTCACCGGACCCAGAAGGTGCCGCGTATTGTTCAAAGGTTGTAAATGCATTGTTTAAGGTTTGCCGAACCTTTTTTACAAAGGATTTACAACAATGGAACAATGGATAGCACTGTGACTATCCTACCTCTACTCATGACTAGAGGTAGGATAGTCACAGTGCTATCCATTATTCGGCAAACCTTTAACAATGCATTTACAACCTTTGAACAATACACAGCCCCCTCAGGCTCCAGTGACTACTCATGACCAGGGACAATGCGAGGGGGAGGGGAGCCGGGGAAGAGTTCCAGGGCCTGGACTACTCGAGGGGCCCCGTGTCGGAAATCATATCTGTTATATCATACTTTCTCATTCAATTATTTTAAAAATAACGACCAGCATATTGTAGTTCTCATAGGTTTTTCGCAAATTAAAAATATATTTTTTTTAATTTGTCATAGGGCCCGGATTTCTCTAGGTGGCACTGCTCATGACGACTTATATTTTATTTTACAGCTATACATATACCAGGAAGGCCTAACAGGTAAACCCCAGTACGCTTTCCTGGACAATTATTAACATCAATAAACAATTATGTTTATACAGTACCAAAGGGACAGAGTGGGTAGCATTTTATAATATGAGCAAATTCGAGATGCTATACGTATAAACTCCAATTTGCGAAAGACAGATACAGTAAATATGGCATATTTTGTCCCCTCAACAATGTATCCGTCAATATAACCCTGACAAAGCTACGCAGGACAATGGCGCGCATGACTAAAGTAAATTCCTATATACAATTATCTTTCATATCACATAGAAATTTAAAAATACTGATAATTAGACATCAGAATCACGTGGCCGCAACAAAAAACTTAATGCAAAAGCCTAACTGGGAGCTTCATACTTTTCACGAAATTGTGAAATAATATTTGTTTTGTGAAAGTTTTCAATTTCAATGAAAATAATTGAAAATATATTTTTTCTATCGTACGAAAATCACCGAATTATAAAAATAGATAATAATATGAAATAGATGACAACATAAGGCAAAAATTAAACTTTCGCGAGACCGTAATAAAGCTTTATGACTGTTTTATCCTAGTACGTCCGATGCTTTGTTAAATATGTTCCGTCTTTAAAATAGTTGCATTCGATTGCATAAAGCTTAAGTGCTTCCCATTTTTTTTTTAAATGTAGACCCTTTTTCTCCTATCCTCTTAACTCCTAAATATAATATATTTATATAGTATATTTGAATTAAATTAAATTTTGTTATTTTTTTTCGCACGGCATTATGGGCGCGGGTTTGTCTTCGAGTAGTTCACACATTGATACTTTTTTTCAAAAAATCATCTGTTAACGATAAAAAAAATCTTTGATTAATTCTGTAGATTCAAATTTCAAATTCTACAGATTGTTATGCAAATGTTTATTTGCATTACAAAAAGCAGTAAAAAGAACGTGGTTCAAAAACACTCGATTGAAATTGAAAACGAGAATCTTTACGATGAGCAAACGGAACAAACTCAGACGCAGGAAGCAGTTGATTTAACATAATAGTATTTTTATGAACCATTCTAAATACGGTAAATGCGTATCGTATGCATTGGATTAGATTATATTAGAATCTGAATTGTTCACCATATCTTATATAAGCTATAGAATCATGCCGACGCGGGGAAGTACCTCTATTAAATGAGTAATAAATTAAATCGATCGTACTAAAATGAGCTGAAAATTTTTTTGAAAATCTGGCTGACATTCATAGTTGCTCGGGTAAGCACTGATGGGACTAACGCAAAAAATGATGATTTTGCAAGTATAAGAATAAATTACGGCTGTTTTTATAGCTTGTCTTACCCATCAAAATCTAAAGACCTCTAAAAATCTCATGTTTATTTGGTAAATATTTAGTATCAAAGTTGTCAGTATAAATAATGAAATGTTTATGTTTATTTATTATGTATAACTAACTAGTGTTGAGCCCGTTAAAATTTCAACGGGTGGTTTCGGAAACAAATTGATACAAAATTTTAAATAAAGTTACAAAACGAATAGTAATAATTGATTGAAATTGGAACTGAAACAGAAATTCGGAATCGGAATTGAAACAGGAATAGGGAATTGGAACTGAAACAGGAATTAGGAAGCGGAACTGAAACCTGAATCCGGGTTCGGAAACTGAAAAAGGAATCCGGATCCGGATGAATCGTGACAAAACTAACAATTTCACGAAAACGACGAGACGAACTCAAAGCACGTAAAAACAGGACTGTCCCGGCCATAAATAGACGGATGATTATCCTGGTGATATTGTTTGCTAATTTTAGCATTCCTTGTAAACTTGTCGGATTTATGTAAATGCTTCATGACGGTCTTCTTTGTAGTCTAATAATAAACTGAGCACCAAATTGAAATACATGTTTTTTTATGTGCTTAAGATGATAATTCTACCTGCACCTACCTGCATATTCCTCGAAATGCAATTCGAAAAGTGCCGCTAGTCGGTTTATCCTTTGCACTTATACTATACCTTAATCACGCTAAGCTTAGAGAAGACCGGTGCTTGGGGAAATAAATTCTATAATTGATGATCAGACGACCTGACGACAGGATACTCTGAATTGTGTATAGAATTATTTAATAGTATTTATGTAGTGTTTTGGATATTAATTTTTAATTTTTACATGAGTCGTTACAATTGAAAGTTGCGCCAGTCCATTTTTTTCATTTCGAGATATTTATTGGTTTGTGATTTAAAGTATTTAGAAATACTGCTATACCAGCCTGTATAAAATTTATTTTGCATTTCCGAGATTTTGGACATATCCAATTCAATTTAATGAATTAACTAACCCTTTGCGCTCGGAATTTATTTCAAATTTGAGATGCCAGCTCGGAATCAATTTTATTATTTTACGTTTTCCAAAAATGAAAAATTATAAGCACAAAAATAATTATAAGTCGTCAAAACATACAGATATCCACCACAATATGATAAAAGAAAATTCATTGATTGAATCTTTTGTACCAGTTTTTCTCATTATTTTGTTTCAAACGGACCCACTTTTTTCTGCTTTCCTCTTAAATCCATCATAATTTTAGGTCATTTAATTTCGGTTTTGTCAATTTGATTGGGTGAAATTATTCCATCATGGGTAAACCATCACCTGAAAATCTTGATTTACTTTTTTCTTTCATTTTTTCAATACATGACAAAAACTTCATATCTCCGTAACCATCCTATTGAACCCCTATCTCCAAAAACAAAAAAAATTCTTTCTTACATCGTGTTCATCAAAATCAGCAATTCTCAAAAATATACACACATATATATATATATATATATATATATATATATATATATATATATATATATATATATATATATATATATATTTTTTTTTTTTTTTTTTTGCAGTTAAATTTTTCTAGGAAAATCAATTTTTTTGACTACTTAAAGATAGTTTATTTGAAAACAAAAATATCGCTTTAAAAAATGCAAGTTTAAGAAACACTGGATCTTTTAAAAAATGTAAAAAACACAGATGAAACTGTTCTTAAGGAATCCTTGAGAACAGTGAATCCTTGACAAGGATTCACTAGTTGATTTGGGATAGCAAATAATTTGTTTTCATTCATGGTCTATCTTAAAAATGGGTTCGAAGATCGCGTCGAGCTGAGTGTCGACATAAATACATACGATTTAGCGATTCGATTCCCGATTTAATGTGTGATAGAAAATTTTCCAAACGGATATTGAAAAGATACATTTACGGCGTGTAATTTTATACGAGTTCAGAAAAAGAGCGAGTGTTGGAATCGACGAATAATATCCATAAATTTTATTTGGACTTTGCTCCTGCTCCATGGACAGTTTAAAAGTGATTCAACAGATTTCGAAATGGCGATATCAACATAGAAGTACAACCCCGAAAAAAATAGCGGAAGAAAAATCGAACAAGAGTAAACTACCACTTCCGGTTGAGGGATGCTTATAAAATTTTATAAATAACTTGTTATTACGCTTAAACTTCTAGATATGAAATTTCAGTTCAATAAGCCAAAAGATTTCTGAGAAAAACTTATTATTAAAAACTTATAATTATTTCTATTACATGTAAAAAAATTCGGGTGTGACCAACCCATGACTTTATCTATGTATTTGAGGAATATAAGAAGGTTACAAAACAAAATTCGATATTGAACTGATGACTATGATAGCGATGCAAATTGAGCGCAAATGTATGGAAACTTGCACAAAACAAAAGTTCTACTTCCGGTTGTCAGATTTTGTTCAAATTTTTTTTATTACTAAAAATCACTATCAGTATTATACTTATTAAATATCAAGAAAATAAAAGTAACTTTAAAGGTCAAAATAAAATAATGAAATATTGTTTTAAAAAAAAATACTACTTCCGGTCTACAAATTCTGACCAAAACCCTACCAGCTCTAAGTTAGTACATAAAGGATAGAAATATAAATTTTCAGCTTAATACGTTCAGGTGTGCGGACAGAGTAGTGGGCACAACATTTTTAACCTTTCTACGAAGAAAAAATCCCACTTCCGGTTTATTAAATTAAGTAATTTTTTTTTTATTTTTACTTAAAATCACTATTTTTATTATACACATTAAATATCAAGAAGCTTAAAACAATTTAAAACGTCAAAATAAAATAATGAAAAAATAATGAAATATTGTTTTAAAAAAAAATACTACTTCCGGTTTACGAATTCTGACCAAAACCCTACCAGCTCTAAGTTAGTACATAAAGGATAGAAATATAAATTTTCAGCTTAATACGTTCAGGGGTGCGGACAGAGTAGTGGGCACAACATTTTTGACCTTTCTACGAGGAAAAAAATCCCACTTCCGGTTCATTAAATTACTATCCCCTTATAGGTGAGTACCGGAAATGGTACTCACCTATAAGGGGAGGTACCATTTCCGGTCAACTTAAAAATTTGAAAAAAAATTACGACGTGTCGATAAAAATTTCATTAACCGATACTCAGTTTCAGTTCGATAGGACTAACGGTGTTAAAAATATCCCCAAAATACACACACACACACACACACATTTTTTCTAGATCATGAAAACGTGATCAGTGATCGATTCTGAGTTCGAATTAGTCAAAATCTCGAGTTCGAATTTTCGCATGATCACAAAACTTCATCTATTGTTACTACGTACATAGATAAAGTAAAAATTCAGTCCGATTCAGTCAGCGGTTTGGGAGATAATTTAATTCAAAAACTTAAAAAAAAAAAAAGAGGATACCTACATACATACATATAAGGGGAGGTACCATTTCCAGTCACACATACACATTTTTTCTAGAACATGAAAAGGTGATCAGTAATCGATTCTCGAGTTCGAATTTTTGCATGATCGCAAAACTTCATCTATTGCTACGTATGTATATACATAGATAAAGTGAAAACAACAACACGTGCCACACATACCATTGTGTGTCTGCACTCGCCTTGCACTCGTATTGCACTCGACTATACCAAGGACCTAGATACTTCCAAAAGTTTCAGTTCATCAGCTAAGGAAAACCACTGATTTAGATTGGTCTAATATAGGTTTTTCATTTCAAATTGACCCTTTTTCATTTCAAATTAAACCTTTTTCATTCCAAATTGAGATTTTCATTTGAGATTGCCATTGAAAAGGGGTCAATTTGGAATGAAAAACCTATAGTATACAGAATAATAGAACAGCTTAAGCTTCTTACAGGCATACTCAATGTAGTAAAAAATATAAATTGACATAAGGGAAAGAAAGGGGGGGGGGGGGGGGAATAAAAATTCAACAAAAAAAGACAAATAAACGAGTTGTAGTAAGTGGTTTGGTGCGTGACTGTCGAATATATGAAAGACGCTACTTACTATAGCAACGAGGTGATAATGAGGCCTGAATCTACATAAAAGTGAGCATTCACGGAGAGATTTGTAGACGGACAAGTCTCTAGCTACGATATTTACCGTAGCTAGAAACGATACGGCAAACATGTCCAGAGACAAATTTCTCGCCTTCGTTCCAAAGAATCTTTTGACCATTGAATCAGTGTATCGAATGCGATTTTGAGATCTTACTGACCCAAAACTGAACTTCGCCATTACATATTATTATACCCATAAAGATTATGATGTCCAATCCGTTGTTTAATAATATTTTATAATAATAAACTGCGACGCACACGATTAAGATCTCCAGACAGACCTATTGTACAATGTTGTATTGTGCATACATTGTAAATGTGCTGCGCAATTCTTTTCAGAATCGCTTAAATGTCTTATTTATGAGTCCGTCGGGGCGGAAATTCAGTTTTAAATTTGCGTCATTGGGTGACATTTTCAGTAGATAATCTCATTTGCAATTCAGAACAAAGCCATATCGATTTACAGCACAATAGTTTTTACAGACATCGGTGTTCCTGAATAAGAAATGCTTCCACCACTCAATTTATGTAAATCTTTAAAGCGTGCAAATATATTCGGAGCGACCATGAAAACTGTCATTTCGTAGATTTCTTCACATCTATTGTATTTTATGTATCTATCGATCACACTTGACAAACCTAAATGTGACCCCAGTGTATGCAGATCTGAGATACATTGTATCTATTGTATTTTCCAGACAGTCGAATGGAAGAGAAGCCTGATAATAAATTGTATCAGTACTCCTTATGGTCAGATCGATTCCATTAACAATTTCAGTAATGTTTATTTGTGTAGTAAAAGTATGTACAAAAAATTATAGCCACGGGTTCGGAAATGGTAAATTGCTGGAATCTTTAAATTGTTCCAAAAGTTTTTTTGAGATTAGTAATAGTCGTAGGATCTGGTTGTCAGGAAACATAGACGATACAATAAATGATAATCGTTCGTCGATTTTAATCGTTCTTTATTTCTCGAGATGCCATGACGAACAGTCATTCGCCGCAATACATTGTCATCTATATTCTTCAACTCATGCATGCAATTGTGTCCCGATGACATAGGCAGGTAAGGCAATGCTTAATAGCGGCAAATTCTAAAAGGCGGCAAATGACGGAAGAATGAAACGTAAATATTATTATTATAAATCGAGTGTAATTAGAACTTTCTATGGGAATCTATGACATTTAAATAGTGTGTAAATAATTTAACAATCAAGAATGGACCACCAATTCTCTATTGATACACGTTTTTTACTCCGAATTCAATATTTTACAAATCAAATTAAATATTTTTTTAATTTCAAATTAAATATTTTTCATTTCACATTCAATATTTTTCATTTCACTTGTTTTTATTAATTACTTTTTTCATCCTTTCATCTTTAAGTTTTTGAAAAATAGCTTATCTAAAACTGTCGTATCTCTGAATGCTCTTATAGAATTAATCATTTCAACCGCATTTTTCTTTTTTTTTTACTTAGATTATTAATTTCGGGGTAAAATGTCTACGAAAAAAATAAATAAAGCGTGGTTACAACTAATACAAAAATACACCTATCTAAATATTGACTGGGTGATACAATCGAATTTCGAAATTGTTTAAGATACATAAGTTTTAAAACAGTGGGTTTTAAAAACTTAAGTATTTTTTGCCCTTTTTTATGATTTAAAAACTCACTATAAGCCGTAAACACATACGCCGTGTGTTTTTAAATCCTTCAGTCGAATCGATTGATATTATTCCAAAATAATAATATTCAGAAAATATTTCAAATCCCCTTATCAGCATCTCAAATTTAATATTTCATTCAAATGAAAATGGATGTCGTTTTTTACATGCAAATATATTGAAATGTATATATATTTTATTCTGATAATTCATACAGTCGAAGGTAACTAATTTTTAAATTTATTCATAGAAAGGTTTAGGAGTTATGTTTAATTTATAAATCCTATTATTTTTATCGTTACAGAAAATTCGGGCGGTCCATAATGAGTTAAATTGTTTTTTTGTTACATTTTTTTAACATTTTGTAGCATTTTGTTGCATGCAAATAGCTCACCGAGCGTGCACGCGCCCATGGCCACGGGGTTGAGAATCCTTGCTGTATTATGTATCGTATATAATATCGCTATTCTGTATGTCTGTCTGAGCTAACGTTCGCTGTACATTAATAGCTGTTTCGATTTCGACATACATATGTATTTTCGTCGCAGAAAAACCACTGTCAAAACGTATATACCAATACAATAAAAAAATAAAAAAAACTTCTATATATACTATTGGTTTCCAATGTTTCCTCTTGGCAGATAATTTACCACCATCCATTGAAAATTTATTAAATTAATTAATTTTTCTATTGGTGTTTTATGTTGTTTGCATGTAGGTAGGTAGGTAGTTTTTACCTTTTTTTCATATTACACAAACGGGTGACCGTGAAAAAGTCCAAGTGAAAAAGTCGAAAATATTCGTTTATCATGCATACATATGAAAAACAGTTAGTATGTATACAGACCCATGACAGGGTGTTCTTACCACTAGCGTAATTTGCGAAACTTGTGACAAATTTGACAAACATGTGGGAAACACGTATTTATTTTAACACTGGTAGATAGGTTAAATAGCAACCCACATGTGGTGGTGAAAAAAACCGAAAATTTTGAAACTGGGGATGAAAGAAACAAAGAATCAGTTCACGGTCAGTTTTCGCCCTGTTAACACGCTGCGTAAATTAACAATTATTGACTTAAAAATAGACTTAAGATTTAATTATTTTTAAATATAAGTTGTTAATTAATATTATTGTGTTTTTACGTTCGCTTTAATATATTTTTTGATTTTTTAATCAAAAACTTTTTTTTTGAAATGGCTCCAAAAAACCATTTCAGAAGATGTGAAAGTGGCCATTGCAACGCTTATTAGTGAAAAGACATGTAGTTACAGACAAATTGCAAAAAAATTTCATGTTTCTCACCCTACGGTAGCCCATATTTCACTATTGGTGCAATCGGGAGTTTCTCCAACTGCTACATTATACGACAAATGTGGGAGAAAACGAAAAACCACACCGCGAACGGATCGACAAATCATCACCATAGCTTTGTAGAACCATAAGGTGCCTAATAAAGGCATTCAAGCTATTCTGAACCAAGAGGGTATCGATATTTCCACAAGGACGATGCAACGTAGATTTTGTGAAGTTAACGTCAAGAACCGAACTCAAATAAAAAAGCCAAAATTGACACCAACGATGAAAAAAAAAGCTCAGGAACATCAGCAATGGACTGTTGATGATTGGAAAAAGGTATTGTTTAAATATTAATATTAAACTAAAAACTACTTGATAACCTCCTATGTACTAATTTTTCATTCATTTTAGGTTTGTTTCTCTGACGAAACAATTCTAAGGACAATGACAGATGTTGTCCAATACATCAGAAGACGACCTTCCGAGAAGCTGAGCGACGAATGCACCATTCAAACAACAAAATATAATGCATCTGTATGGTGTTGTCCGTTATTAGCGGAAAAGGGGCTGGACCCATAAGGGGCTGGACCCGTACATTGGTGCAGGATCAATACAAAAAATATTTTTGAAAGGATTTTTGCCTTATTTTGAATCAGAGGAAATGGATGCACATAATTACATTTTTATGCAAGATGTCACACGGCCAAAACAATTAAAAACTTCCTGACCACAAAAAATATTCGAATTTTGTTATGGCCAGGTAATTCCCTGGATTTAAATCCGATTGAAAATTGTTGGGGGTATTAAAAAGTATTTTTATAACAGCCCTAATACTACGTTAGATAATTTAAAAGAAAAATAATAGATACATGGAAAAATAATTCAAAAATCAAAAAAACAATACAGTCGGTAAAAGTCTCTCTCCCCCCGTCGTACATCCTCACTTAATTTGCGCGAGCAGGATACAACAGGAACAAGAGGAACAGGTTTTTCCTCCCGTATCCTGCGCGCGCACATTAAACAAGGCTGTGTGACAAAAAGAGAGATAATTTCACCGCATGCCACTGATATATATTATATATATATATATATATATATATATATATATATATATATATATATATATATATATATATATATATATATATATATATATATATATATATAGTATCATTTTCATTTACCATGCACCCTTTTTTTTGTTCTTTCGATTTTCGATCGTTGCCTTCCGATATTTGCTTTTTCGACCTTTTCGAAATTTTGACAGCGAAGCCGGGTAAAACCACTAGTTAAATATTCAATTAAATATTTAAAAGATCGAACACATGACCGCCGACACATTTATTTTTTATTTAATAATTTAATACCAACACTAGAGACCCGTATTTTGGGCACTTTGCTATTAATACTTAATTAATGCTAAAATTCGGAATAGATGCTAATACATAGATGCTAAATTCGTAAAATATGCGAATAGATGCTAAAATAACAAACAAAAGTGAAATTTGCATAAAATTAATAGACAATTTAGAAGGGTCTTCATATCCCTTTGCTCATATTTATTATGTGAAGAAATTGAGGGGATAAAACAGAGCTTGCAGTTTACCATAGACGGTGTTTTTCCTGTCGAAACCAAGCAACTGCTTTTGTCTACTACAGTATACAAAAGAAGACAGTTGGAGCTGTGTATCCAAAAGGCTGCTCTAAAAAGCGTCTTAAACTAGACTCGCACTAGACTAAATGAGACAAATCTATTCCTCCGAACATTTTTTAACTATTCAATCCATCTGTGGCAGGTACAAAATCTAATATTAATGTTAAAGAAATAGTTTTGTTTTTTAGAAACCTGCCATTGTTTAATGTGTTAACAGAAGCTCAATGTTTAAGGATATCAGTACTTATTTAGACAATTAATAGAGAATATAAAAAGTGAATCCACGCCGGATATATTGCTATTATTGATGGCAACAAAAATTAAATATTAAGAGTTTGGCTGTGCCGCTCTAAAATCTATTTGGTATCCTGCTAATAGTGTGGATGCTGAAAGGTATTTTAGTAAATACAATATAATTGTTACCGATCGTCGCACGTATCTCAAAAAATAATCTGTAGAAATATGCTCCATGTTAAGTTTTTATCAATTTTAATTGGTATTATATTTTTATATTCATATTTTTTGTCTTTGTATTTTTATATTCATGTTTTTTTTATTGTAATTTTAATTTCAAAATAATTTTGAATTTTTCTATTATTTTTTAATGGTTGTGTTGTCTTTTAATTGTATATATGTATATAAATTTTATTAAAATTCATCGAAATTTTTTATTATTTAAAATTAAACTCTTTATAAAAATAGATACTAAAATTGAATATTTTTAATGCCCTAAAACGCTAAAATGCAAAACTGAAAATGCTAAAATTGACAAAAATAGATGAACAAAATACGTGTCTCTGGCGATGACATAGATGAACCTAAGTACAAAAATAAATTGAATAGTTATCCTCACAAATTGTGATAAAAAGAAAATTAACATAAGAACTAACAAATAACATTACATTTTACTGATAACGGATAGCTCACTGAATTTTCAATTTTTTTGTCTGAAAATTGTATTATGTAAATATCCAACTCATGGCTGCGACTCTACGACTGTTTCTTCACCATTTATTGATTAAACGGGTATACCACTTTTCAACCATGAAATTGCTGAAGATACCAGAAAATAAATATGCTGAAATTATCAACGATTTAAGTGGTGAGTTTCCATGAAGATTTGGCGACTTCCGAAAAATTGAGATAGACTTGGCAATTATACGAGATCAATTGCAATATATGTATATTGATAGCGTATCGACGGAGTTATAAATTAAGATTATATATTTACAGTGGGATGCTGATTTAAGGGAATTACACCGTCATGAAGAAATGTTAATGCCTTAAAATGCTAAAATTGACAAAATTAGATGCCCAAAATACGGGTCTTTAGCCAACACCCATGCGATGATATGTCATCGGGTACAACACAAGTGTAATATGTATAATAGTACTCCAGAAATATTAAAAAAACTGTTATACATGATTTTTCTTGCATACACATAAAAAGGGGAATATTTTATTTTCGAAATTTTAAAATTAGACCCACCCATAAAAATGTCCAGAATAATTGTTTTCCCAAGGCTCGGGCTCGCTCTCGAAGGTCCTGCTGTGGAACAGCTGCATCAGATAAATTGCTAGATTTGGCGATCGGGCAGACAAATCTCTCCGTGAATGTCCACCCGAAGATGGATGCTGGAATACTCGATGGATACTGGATTCGTTGGGGGATGGGTTTCACAATGTGTTATAATAAAAATAATAATAGATACATATGTGGTCAGTCAATTAGGCGGCACCTGTGAAGAGGGACGAGTCGGCTTTTCGAATTTGGACAGGTAGGTGGATTGGTGCGCGCCGTTTCTGTTTTGTTTTATTATTCCGCATTGGACCACATGTGGACTCGTTTTTCATGGCTCCGCTCCGGGTCTGGTATCGTTTTTACGCGGCTTATCAGATGCCGAAGAACAGGTGTCCGGGATGCCTTCATTGTTGCGACACCACAGCCATACCTAATACCATACCAAACACAGCATCTGGTTTCTTTTTATCCTCTTTCCCTCGACGCTCTCCCCCTGGGATGAGCGATCCCAATTTCGCTAATGACAAATGTTTCTGACGAACTAGAGTGCTCATCGCTTTTACGTGTAGGTATATATGTACATATGTACACATATATTTCAAAGAAAACGTGTCAAATGCAATGGTCAAGGTTGTACAGTGCGCAAGTTAAGTTGTGTTTTAATTTGAATGCTAGCGACAATACCGCGCACATCGAGACAAGGGGAAACCCATCGGGACACATTGAGACCAAACCCGTCTCCTGGATCAAAGATACTCAGAAATGTGTTGTTTCACAGCTGGTAAAAATTTAAGGCAAAGAGGGTTTTTCTTGGAACAAGCTAGGTTCGCGGAAGGCCTCCCCTAAAGTTCAGCCGCCCGTGTTAATTGCACACATTGCACATGCGTTGGTAGCGGGCATAGTTCACATACATACAAGTCTATTCCGATGGAATAGCTATTGATCCAGTGATTATTATCTATTTACATATTTATTTTTCTTGTTAGTATTATCTTATTTTAATGTTAGGCTATTCAATATAATAATACATTTTATACATTATTTTTGGCTGTAGACTTTTTTGAAATTGGGAACTATGTACTTGTTATAAGAATCTTGGAATTTTTGTTGTTTTTTTCTTTTTATAAATTTGTAATAAATGTCCTGTAAATATGAGTATTTTTCTGTATTCATTACATTCCACTTATAAGAAGATTTCAATTGTGTCAGCATAACGACATTTTGCAATTTAATCAGCTGCAATTCCAAATTTCTCGCATCCATAGGATGGTTTTTAGTAAACTTTGGAAAGTATTTTCATTTATATTTTAAGGTAATTTGCAGTTTCTTATCATATTAGAAACTGCAAATTTTATGAAGGTTATTAAAGTCTTAAGTAAACCTCTTGTTAAATTGATTCAATTTTTTTTTTGTTTGAAAAGCCATTCCTTTTTTGAAGATAAATCGCATTATTATATTCTCTCTCAATTGAATATGTTCTTATTTCAGGCGATAACTCACGAAACCTATTAACATATCCTTTGCTCAACCAAAAATAAAAATAAACTTCACAGTGAATCAGAAATTCATAGTGAATCAGCAATTGTGTCTCAACTTCTTTTCAGAATCGCTTTACATCTAATAGAATTAATTTTTGTTTTTATTTTATTTTTAAATATTGGAAATTATTATTATTTTCAAAATTCACAATCATAATTGACCAAATGTTACTCTGCGATCGACCGGTTGGGAACTAGGGATCCCAAATATTCGTCGACTTCAACTATTCGAATATCGAATAGTAAATCAAGAGCTATTCAAATATTTATATATATTTTTTTATATATAAAAAAGGTAATTACATATGTACCAAGCATAAATTTGAATGAATCGTCTTAGATGCCATTGAATTCCACCTCGTTTTTACAGCCAATAATAATTTCAATTTTTTATTTTCTTTTTTCATTATGATTTCTGGAAAAATGGTTTTTTCGCCGGCGACTTCTTAAATATTCGTATTATTTTTCTGATGTTTTCTAAAACTTCGTAGAGATTATTATCGATCGAAAAGTGAATTTCTTCAAACATTTCCGTATTTAATGAATAAAAATCCGCTTCTTCACATGTAGACATTTCATCTTCTGCATTATCTTCATTTCATCATAATTATCCCGATTATATATTTCATTTTCTTCATAATCGTCGGCTTCTTCGCCATCACTCTTTTCATGTTGATTTTGTGTATTTACTTTATAAAATAATATTTACACGAATAATATTCGAATAGTTGATGAAATATTCGAATAACGAATGGCTGAAAAATCAAACGAATAATTCGAATACTCAAATATTCGAATATTCGATTGGGAACCCTTGCTTTGAAGCAATACAAATTGATTGGGTGTCAAAAGAATCACCATATCAAAAGATTCGAACTTCATCTCAATTTTAATCCAAATAGATACATACATACATGGTAACGACTAATTGAAATTTATGTATGTATATGTATATGAACTTTGGTTTATATTTCGACTTGGTGTGAATTTTTGCCACACGCACAATTGAATTCCACGCCTATAAATTATGGGGCTTTGATTTTGCGATATCGCTCGTTACCTGTGCTTGGGTTTGGTCTTTTTTTGTCTTCTTCTTCTTCTTTTGCTTTTTTTTCTCGTGGTCCTTTGATGTCAGGTGTATGGATCCTGTTGCTATGATCAATTTAGTGTGCGTGTCGGCCAAAAGATAATTGGTCGTTTAAAATACATACATACATTCACAGGGTGTTCTTCTGGGAACTACATGTTGGGGCAGCTGTGGTTTTTGTATAAAGACACGTGTTCCAAACGTCCCAAAGACCAATGATTTATACCGAGATACTCCCGACGCTCTCAGACAGCTTGGCGTTCACGAGGGTGACTACACCCAAATATAACTACCTGTTATATAATATGTCGGAGAAACATTTAATTTTTACCAACTAACTACAATCGGCCATTTCTGCAAGCATCTATACGCTTGGGTAGTATTATGCACTTTGCATGAAATTTTTCTTAAATAAAGACAACGTAGATTTGAAATGCGTTACGAAGCGTTTCGTAATTTTATAGGTTCAATTTTTATAGAATTTGCATTTGGTAATAAGTTCAACTCTTGCTCGTAGATACTTATCTGACTGAGACTAATGATGGAAAAGGAGGACACGGACAACTTAAAGACACGGATAATCCAAACTACTGATTTTTATTTCGTTTATTGAAAGAAGCTGTAATGTATTGTAATGTATTTTTAATAATTAAATTTATATTTTACCATGCTGCCATTGTGGGTTTTTTACCCCATGGTGTTGGATTTGTACATGTATAAATTTGAAATCATATTCAAAACGTGGTGATAAATAGTAGGTACGATGGTTTTATTGATTCGATGAGGAACCGGTGGTAAGCATTAACGCAACCACTATACTGTTGGTTTTGAGCAGCTTTTCTTATATCAATAATCAATAGAAATTTTATTTGGAATTTTCCTCTTTGATTGATTTACTCCAACAAATATGTACTCAAAAGAAATTAGGCATTTTTTTAAGTTTTGCAAATTTTGCCATTAATTTACATTTTTCAGATATTTTTTTTTTTACGTACGAAAAATAATTTATAGTTAGTTTTGGACAATTGTGGCATTACAGGAAGAACCTAATGCGCCACAATGGCCTACATTTGATAAATAAAAACAAGAAATAAAATACATAAAATAAAAAGCAAAAATGAAAGGCAGAAAACCATGATAAAATGAAAAAATAAAATAAAAAAACAGAAAACAAAAGAAAAATAATACATAAGAAAAAAAAAACAAAGGTGTAAAAATCAAATAAATAAAATCTTCGAATCCTATTCTTAGTTTTACATTGCACAAAAAAAATCACAGCGAGGCACAAATGGAAGAGAAAAGATTAAGATTCCACACCTACAATTCCACAATTCCACACCTACATTCAAATTAAGAAAATAATTATGAGCACAGATTACCAGATAAATATGTTAAAATAATATCCGATAATCTAAGCTCACTTAGGTGGAAAATATCGCATTCAGGCACGGCAGCAACAATTTCATTGAGATTTTAATTTCATCAGGTGTGTGAGAATCCAATGAATCTTTTTCTATATCTTTAAAAATTATCTTCCAAGATAAAATGTGTGTTGCTGGCATTATTTTGGACCAAAATTGAAATTCTTTATAATTTTTTTTAGTTGTATTTAAAATTTTGCCATAGTGACATTACAAATTCGCCACTATGGCAAAGCAAAAAAATATAGAAACAATAATATTACGAATACAAAAAACAAGATAACAAGATAACAGATTTTAGATTGAACAAATCCAAGCTAACAGAAATTTGCTAGAAGAGATTGATGCCCCTTGCAAACAGACGATGAAACCATCAAATTAGTACGTGCCACAGGAGAAGAGAACAAACTACGGCAACTAATGCTCACCAAACTAAGGAATTATGGAAATGTTTTCCCAAATATACTTTACATATACATATATATATATATATATATATATATATATATATATATATATATATATATATATATATATATATATATATATATATATATATATATATATATATATATATATATATATATATATATATATATATATATATATATATATATATATATATATATATATATATATATATATATATATATATATATATATATATATATATATATATATATATATATATATATATATATATATATATATATATATATATATATATATATATATATATATATATATATATATATATATATATATATATATATATATATATATATATATATATATATATATATATATATATATATATATATATATATATATATATATATATATATATATATATAGTACCTAATATCATATGCTTTTGAAATACTAGATTTATGTACCGATAAGCCGCACCCGGGTAATCGAGAGTAAGTATTCCTTTCCTAAAAAGTGTCTTATCACAAAACGCTTTGTAGTTCTACATATTGAATTATTTTAATTTATTTTTATGGTTTTTAAAAATATATATAACGAAGTTTTGATTACTCGTATTAATTTTTTTCATAAAAATAATCAGTAAATATTATATTATATTTGATACCAAATTAAATATAATATTTGGTTATAATATGCCATTTAAAAAAAAAAAAAAAAAAAAATATATATATATATATATATATATATATATATATATATATATATATATATATATATATATATATATATATATATAATATAATAGAGATAATAGCAATAAGTTCATCTTTTACAATTACGAACATCTAAATCTTTACATTTAAAAATGTTTCTGACTCAAATTTTCGTTTTAAATTATACGTACTTTTTTATTATAAGAAAAGCCTTGTAAAAAATTGTGAATTCACAGTTGACTTGTAGCAATTCTTAAACGTTCACTGATAAGATACAATTATACAAATATGAGTGTCATTGTACTGTATAATTAAAATAATGATAGTGATGCAAGTCTTTAAGTCTTTACAAATTTGTCACAGATTTTAGTATTGTGTCATTGGTTGTCAGAAGTTTTTGAATGATGATGATTATTTCAATAAGTTTGCATGAATAGTCCTGTTCTGTGTCATTCATAATTTCATCAAGTACATCGCCCGTTTTGGATTCATAAGATTAAAACGTATTATAATTGTAATTACGTATTATACAATGCAATATTAAAAAGCATGCCAGACACTGCCACGTGCCGGTCAGACTTGGATATTTGTGATTCCAAGTCGATCGTTTCCCATCACAGTTTGCCAATTTATCTGTTTTCATTTTTGAAACGGTTCCTCATCGAATCAACAAAACCATCGTACCTACTATTTGTCACGTTTTGAATATGATTTTTTAAAATTTAAAATTAGAGCGACAAAAGCCATTTAAAATTTTAGAATAGAACTCCGAAGGCAAAAGTTTTTTCTAAGGGTGTTTAGAAAAAAGGGCGCCATCGGGTGTAAGGCCGGCACTGTGTAGGAAGATACTTAGGAATAACGTACATCCTTACTCTTTCACCGCCTCTCGACCAATAGCATTTCGTATAGAAAGATTATTGACATTTTCCGTTACTATGGGACTGCAAGGATAAATATTAGGTAAAAAAAAAATATATAACGCTTTAAAAGTTTTGGGATATAATATATAGAGGTAGGATAGTTACAGTGCTATCTGAAAAAGGAATTTAGAGTTTTCAGTCATATTGTTGTAAAGAGAAAATAAAAACATTACACAAAAATAGTGGCGCTGCTACTATTGAACAAGTGTGGACAGTTGATTGCATGCCTTAAAGGCGCTCTTCCACCGAATACGTTGACGCAGACGTATCGTTTTTGCCCATACGAATGCACATACGTCGCGTTGACGTATGTTCTGTCGCGGTCGTCAGTTGCGATACGTCTGCGTCAACGTATTCGGTGGAATGCGTCTTAAGGCATGCATTATATTGAATGTTGAAATGAAAATTGAAAGCTATCGTTGAAGACGAAAACGATACATATGTACGTCAACGCGACGTATGTGCATTCGTATTGGCAAAAACGATACGTCTGCGTCAACGTATTCGGTGGAAGAGCGCCTTAAGACATGCATCATATTGAATGTTGAAATGAAAATTGAAAGCTATCGTTGAAGATGAAAACGATATATCATACGTCAACGCGACGTATGTGCATTCGTATTGAAGAGCGCTTTAAGGCATGCATCGTATTGAATGTTGAAATGAAAATTGAAAGCTATCGTTGAAGACGAAATCGATACGTCTGCGCCGTGACACGCATCATGTTGAATGTTGAAATGAAAATTGAAACGAACGTTGACGGGTGAAGAGTGACGTCATTGAGTGATGTTCCGAATGGGCAATATTCTGTGTGAATAATTTTCGTATGAGCGATGTTCCATGTGTGTGTGATATTCGTGTGAGCAATTATCACTGAACCACTTATTTCATATTCAGGTCAATCCACTATTATATTTAATATAATAGTGGATTGGCCGGAATCTGAAGGGGACGGAAACGTGCCGCCTATTGTTCAATTGTTGTAAATCCTTTGTAAAAAAGGTTCGGCAAACCTTTAACGGTAATTGGACTATTCGTCACATTGGGGTGGTCACAAAGACATTTTTTGCCATGAAAATCGCGAATACACAATATTTGGCACTCAAGTTCTCGTTACTATGATAGTTATCGTTAGTATGATTGACTTTTCGGCTGCCAGATGTTCCGTTATAGAGATTTTAGTGACTTTGTGACGAGTAATTTGTGACCAGTAATCACCGAACCCCTTTAACAATGCATTTACAATCTTTGAACAATAAACAGCCCCTTCAGAATCCGGCTTTATATACATACATATATGTAAGTTGAATATTTTTTAAATTTCCAGAAACCTTCTGAAGTATTAACCAGTATTGTTATAGAATGATTACCATAATGAGACTAATTTCTGTATTTCAATTTTCACAGTTCAAAAGGAAAAGTTTTAGTCGGAGAAATAAATATGTTACAATTTATTTGATTAAATTTAGCTATACATATTAGTCCAATGTTGCACGAATGTCCCCTTCGATTGCACGAACGTTCCACTCCCTGTTGTGCTCTTCACAAAAGCTTGACCAAAAAGGAGCATTTTCACCTTGCATCCGTCCACTTCTCGGCAACGAAAAAAAAAAAAATAAAAACAACAAAACAAAACAAAGCAGCCCGTCCGACAAACGCCGAGAGATTGTAGAAAGAAGATGAAATGTGACCAGATGTAGAGATAGTTGGAACTCGAATCACATGCAAATTCTAAAAATGTCGCATCTGCCACAATATATACGTACATGTGTAATTAATAACTAGAAATAGAAGCGCTGCATGTCTTATCTAACGTATTGAAATCTTGGTCCTAAAATAGAAGTTTTAATTTTTATGGCAAACATTAATGTAATCTGTGTACAATACGTTTATGAAAGTGAATGTCAAGTGAGTTTCGTATGCATATAATCATGTGTATGTATGTATGTATGGCTTAAGCCGGTGGTTCTCAACCTCTTCAGCATCGACGCACAGAACCGAGAAGTTTTGGAAAATTGGACTAGTTTCATCCTATAGCTACTGGCATTATTCGGATGAAATATCATGTCCTGTTTTTGAGCTATAATATACTGTCATATATGTAAATACATCTGATGATTGAACTATACAATGTTGCAATTCGTATTAAACATTAAAGTGCTCAATAGTATGTGTATATATATTTTAATTTTATATACTTTGTCCTTCCTAGTGACTTCTCAGCCAACAAGTCGTATGCCAACAGACAAGGCATTTATTCACAAAATGTACAATACAATAGGTTGAACAAGAATACAATAGTTGTAATGGTTGCTGTTTTTCAAGTTTTCATAATTTTATCCAACAATAGACCTGACATTTTTATATAGTTATAATTTACATCGATGAAATTGAGTTTTTTTGAAAGTCTGACTCTAAAATCGCATCTGACAAAGCACTATTTTTTTCGACAAAAGGTTCTCAGATATAAAATCGATAGATTTATGGATCGTAGGGTTTTTCAGTGTGTCGAGGTACGGCAAATTTAGTAGTCGCAGACCCTACGAGGGACATATCTTTCAAAAAATCTCTCCGCAAAGACCATATTTACATTTAGAAAGCATTGCAGCTAGTAATAAATGGATACATGGTAGTAATAATTAATGAAAAAAATAAAGATCAAACGCAGGGATGTCATTTGGGATCAGTCGATCAGAAGCTTCTTAAAAAAGGTTTTATAAAAAAAAAACAACAACCACAAACTGGCCAACTTTAGTACCCCCTAAAAAACAGCTGAAATCATGCCCCTAATCAGATGAAATAAATACAAAAGCACTACTAAAATAGAAATAAATACAAAAACAGTGCTATTATATTTTCGTAACAAAAGATGTTGATCTATTGATCTTTCACCTTTAAAAGCGTGTGCTACAATTTTTATCTGATGCATTTTCAATTGCTGTCTACGAGATATATTGCTGCATCGAAGTCTGAAGAACATTGCTAAAAATACAAGAGTTACATCATGCTTATATCGATAGTGAAATTTCGATGCATTTATATATTTCAATATAAAATAGTAGATATCATTTAGACGTTGCATTTTGAATCACATACAGTTGTATGTCACTTATCCTGAATGAAAAAATAAATTTATAATCATATGGAGTAGTGGTAGTTATGTTACAAATATGCCTCATTACGATCATCTTCTATTTCACGCTCCTTACGCCCACGAGCCCAAGATATTATCATCAATCACCACAGCATCCGTTCAAACAGTAATGAATTCTTCCGAAATATTGGTATAACCGATTCAATTGACCGAATTAGGCAATGAGATATGACACGATTTTTCTTTTGTTTCGATTTTGAATTAAATTAGAATTTTATTAAATTTCAATTTAATCGTAAGAAAAATGCAAATTTGATATAAATATTCTTAAAATTTAATGAAGGTATAAAAAATAAAAGTTATAGAAGTCGTGATTAAATTCGACTATTTTTGAAATGTTGTAAAGAGACGAGTGTTGGTAGAATTAAAAACTATTTTTACATCATCATTATTATTATTGAGACATCTATTGAAACTTTTATGTATTCTTTAAAATTAAACATTTTTATTGTATTTATGCATACCAATAGATGTCTCAATTACAGCGCCAAATAATGATTTTTCAATTTCTTTATCGTCAAGCTGTGCAATTTTGTTGGTTTTTTTTAGCCAAGTAACCTTCAAGAAATTAAAAAAATGAAAGTTCAATTTTAGCCAAGATGACGTTCAATTCGATTTTTTTTTCTAAATAAAACGATCGTTAAACTTGTATACTAAATATTTCAGAAAATGCTCTTTAATAATTTTGCTATATAACGAATTTATGCTGATTTTATGTAACTGATTTCCCATTTCAAATTATGAGCATTGTAGACATAAAATTTAGGAGGAAAATAGTATATGTATGATTAAATTAGGGCTGTGAAATTGAAGTTGAAATCGATAACGAGAAAAGACAGAAAGCGGAATACGTGGGTAGTGGATATAGTGGATAGAGTGAAGAGATTGAAATGGCAATGGACGAAAGGTGGACAAAAGAAATGCTAGAATGGTACCCGAGAGAATGCAAATGGTAAATGGAAGACCACAAAGAAGATGGTAGACGGTAGAAATTAGGAAAATGTGATGAGTAGAAGCGTGTTGGAGAGGCCTTCATTCAGCAGTGGATGGTTAATGTTTGTAGATGATGATATAAATTAAAAGACATATCAATATATTAAAAAATAAAATTTCAGCTGTGGTGCTAAATTCGATTTTATTCCTGAAATTTCTGTATCTTAAAAATATGTATTTAAATTTGCACTGTTATTTAAAAAAGTCTGTCTTGGGCATCACTACCCTTCGGCACGCCATTAGTCTCTGAACAAATTTTCTGAAGAAATCTCCAACTTTTGTTAATTTTACCTTGGACTACTCTGATTACACTGTTCGATACGAAAAATGGTTCAGAGACGAGATATGACTTTTCTTTTAGATATAGACCCAGTAAATACGAATCTGGTAATAAAAAAAATGGATTGTGGAGTCGTTAAAAAAAATCACGACTCCGACTCCGACTCCGATTCCGAGATTTACCAACAACACGACTCCGACTCCGATATGTAGCAACACCACGATTCCGACTCCGACTCCGAATTCAATTTTTCCGAGTTAAATTTTATCAGGTTGTTTTCCTACCTTTGCAAATATTTTTCATGTTATAGGCATCAAAATAAATCAAACTTTATTAATTATTTATTTGAATTTGTTCTTAAAAGCAATATTGCTTCTATTAAATCTGTATTCGTAGAAGCTCTCGAATAAGAATTGAGGATTTTAAGAGCGGAAAATAACCGCTTTACCGATACTTGGGTTGGCGGCAATGCTGTAACAATCAACGCTGAATCTTTTACGATTTCTGGATACTGCTGTATTGCCATTTTAACATTTAAATTATAAGCTCGGTCAATTTTGTTCACCATTTTCAATGCATCGTAAAATTCATTTTTAAATTTTGAAATAGAAAGTCTCCTTCGTCTGCTATATTGGGACTCAAACGAGAACGTTTTATTTCTTCTTGTTCATTGAGATATTTTTCAAAATCGTCTTCAGATTCAGTGGTGTCGGATGAAGATGATGATAATTCAAGTATTGATTGATCAAAGCTGCCTGATGTCGTCTCGTTGCCCACTCGAAGAACTTTCATACGAATCGTTAATTCAAACAGAGCATTCTTACCTCTATTTATTTGGTCTTCCGTCAATATGGATCGAACCATGGGGTCAACATATGTACATAGATCCCAGAATATCATTATCCAGTAAATGATTTTCTCTGCATAGCATGGCGTTTTCTATTCCATCAACAATAGTATTATTCCGAATTTTAGACAAACGAAAAATAATGCTCCTCCACTCCTAAATTCACCAGCATTCAAGTCTTCTGTTTGCAATACTTTTGTCACGATATAAGGATGACGAAGCAAGACTTCAAGTTCGGAGAAAAAATGGTTGGAGTCGCTAATTTTTCACGACTCCGACTCCAGCCAAAACACCGCGACTCCACGACTCCGACCCCACAGCCCTGACAAAAAATGTTGATTGGCTCGAGATTCGGAGATATACATATGTATTTTTTAAATCGCGCGATTTTTCTATATCTTGGTGTTTTTCGTTTGACGTCTCAAAATCTGTCAATTTCCTGTTCAAAATGAATATTGGAATCTATAGTCAATCAACATTTTTACTACCAGATTCGTGTTCACTGGGTATAGATATATAAGAAAAGTCATACCTCGCCTCTGAACCAAAAAAAAAAAATCGTCATGTGTCGGACAGTGTCATTTGCTTAATTTCATTATGGATTTTAAAATTGCATGCTTGTTTATTATTTATTATACTAGTGGTTTTACCCGGCTTCGCTCAGTATTTGTAATATAAACTGCTTAAACATGGCTAATCTTATAGTAAACATTTTATTAAATTTATTTTAATAGTTTTATTTTATTTGAATATTCATTTGTGTTTTTATAAAATTTAACGTCACGGATTAGCATATCTATCGTATATAATAAAAGGACGGAGGTAATCCTGAAGGATGAGGGGGTAGCGGGAGTGATTCTGTGGGGTTAGGGGGGGGGGGGAGGTACTTTAATCTGCCGAAAATGAAATGCTTTCGTGTGTATTTCGTCAATTTTATTAATCGCACCCGAGCAACGCCTGGTAATGCAACGCCCGTTGATACAAACAGAAATCGAGTTAGTGTTTTATATACATATGTATGTTAAATATGTACATAAATCAGCGGCGGTTTATCATACATTGAAAATAAGCGCGCCCTTTGGGCTTCCGAATCTTGGGGTCCCCGAAATGGACTTTAGCTACCAAAATTTACAACTTAAAAATTATTATCATTGTCCATAATACGTTCGTAAACCAAGAATAAATGAAATTAATAACTATTTTACAACGTAATTTAAAATAGTATCTATTTTATTCCAAAAGCTGTTAGCGTTTCAAGTACATATAGTAATAATATAAAAAAAATATATGTTTTTGTAAAATCCTAATGAAAAACCATATACGTAAAAGCATGGTAAAAACCGATGATAGCATTTTTTTTACTGAAGTGGGGGCCTCAAATTTTAAATGCGTCTGGGGCCCCCCATTTACCTTATTCTTCACTGTATATTTTATTTTTATTTTTATTTTATTAATTGAAAAATCAACAGACAGGATGTACAGAGATAGGTATAAAAAAAACAAAAAGTAAATAAATAATATATGTAACATCCGAGTCCAATAATAGATTTTTACAAAAATGAAAAAGATAAATATAAGGAAAACAAATTAAAAAGTAAAGAATAAAGGCATGACAAAATAAGTAGTACATTTCATAATTAAACTATAGTATTAAAATATTTGGAAAAGGTTATAAGATAAAATAGTTGGAAAAGGTATATCTATGTATATCTGTCTGATTTTTTTACGAACCATGTTTGATGAAATTTTAAAAATCACTTTATTATTTATTTAAAAGTTTTGGACGAATGTGGCATTACAGGAAGAATGCGCCACAATGATCTAGATCAGCGTTTCCCAACCTTTTTTGACTCGCGTACCACTTGGTAGAACATAACGCTAAATTGTACCACCATATAAAAATGATTGTTTTTCATGAAATTTGTTTTTGCAAGTGTAATTATTATATATAGTATTTGCATGGTAAGGAATGAGAAGACAGAATACACGTAATATGTACATCTGTTTTGGTAAGAAATTTTGTGAAAAAAAAGTTATTTGCGGAGTCACAATTATAATATGCTCAAAGTTTAATATATGTATCTACTATCTTGTCTAATTCTAATTTTCTAATCATATGTACTTTCAATTTTATCTGCAAAATTAAAGATTATTATAGAACTGTTCTCAAGTGTCAAATTCAAGTTATTTATTTATTGAAGCGTGAACGCGGTAAATTTAAAAATGCACTCCAAAATCCATGCCGATTGCCAGATTTTCGATCATCGACTGTACATATTGACGTCGACGATGACTAATTAAGATAATGTTTATTAATTTCTAGTTGTTTTACCCGGCTTCGCTCAGTGTTTGTTATATAAACAACTTAAATATAGCGAATCTAATAGTAAATATTCATTTGTTTTTAATAAAATTTATTTGAATCGAAAAAAATATAATATTCAACCAATTGAATTGTCGTCATAAAAATTTTATTTTGTTTTCGAAGTTCCCAAACAAAGATACAAACTTAAAAGTATCGTTCGAAATTATATATTAGATATAAAAAATATTTCTATTTTTATGATTGTAAATCATTCATTCCTGCATGTCCGCCATTGCTGATTTTTTTTCGCGTACCATCAACCATCAACCGCGTACCAGCAAGTAGTACGTGTACCACAGGTTGGGAAACGCTGATCTAGATAATAAAACAAGAGAAAAATAAAAAATAAATAGATAGAACAAAAAGCAAAAGCAAAAAATAAGATAAAAAAAACATTTAAACACAATCATAAAATAAAACAGTTAAGTAATAAAATAGCGGATAAATGAAAAATTAAGTGAGTAATAAAATACAAATATAATTTAATAAGTAGTAAAAATACAAAGAAGGGAATGTCTTAAGGCAACGGTTTCCAAACTGGGAGGCGCGCCTCCCACGGGAGGCGCGGACTATTGCCAGGGGAGGCACCAAAACTTTTTAATAAAAAAATAATTTTCATACCATAATATCTACAAATAAATAAAACTTCATATCGTAGCTTAACAGTAAAAATTCAATGCATGAATGTTTATTTTCATTTTTATATACACATTTAATAAGCAACCTTTCTCGAAGAAAACCTCTCGATAATTAAATTGTTAAACTTGCCTATTTGGTTGAAATTTTTGGAAAATTGAGGTGTTTAAATAAATCAATGCAGGGATCACAAATACATCCACTTGTTCAAAAAGACAAAGTAAAAGCTTTCATTAAAAAGTTGAAGTTATGGAAATCAAATTTACAAAAGAATGATTTGGATATGTTTTCACTTTCCAAAGATTTCTGGGCCACAGCCAATATTGAAGCAAGTAAAAATCTTTTTACTGACCACTTGGATGGTTTAGTGCTGCATTTTTCCAATTATTTCAAAGACCTTGATTTCTCAAAGTTTTTGTGTATACAGAATCCATTTAACTACAATGAAGAAGGCGAATTCGAACTGACAACTATCGAAAAAGAAAAATTGATAGAATTATCATGCGATAGCTCACTAAAACAAAAGTTTCAAAATGAAACCATAATTAAATTTTGGATGAATCTTAGTGGAGAGTATGAATCTTTGTATTGCAAAGCAATGCAAGTGTTTCTACCGAAAAGGAGTTACGAGTGGCACTCTCCATATTGCCCCCAAGATTTGATAAACTTTGTGCCAAAAAACAACAACATCATTCGCATTAAATTTTGATGTGATAGATGTAGTTTAATTAGTAATTTAATATAATAATAAATATACGTGTTCGTATAAATTTATGTTATAGCAAAACCTTTTTATTATTCTGTCTATTGTAGTGTTCAGTATTTTTTTTTAAATAAAGGTTTATTATTTAAAACGTGTCTATATTATTATATATATTAAAAAATAAAAGGTAGGGAGGCGCGGAAAAAAAATTTTTTTTTTAGGGAGGCGTAGTAGCATAAAGTTTGGAAACCGCTGAGGAGAAGGGAATGTAATAAATGGAACCAAATGGAAAAGAGTAGATTAAAATTCTATTCATACATCACATTCAAATTATGAAAATAATGATGAGCGCAGCTTACCAAATAAATATTTTAAATTAATATCTGATAATCTACGCTCACCTACTACGTGGAAAATATCGCATTCAGGGACGGCAGCAACGATTTCATTGAGAAGTCGAATAGCTCTTGGAATATGAGCCATTCGAATTATACTAAATTGATCAACGATCATTAGAAAAAAAAAGTTCCCAAAGATGAAACTGATGAAGTTCTGAAAGAGCACGCATCGTACGATCCGCGAGGTGCATACTGAAAAGCCTCAATTTGGACACAAGATCCGATTGAGTCAAGTGCTTCCACCTGAAGAGGCACTCTGCATACGAAAACAAAGGGAATGCACTTTTTGGGGAGGGGCAGACAGGGCAGTCGGGCAGGAGTCGTCAAGTGGCATTAGAATGCCTCTGGCGTGGGTCGCACGTTTGTAAATGTCAATCGCAAGAGCGAGCAGCCTTGCTCAACCCAGGCGAAATGTAACGGTGAACCGGGCCCCCATACAAGAGAGGGGGCTAACGCCTAACACCATGGACAAGACCCAGAAGTCAGTCTACTCGAGTCGCCCCACTAGGTTGTTCGTGTGCTTCTGCGCCGCCAGCTTGCTTTCTCGAACTCGTTGAACTCGAACTTCGCGCGCGAAAATGTGATAGGACTGTGTTGTGCTGTCGTGTTGTTTTGTGAACGCTCCCCCCTTTCCTTACATAGATAATAAATACATTTATTTTTAATATTATATATTTATATATATATAAATACATATAATTTAATATCGATCCCACCCCGTTATCAAATGGTCTGATCGAAGTCGAAAACAATGCGTCAAGGTTGTCGCTGCACGGTAAAAGGTGTCAGACTGCACCCGCTGGCCCTCGGTGTGTTTCTGTTTCAGCTGTTGGGAACTGCACTGTTGCAAGGTGAGTGCAATATTGCTCATTTTTACCATTTCGGAGTGTTGTAGAAAGTCTAGTTGACGGCGGTGTCGCCAAAAAAGTGTGAAAGTCCAGCTGAATTTCAAATTTTGTGATTCCTTTTACGCGGGACTTGGATCAAGAGAGTCTTGGGTCAAATTTTTTGATTTTCCCATCCTTTCTAGGTCGTTCAATTAGAGTGTTAAAATCTCATTTATGAATCTGAAAGTTGGATATCCTTTTCTTCCTTTTATCTGAGATTTGGATTAAGAACGTCTTGATCATCCAATTTAAGTGTAAAAATCTAATTTATGAGTCTGAAAGCTGAATATCCTTCTCTTCTTTCTTTTCTCTGAGATTTGGAATAAGAAAGTCTTGCTCATCCAATTAATGTGCGAAAATCTTATTTATGAGTCTGAAAGTTGAATATCCTTCTCTTTGAGATTTGGATTGAGAACGTCTTGATCAGATTTTTCCTAGAGGAATTAGCAAGAGGTTTAATTTTATCATCCCATTTTAGGTCGTCGAATCAAAGTGTGAAAATCTCACTTGTGAAAAATTGATCATCCTTCTCTTTTTCCGTATATTTTGGATCAGATTATTTCATGAGGACTTATTTATATGAAGATTGAGCTCGTTTGATTTTCCCATTCTTTTCGGGTCGTCCAATTAAAGTGTGAAAAGCACATTTATGAGTGTGAAAGTTTGAACACCAGACTTGATTCTTTATCGTCTTCATATTATCCAAGTTTGGGTCAACAACTTTTTTCTACTGTTTCTACCACAATTCAAATTAAAATCGTTTCATTTTCTCACTTCTTTCAGGCTCGTCTAATCAAATGTAATATCTCATCTGAAAATATTGAAGTTTTGATTGAATTTGATGTTGCGTAAGTTTGAACTAAGAACAACTTTTCCAGCTCTCTCTGGATCTCCAATCAAAATGTGAAAAGCCCATCTACATTTGTGAAAATGTGGTTAAATATGAAACGTGTTTCTTTATTTTTCTTCCTCTTATCAGATCTTTCTAGGAAATCTTTCATCAGATTTTTCCAAAAGGTTCTACTGATTCTTGTTAGCACAGTACAGATTGGTCTTGTCTATTTTTATCCCTAACCCCTTCTGGGTGGGTCGAGTCGTCCAATCAAAATGCGAAAAGCAAATCTATAAATATGAAAATTTAGTTGAATATCCTTTTCCTTATTCAAAGTCAGATCAGACTATTTCTACTTACATACATATATGGTACCGGAACTTTATCCCAATTCAGACTTAGTTCATCTGATTTCAATTCCAATCATATTTTTATATTTTCAGTATTACTTAGCTACTCCTATCACTCAATTCCGTTCAAGCATCTGTTGTGTATAATACATAACATATTCCTTTGCTCAGTGATGCAGTTAGGACAAGCTTAAATTAAAACTGCTCAAGTTACATCGATATCTGTATGTTAAACCTGACCTGACCTGTCGTTTCATCTTCTAATTTGACGCAATTTTACATATTCTACGTACATGCGACCCGTCATCATATCTTGATGACAGTTTCCAACTTGAATTCATACCATATACATATTTTCTAGATCAATATGCATGTGGCTTTAGTTCTTGTAACTTCGATGGACAGGTTCTCGTTCTCATTCCCGTGGAATTAAATTGCAAATTTCGATTGTATATATAATATTAGCCGACTTATCTAGTACGACAAAAATAATAATAGTATGCACGAATTGTTACAATCGCTTTGTATTTATTGTTTGAAAAGTTCAAAGTGGTTTTGTAGTGGGCGTTAGCCATTACCAGCCCACAAATCTGGTCTTTCGCGATACGAACGGCTTAAAAACTAATAAATTAAATTCCAACCTAACGAGCACATCTCATACGAAACGATATACACGTGATAATTATATTTGGCCGTCATTTTCCAAGATTGGTTTTAATTTATTGTATAAGAACTCTCCAAAGGAAAAATTAGCATTAAAAAATCAATTAATAAATTAAGCGTCGTGTTCATTGTTGGTTAATTGGCTTAAAATTCACATCGATTTTTATTTCAATTGTGATTCAAATGAGAAGGCCGTCGTTGAAGTCTACGGTATTTTTTTTTCAATATAATTGTAATGTAAAGATGTAAAGATGACGCATTGATTATATTAAAATTGACGGAATTGCATCGATTTTTTTCATGCATCTGAAGCGAACTCGACCGCATTATTATATTATCGATGATAGAAAAAGCAATTTTTTTTATATACCGATTGAAGGTTTCCGTCTTAATTTTACAAGCCAATGTCCAATTTAACGGAAATTGTCTACTTATTTTACAATATTTATATAACCGTAGTTCGTTTTCGCGCAGGTTTGAACAAATTTTATTTAATAATTATAAATTTTATATATTAAATGAATCTGTGCACCTGATGCACTCCAACATTTCTGATCTCGAATCTGCCATGTCTGTTCATTATTAAAATATAATCGGCAAAAAAACCAGAACGAATGAATGCAAGCACTGAATAGTACCTGTCTACAAAATAAAAGAAAAATCAAGGTCCCTTATGAGGCCATTCTAATGTTAATATCATATCAAACAAGTTGTGTGTCGACTTGTCCATGCATACACATGCACACACACTCAAAACCTATTACGATTCTGACATCGGCAAAAATTTTTGCAATTAGCGTACTTTCTTTCTAATAAAATTGTTGTGCGAACGTTTCGCCACACCAACAATTGCAACGATCGCTTCTTGAGTCACTCGTTCATTTACAAAACAGATAGGCAAACGTGTTGGATGCCAACGGGCTATATACTACGTTTGTTACACCCGTAGAGTGCTTCAAGCCTGTTGCGTCACAATCAGCTCTTCGTTTGAGTCCGATTTCTACAATATAAGTAGCTTTGCAGTAGTTCTATCAACCTACTCGTATTATCAGGGTTTCGTTGTACACACAGTTTAGTAAGATGTTCACTCCTCCATTGAAATTCTGAGTTTTAGAGCGCAAAGTTGACAACTCCAGAACTATATTGAGTTATAAATGCAATTTTGTTCCTGATTTCGTGTTATATCAAAGCGTATTCAAAATAGAATATTAAAATTCAAACATTTTTTTTAAAATATAGTTTACTAATTGATGCGTGTTTTTTTTAGATAGTTTTGCACATGCTAAAAAAACGCTCACATGCTTAGTCTGTGCCATCGCGATTTTTCCAAAATTCACCCCCTGTATTAAATGGTTTCAGTGATATTTTGAAGAAATGCACGAGAAAATAATAATAATAACAATAAAAGTAATTCGAAATAATAAGATCGTACGAATTAAAAATGACATGAGGATACGCCCATTTACAGATGTAATCGACCTAGGCATACCATGCCATACGATTCAGCGTGTTTGCGCCTTGAAGATATTGAAATGGAAATGTGCAGGTCACAATTTAGAAGAGAGGACGATAGATGGACGAAAAAAGTGCTCGAATGCCACCCGAAAGAATGTAAAGGGTGAAAAGAAGGCCACACAGAAAATGGAAGCATGAAATTAGAAAAATGTATGGGATGAGATGGATGAGAGTTGCCTAAAACAGAGTCAAAGTGGAAGCGTGTTGGAGAGGCCTACATCTAGCAGTGGATGGTGAATGGCTGTAAATGATGATGATGATGATGATGATATTATGTTCACAATTCATACATCTTCGGTCTTTATATAATATCTACTGATTCCTGAGCCATTATCTATTTTACGCATTATTATTCTTGTTAGTATTTATAGTATTATTTTATTTTAATATTAGTGTATTCAGCTTACAATCTATTTACAATAATTATTAGGTGATTTGATATTGCATAAACTGTGGTCCAAATTTTTTTTTTTCAATTTCAATATGCAAAAGTCTTTTTGTAAATGTTACAAACTCTAGTTATATTGTTTTGGGGATGTACATGGATTATGTAGAAAAAAATCTATAATTATATATCGATCTTAAAAGGGTGTTTAAATAATTCAAAATTTGGTATGGAGATTTGTGCTTAGTAAAAAACCGGAAAATATCGACAAAGTCCTCATTGTGTTCTTTTGTGACCGCATTTTGTGATGTTTAAACGGCCAAATTTTTCCCATACAGTGTGATTTACGAAAGTAGTGTATGTGTTAATAAGTGAGTTAACAAAAATAATTATTAACAATGGAAAATGAAACAAAACGAAGACAACATCTTGACAATTGGGCATTCGATTTCGGTCAGTTCGGTCACATTTATTTATAAACACGTACCCAGAAGGAAGACGCCTCTGACCCATATCGGGTTAGTGTTACGATCCGGTTAATGAAAGTAACCGGTTTATTATGTGTACGCTCGTGGCTTCATGAAGTATAAAAGAAAAAATAAAGAACCACGATCGCAAGTCTCAGAGAACCGTTTTGAATTATTGCACGGAACAAATTTTCACTTTTTGCTTTGCACACACTACACTGTATCTATGTATGTATGTAAGAGGTTATAATTGAGCAGAAAACCAAAATAAAGAGATCATTTATAATCTGAAACTTAATACATACATACATATCCACTAAATTCGAATTTGATATTTTGCAAGACTTTCATAATTAATAAATAAATACAAAAAAATGTACGGTTTGTTGGAATGTGCTGATTGGTTATCAAAGTGGTTGGAATTTTTGAGTTTTTGCTTTGTATCTTTTTTTAAAATATATTATTTACTGTTACTCGTGTTTTTCATATAAATGCGAGCTGCCATTCTGTAATTAAGGCCAATCAAATCGTAAATGTCAATTTTGAGGTGGTCAAAAAACAACTGTCCAGTGACAGGACATGCCAAATATGCCAATCGTTCGACCTATAAGCGAATAGAATGTATTTTGCCATATTAAAAAATACATGTGAATTAAAAAATAGCGACCACTTTTCAATATTAATTAAAGGCTTTTTTTTGTTTTCTTTATACATTTCGTAATAATAATATCCAGTTACTTTTTTTTTAATTTATTATAATTTTTCTACTTATAAAAAATGTATCTATTATATTTGACTATTCGAACTGAACTTTTGCAGAATAATAATTTGGCGAATTATATCAAACTCTCGATTGATCGACCTCATTCTAAATATTTCAGAAGAAGTTTTTCATATTTACAGTTCACATTTCGGCTAATTTTTTTATATGCACTACTTTAATATGTTTCAAACTGTGTTAGAAGGATTTTCAGGATTTTATTCAATTTAGAATCTGAAGCATATCAGGTATATGGATACAGTTCGCTTTTACTTCATTGATTAAAGAAGCAGTCACTGAATCATACGGTACGGTATGCATAGTAGAGTCCAGCTGTAATGAGCTTATCCTCGTGTCATTTTTAATTCGTACGATTTTATTATTTCGACAAGTTTCTCCGACATTTCTTCAAATATAGGAATTAAAGTTATCTATAGTTGGTAAAATCATGTATTGCCCAATACAAGGATAAAATATCACTGAAAACACCTATAAATAACCAAAGCTTCACGGAAATATAGTCCAACGACGAATAATAAGAACGCACCGAAAAGAGCGGCATGTGACCCACTCGTGGTTTCTGGCTGTGTTGGGCGTATCTTTCTGTCATTGTTATTTCATAGATCTTATTATTTCGACAAGTTTCTCATACACTTGTAATATATATGTAACACATATGTAAATCACCGTTATCGATCACTGTCAAACCTATGTATTCAATACAAGGATAAAATAACACCGAAAAAAATCCTTTGGTCAGGATCGCCATGGGATAGATCAGGCGTGCTAGCATATTTTTTACATGTAAAACCATCTTAAAATTACCACGTACATAGATAAAGTAAAAACACGTGCCGCGTACCATGCTTTGTTTCTGCACCCTAGTTCTTACTAATTTGGCGGATTTACATAAATCTTTATTCATATTCTGCCAATTTGACTTTGCTTATTTATTATAATATTATATGTATAAAAATAATGTTTGCTTTCACGTTCGCCGATTTAAACACCGACTTATTGTCAGACGGAAACGTTTGTAGGCAACTGAAAGTACGCAATATAAACAAACCACTCAAGTGTTGAAGCGAATCGTTATTATTATGTAAATATAATATGTGTGTATATAATAATAGTAAGAAGTATCTAAATAATTAGCGTGTATATGTATTATCGTTCGAACTATTTGAAATTTTTGCAACATTTTAAGACCGAAGAGAATATGTATATATGTATCTAAAAAGAATATACAACTATGTATGTATGCTTGCGTCATTTTAACATTTCTCAGCCACGTATCATAGATGAAATTGCATTATTTATATACCATTGCGAATATATGTGTTTTTTTGCCAGAACAATGCGAGCGTTGCACATCTGATATGTAATATGCGATATTTTTTGCATGTGTATTTTCGGTGTGACAGGAAGTAATTTTATGTACACTGGGGGGGAAATTCAGTTAGGGTTTCGAATTTCTGCACATTTGACAGTTTGTGTGTGAATTTTGCAGTGTGCGTGGCATATTTGGCACGTAATTGACATAATGCAATTGCGCAAGAGATGCACATAAACGATGCTGTAATCGTTGCGCATGCCGATTATTATTTTAACTTACGCACGATACGGTCTGCAGTTCTAAAAGCGAATACCAGATTGTTTGTTGTTTTTATTTTTCTAATTATTCATAGAAAAGTAATAATTCAAACAATGCGCCGCCACTGCCCACCGCATATGGAACAGTGGATGTTGATTCTCAAACTTTTAATGTTTGTGAAGCGATTTATATTTCATATCCATGTATCGTTACACTAACTTGTAAACTTTATAAATTTAAAATTATTTATACTAGTGTTGTGCCCGTTGATATTTCAACGGGTAGTTTAGGAAAGAAATTGGTACATGCACCACACCCGAGGCTAATGCCGCTAGCACTTTCAGCATGCACAGCCCTTGCGGTCAATTCGTATCGCCCCCTCACTCCATCCCCACAAGCTTGCCCGACCGTTCGCAAATGAGCATGTGTTTGTGTATTTTTTTTTAAATTTCCATACTTGTCCATTCAAAATACAACATAAATATAAAACATACGTTACATCCCTTTCGTCTTTATATATTTTATTTTGCGAAAACGAAAACTGTTTTGAATAATTTTTGACTATATTTTAATAATCATATTTTTTAACGTTAGGTGATGGTACATAGATGAATTTAAAAATTATTAATTTGCATTTTTTTTTTGAGGTTGCATTTTGAGCTAATGTATGAATTTTAGTTCTCAAAATAAAGCAATGAATTCATATTAGTAATACTTATGTACTACGAATGTTGAATATTAAATTAATACGGCTATGGAATAATAAACATGATGCCTTAAATATAAACTTAGAACGTAGAAATAATTGAAAAAAAAAATCATAATGGAATTAATCCCTTTCTTAAGACGCAAACACACTGAATCGTACGCCATGCACGTGCTTGTAGCTTCCAGCTGGAAAGGGCGTTTCTTTAGTTCATTATTAATTCGTACGATCTTATTATTTCGACAAGTTTTTCCTACATATCTTAAGTTTTAAAATTTGGGAATCACTCCAGATGGTGATTATTGTCCTGGATTCCATAGCATGGATCAAACGTGATACCTTTTTTTTTTGGGTTTACCCTATTCCACCGACTTGAAATTACTCGAAACGCGTTTTCTCGACTTTTTTAGTATCCCGTCGTCAAGTTTGTATATCAGAATTGTTTTTTTAACTTTTTTTTTAAATATTTCGAACGTGTGTTAGTAGCTTAAAAATCTATGTATAATCACAATATGTCTCGTATATTAAAGATATTACATGCATGTATACAAAAAAAGCATGTTTGTATTCAATTTACAAACTCCTGTTCAAGAAGACGAAAAGTTGAGAAAACGAGTCTCGAGATAAGGTATTTTTACATGTTCAAAACTATCTAAAAAAAACATGTGTCGTGTACCTCTCTGCATGTCTGCGTCTTTATGCAATCTAAAACCAAAATCACAAAACTTCACGACAGTTAATAAGTTGTTACTATTTCAAATTTTCTTTACTGTAAAAAAATTTATGCAAAAGCAGATGTAAAAGAATTATAAAGACGTAGTTTTCCTTAATGGACCTTGATGATGTATTTTTTTTAAATCCTCACCTTCGTGATTATTTTATACATCATACATTCAAGCCCATAAACTTATTTAACAGAAAAAAGCAATATTGTATACAAAATACTATGATGTGGGATTCCATTTGAAAAAACTACATAAATTTACGGTATTTATTATACGAATTGTTAACCTATATAAATTGCAGCATTTCAAAAACCGAAAGTCATTATAAAGAAACTTTGAAGTTATACAACATTGGCATCGCATATTTCAGACAACTGCAAATATAGAATCATTTATAACATACATACATATATTGCGCGAGATATTGTTGAGAAACACAGGCCGTAATCTGTTGCGGAACGCGCGATGTACAAAATAATTATAGAGCGCGATTAAAAACATAAGTGAAAACTGGCGTAACAATACCGGCCATAAATGATTTTTTTATTATTATTATTTAAATATTTATCATTATTACATTTTAATTTATTGTGACAATGGCTTACTGGTCGTACGCGTGATTTGGATACACCATACAAATTTACATACTTTAAGGTCTTTAAAAATTTGGTCCACTTGTATGATATATGTATGCATCAAAACGTATTGGCAACTTTTCATAACATTCTTCTTGTAATACAATTTATAAGTTATAAATTTTAACTTTAATTTCTATTTAGTTATCAATTCCTTTACAAAACCACACATTGAAATGTCAAGTGTAAAATTTTAGCAGAAAATCAAAGGAGTTGTTGCCCATTGTATCATAAAATCACCCAATCAGCGAGATTGATTGCCGGCGTTCGGTCTGATCATGGCAATTTTATTGCTTGTGGCGCGATCTCTCGAAACCCATAGTGATGTACCGAGGATTGCCAAACTCGGTGATTAGTTGCCGGCAACTAACAACAAAGTCACTCACAAGTCGCCCGGTGTGGCCGGGCTCTAATGACTCGATAAGAGTCTTTTCCACAAGAGTAGTCCTCAAATTAAGATTTTTTTAGTTTTCCGTGCTAGTGTCATATGATAAAGTGCTAGTATCATATGCGTCAAGGACTTCCCGTTAGACTTTGATTTTAAACAAATAAATTCGATAAACATTCTTGAATCCAAATTAAAATAACTTTTTATATTTTTTTCGTTCTTCTGTTTACCGCCCTTCAAAATGTGCCGCCCTTGGGGCTAGCCTTATTTGTCTCTTTCCACGGAATGTCCCTACCTGGAAATAAGCTTACAATAAGCACTCTACGGTTACGAATAAGTTTGCATATATGATTCACAGCGTATCTCACTGGTTAAGCGTTGTCTATCAATAGAAAGGTCGTGGGTTCTAATCCCAACTGGAATCAAAACATTCGATTTACACTCCTGACAAATTATCATCGAGGCATCGATGGAAAAATTCTATAATACTAATATTTCGAGAAATAAATAAATTTTACAGCAAATTCGAGATGCTTTAACATTTAAATGATTTTTATAGCTAATTACAATAATTAATCTCGCAGATTTTGCATTATTTAAACTTAAAACCCACATTTTAAACTGGACGCTTTTAATCTAGTACCGTATCGTGGTTAGCGGATTTTTTTAGCACGAAAAGGCAGGTGTTTACACTAAAATTTTACGAGAAACGAGAAAAGATGCCAATTTGGTAGAACCTTAACGAAATGAAATATATTGGCAAACTTTGATAAGAAACGATCGACCTTAAGAGGGCTGGACAACAGCGCCTTGTTCATACAAACGTACTATACTTCTCCCTTCCTCAATTATGGCACTAGAGAAATTATTTTTTAATATGCTATGGATAACCACCATTGGGGTGCATCTATCGTTTTATTTTTTTGATTAATTATTTTTATAGAAGCTAGGAGCCGCCAAACATCTATAAAATCGCCTCTTTTTTACACCCACGAAACGAGTCCAGCGTGCTTATTAAACGGTCGATTTTAAAAAAAATACGCCAATAGATAATTTTTTTTAAAAATTGGTCCTGTTTTGGAGGAGAAAATAGGAGAATACGAAACCTCGATTTTGTCAATTTAAAATACGTTTTATCTGGTCGAAGCGCAACTGTCGCATTCACTCAATATATATATATATATTGATATATATTGTCGCATTCACTCAATATATACATACACTCAATATATATATCGAAGAAAGGAACGATAACAAAATTAAGGTTTCGGGTGTACAGCCCTCTTAAGTCACATATCCGAGATCTGGCCAGCAACACCGGGCCAGGGAATGAACCAATAATGAACCTTCTTGCAAATTCAGCTAGTCTAAGCCCGTTGATTGTTGCAAGAATACATACATGCTTGCGATTTGATATGTCATATATGTATGAAAAAATAGTCGCAGTGCAAAAAGAAAATCCGCTGTCTCCAGTCGCGGTGTGCAGAATCTGGAAATACATCTTAGTATATATGCACATTTGTATTATATGTACATTGGAAATGTTTATATTCCGATATAAAGATTTAAATTTGTACGTCGTAGAATTAAGTTCGTGCTTAGCAAGCACGTGTTTACACTTGCCAAGCAAAATGATAGCAATGGCCTAATGGTTATTTAAAATTTTGCGCAATTTTCGCGTATCCGGAATCATCCCACGTCCTCCTCGATTCGTCTTCAACCGACCTTCACCTTAGTGGAAGCTGGATGTTCATCCTACACGACCGGCGCACTCGTGCATTCTTTTTGAATTCATACATATGCATGCACATGGCGTTTGAGGCCAATGTCATTACAGACATTTCAAGCTCATTATGTCAAACGAACCGAATTGTGCATTGAGACCCACTTTGCAATATATTGTCACTATGCACGCAATATCTATGTCGACGGGTCTCCGGCGACATTTGACAAATTTAATCGAGTTGAAAGTATCGAAATCAACTTGAACATATCTAGGATACGTACATGGTGACCCGATGCGACCTTCTGTCATGTCGTAGTGTTCCTGTAACACTCGATTGAAGTTGGTTGTATCGCGTTGCGTCGCTCCACTCTGCGCGCAGTCCTAGAAATGTGAAAGAAAACTTCATCACTTGCACATGCATACTACATATGTGTACCGATTTTGAAGTTTTAATAGAAAAGCAAACTAGTTAATTATTAATTCGAATACAGAGGATGCATTTAACATGCAATGTAAGCGATTCACTTGTATTACTCACTAATTACAGTCTTTATGATAAAAGCCGATTCCATCCAGCGCGTGCTTTGTTTTCAATTAAAGCGCTGTAAGTGCTAATTTCTATAAATGATGCCTGATATATCATGCAGTTGTATCAAGAAACAGGCAATTGACTAACTATGTCTTCGATAAACTCAATTCTCCAAATCTAATTCTAATTATGAGGCACTGGTGAAGATGCGATGCGAGACTTGACAGGTGAGATTGACAGACACGAGTGAGCGATTTGTCGTTTCGACTTTTCTTGACTATTTTGCATTATGTATTTACAATAATGCTAATGCGAAATAATGCTAACGTGCTAAAATAATGCTAACGCCTACACGAAACGTCCTTTTACTATTAAATAGTAAGTACTTTCATTCCTCTAAGCTCAGCTCGTACAGTTCTCATATTAACACAGCACGTATCGGCAACTGCAAGTTACCAACAGCGTGAAAAATATGCTTTGGTTCAATTTATCTGAACACATTCATATCTGACGTGACGTAGATGTAACAGCAAGTAACAGCAGTAGCCTAAAAAATTCTATTGATACTATAAAGTGGTGCATGTCACCGTGACGTATCGGGTTTATTTTTGGTCACTGGAAACATTCGCGAAGGACGTGACGTCATAGTAGCGAGTGGACGCATACTAACGAAAATGTGTATGCCCATATATGGTGACAATATTGACTCGACAATACCATGCAAGTAGGGTGACCGTGAAAAAGTCGAAAATATTAGTTTATCATGCATTATCATGCGGTAAAACTCTCTCTCCCCCCATGCCGTACATCCTCACTTAATTTACGCGAGCAGGATACAAGAGGAACAGGCTTTTCCTCCCGTATCCTGCGCGCGCACATTAAACAAGGCAGTATGACAAAGAGAGAGATAATTTCACCGCATGCCACTGATATATATATTATATATACATAGTACCGTTTACCATGCACCCTTTTTTATATTTCGACTTAAGATCTTTCGATTTTCGACCTTTGCCTTCCGATATTTGCTTTTTCGACCTTTTCACTTTCCTTCCCGTGAGGTAGATCCCACGCAAGTAATATTGCGCCATATTGTAGCACTTTTTAATGTATATGTAAGCCGATTTTGCTTTGCACTCGGCCATAACTTGTCGGTTCCGAAACGTGCGTTGCTGTATAGTATGAATAGAAACTGTCGTTTACGTGAGCTGCTATGTTATGCCGAATTAATTGCTGGATAGTATGAATAGATTTTTAAACTAAAAATTTAAAATCATATATTCGACAATTCATTGACATTTGAAATAATTAAATGTGTGCCCACGCTTGCATCTCTCTAACTTCCGTTCGTTTTAAAGCGTTTCCGTTCCGACTCATGTGAGATTAGATATGCGGTTGACATAAAAATTCATTTATCGAATATATATGTATGCATAATTTCCACATTTAACAAAGTCTTACTTAGTCTGTGTAGATTATAACTGTTTGATCCGGTGTGCAACTTGCTTAAAAACTTTCTCTGTAACGCTTTGCCTTGAATACATAAACTCGTTGACAGGATTCGATTGGTTACTTTTAATGTTTGTAATATTCATACTTGAATCAGAATGGAGTTTCATATCAAAAACGAACCAAGGCTGATATTTGCATTATATTTATTGTCGCTTTAAAGGTGGGGAATTTGTATATACATACATATGTATGTACTTATTTTATTGCAATTAGTATTTATTCAACAAGCAAAAAATACATTCATATACATATGTACATATATTAAAACATTAATTTTTGACTTTCAATATATAGACTTCGGGGCTTGAGATTCGCATAACAGACAAACACACTTGCCCGGCGTTGCCCGAGTACTTTTTATTGAAAGCCTCGTGATAAATTCGTCTGTGATCCAAGTATCAAGTGTACCAAATTTGATGACCTTGACTTGAAAACCGTGGATTTGTATATCATCATTCACCATCCACTGCCGGATGAAGGCTTCTAAAGTCAGCCGGCTTTAGAAGCCTTTTTTAGGGCCTATTTGTTTCTGTTATGCTATATTAACCCCATAAATTTTTTTAATTAATCTAAAATCCAAATCAACACTTTGGCTAACCGTGAAGAAATGTATGAGAAATTTGTCGGTTCCATATGGATATGCATACATAAACATGCGACCTTCCAAACATATGCATTCTGCACGTGCAAGTACACCCGAATTCGGTTTGGGGAACACCTAATGTTTACGGTCACAGCCAAGGACACGTGACGTCCCGTACCACTCAGTGTGTTTTCTCCCTTATTGATCTTCTACACTCTCTTGGGTACCGTTCTCGAGTACTTTCTTCTGGCTTCGTGGCGGCGTTGGTTTCGTTCCAAAAAAATGACGGATACACTATCTGCTGAGCAATGAGCAATTTCACGAATGGTGTGTAACATGCGTAGATAGAAAATAGTTGACATTTCGAAAATGAATTCATACCAGTGACGGAATACCATCTTGGTTTCAATATTTTTCTTTGAAGCGTCCGATCATATCTGAAGACAAAGTCTTGCGAAATATTCCACACTTATTGCACTTGCTCTCAAGCTCATATCTAACCAGAAGAGCGGAGTCCAGAAGACCTGCTCTCGAAACAAACCGCCAGTTGCGAACACATGAAACATTGCGCAAAACCAACAAACGGTTCGCACGCCTTGGGACCTAAACGTTTTTCTCAATGTGTAGAACCCAAACAGTACGCAATTCCCGACGCCTGTCGACTTAGCCACATTTTCCATCGCAAGTATGCGATATTGGGTGATGCAACACGCTCCATAAGAATTTATACACATTCGCAATGTCACCGGTTCAACGCCACCAGTGGGCGACATCACACGCCAAAACACCCAAGTGCAAAATCTGGTATACTACATATCTGCGACTTTGGTCTATTCTGATCGATTTGGTTCCATTCTTTTCCGCTATCGATCGGCGCTTGGGCTCGTTGCTTCTAGCAGTTGTGAACTGAGGATGTTAATTCCAAGGTGAACCTGCTGTAGGTGTCTTGCGTAGCACAATAGGCGAGCGAATCGAACTAGTTCCAGACCAGCAAACCGAACCAAATCCAAAAATAATGAGATCAGAAAATGATTCGATCCGGTCGGTGTCTTCAACTTCAAATTTTGCTCTTAAGATGCCCAACTTCTACTTATCTTTTATGAGTCACTTTTTTACTTTATCTTAATATACTTAGTTTAGCCCCTATTCAGGATCAATGATGATGACCCCTCATCCTGTTGTATTGACAGACGTCTTGTGAGAATTTACCCGATTCACCCATCATCTGTTTCATGTATTCGTTAAGGCACAGATACACAGAATAGTATAGCACGACATGCCTAGGTAGAATCCAGCTATGACTGGGCGTGTCTTATGTCATTGTTAATTCGTTTTATCTTATTATTAGAGGTAGGATCGGAAGCGTGCCGTCTATTGTTCGATTGTTGAAAAGGCTTTGTAAAAAAGGTTCGGCAAACCTTTAACAATGCATTTACAACATTTGAACAATGGACGGCCCCCTCAGGGTCCGGGCTTTACTTATTATTTTTTCAAATATGGGAATCACTGTTAAATCTATATCAATACAAGGAAATTATATATCACCGAAAATACTCCAAGTTGTGAGTTTTGACCTGGCATATATCAGGCGTGCCTAACTACATATCTACAAAAAACCACGTACCTACCACTTTGTGTGTCTGCGCCTTTAATCCGAACTTCACTTGATTAGTTTTATCCAGGGCTGTGGAGTCGAAGTCCGATTCGCGGAGTCGGAGCATTTGAAGTGGAGTCGGAGTCGTAAAAAAAATCAAATGACTCCGACTCCTTTTTATTATTTTCTTTATGACGGTATGTAGTAAAAAATATCAATCCAATGTTCAATTTTATTGACGTAAATCCACTAATAAATTGAAATTTAATAATTTATTTATAAAAATCATAAATTTAAATTAAACATAAAATAGTTGAATTGCACGTACTTTGATACGTTATCGTCGAAACCGATTGTTTTCCCCGTCATATACTTTTTTATTTTCATTTTTACTCTATTTTTTTTTAATTAAATTAATTTGCTTGTATATTTATTTATTTAAATATTAGCCACAGTGACATTACAGAATACTATAACCGTTATAATATTTTGAGTCTAACGCGTCACTGTTACCAGACATATGTACATACAATATGTCCATACAATATTACCAGACATATGTACATACAATAAGTCCTAGAAATTCCTACAAAATTAGAGAGCAAAAAAGGTTGACAATAGAAATTGACAATAGTGAACCCATTGTCCAATTAGAAACCGGCCGCCGTCCCTTACGTATAAGCATAATACAAATCTAATTTATAATTTCGAAAGAGATCTGTTACACATAATTATTTTTTTAAATCATATTCAAATAGTGGTGACATAATGATAAGGACAGTTTTTGCCAATTTGATGGAAGAACCCCTTCCACAATGAAATCAGATGAATTGGCAAACTCTGATAGAAAACGATCGACCTGGAGTCACAAATATCCAAGTCTGAACAGCAGCATTAAACATTATACTGAGTATAAATTATTTTCAATCGCGGTCAGCTCACGGGATCGAACCCGGTGACTTGTGTTTAGTATCAACGCAACCACCGATCTATGCTATTGGCTATATAGATATATGTATATGGAATTCATACACATACACATTGAATGTACTTATATTTTATGTACATGTGTATACCTATTTAATTACCAATGATTTAATACATTGGGTTACATTTCAATTTTTAGTGATTTTTTTATTTTTAAAGATTCCTTTATTTTTATATTTTAAATTTCGATATTATTTTAATTGCTAATTAATAATAATTTTATACGTTGTCAGTAAAAGTTGGTCTTACTAAAATCATTCAAGTTGGAATCAGAGTTTGGAGTTTTAGTCTGTAAATTTTTAACCTACTCCGCAGTCTTTACAAAGTCTATAAACTTTAGTATATTTTAAAATAGTATTTGTTTGACCTCGATTGAAAAGAATCGTACGCGTATGATTTCAAGTATTTCCGTGGCCAAGTTACCCCAGGTCGAATATATACCAAATTTTGCACCCATCGTATTTCAACAATGTTGTATCCAGTTTTACGTGCAACATAAGAAAAAGTTTTCATTATAGTGTTTGATTGTTTCGAGACAAGAGACAGTGCGAGCTATAACTTAGCGTTGCGGTAAGACGAAACTCTATTGTGGATCGTTATTATGTGTTTCTAATTTCCATGTTGCCAAATATGGCGGCATGCAAATATATCGGCGTGTCAATGTTTTCCACGTATCTTATTCCGTTTAGTATATCGTCTGGGATTTAAATTTTCCCATACACTTTTTTTTTGCTTTTTGGGTGCGTTTCGTCATCGTCCGATTTTTCCTTTGTTTGTTTATGCGAACTGTTTTGATGTGCGGATGATCGGTCGAAAAATAGAGTCGAAATTCGATCTGATCGCAATGTGTTGAGCGAGGTTTTTTGGCTCACTTTTGACGATCCTCTGATCGGATCGGACAAACCCCTAAAATTCAGTCACGAATCGCGTGATCGAGAATAGAAATGCTGTGCGAATCGATTCACTTGCTAAAGTGCGAAATGAAGGTTACGATACTGGGATGAGTCAACGGTTAAAAGCCAGCGGTTAATTTCTGATCTAACATTTTCTGTAATTTGACCTTGATCTGTTCTGTGCGATTTTTTTCTGACTGATGTAGCAGAGTGCTTATTTTGCTTAATGGCTAATATTTTTGATACAGAATTAAAAATGAAAATTATCCGAGTATTAAATTTTCTATCCTAGATAGTTTTAATTACAGATTGGTATTAAAAATTTCAGAGATTCAGGATTTTGTAGAATTTTTCAGCGATTTTTTCCCCAACCTTGGATTTTATTTACATTTCCCAATAAGCTCTCAATCAAAAGTCACCGTTTACGTTGAAATTTCGTAAATTTTACTTCTGTTTCATGTTGAGATTCGTAAACAAGAACTCAATTCTTGCTCTAATTCGCTCTTTTGTTTGGTTTTTTGAATCATTGCTTGATTTACATATTTAAACATTGATTCGTCACAAATTAAATCACCTTCATGTAACTATTACAACTTTTATTTATCATCATCATCATCTACAGAGATTCATCATCAACTGCTTCCACTCTGTTTTACGCAACTCTCATCCATCTCACCCCACACATTTCCCTAATTTGGTCTACCCATCTTCCCTGGGGTCTTCTTTTTAGCATTTTGCATTCTCTCGGCTACCATTCTAGTACTTTTTTCATTTTGTCCAAGAGATTTATCAAATTACTTCTCTATCGAAATGAATCTACGAGCGATAAATCATCACGAAAAAATGTGCACATTTTCCTTCAATTTTTCGTCTTACAGTTTTAGAAATTATCATATCTGTAGACAAATTGGCAGACAATTTTCAATGTTATATTTTTTATTTATTTTTATAGTATGTACAATTCTAAAAATGCATTTTTTGTTTGACGAGAGAATGAAATTGAAAGATTTGTCTATGGTAGGGTCTTAAACTACTAAAATATAATATCCAGAAACCCTACGAAAGACTTGTCTGTAGACGAATTGCTCCGCGGTCCTCCTTGTTTAACTGAACATCTTCTATGTAGTTTCGACCGATTAAAAACACATTTATCTCGGGCATAGGTACACATTTTCTCTTTTGAATCGACTTGCTTCACTTTTAAATTTATTTGGTCGGGCCAATTTAGTGTTGATTTGAAAACGGGACGAACGGAGATACGGAGATACGTGTCGCGGTTTTGCGGTGGGATCGTGGGACACCGGTCGGTTTCGCATAACGGTCTCGATACTCGCACACACACTCACACACACACCTCCAATGTCTTCTCTTACGATGTGTGACAATGTGTCAACGGCCTATTCATATAGTATTATTCATACTTGGCCATTTCTTCCATCTACGAGGACGTTTTGTTTGCTTGTGCGCGAAAACAGCGTCATGAATATTTATCGAAATACTATTTTTTTTTTTTTAGAAATTGTTTTCAGTACTGTTAATAATCTTAGGCGATTGTGTCATCTGTGTCGAAGAGAGAAAAAAAAGGCAAATATTAAAAGAGCGTGTATAATTCTGACACGGTGACTAACGTGTTGAAAAATTGCCGCGCTTACAATGTCTACGTTCAATTTTCCGTTACTCGTTTTGCAAATATTTTAACGCATTTATGAGAAGTTACTTCTCTGGAACAACGGAGCTATGTATGTATGTATGTTTCAATGAAGGTTTAAAGCGCAAAGATGATAAGTTATCACAAGTTATCATATTTGCGTGGAGTTATCATTGATAACTCCATACAAATTAATTTTAATTATAATGAAGCAGGCGGACTGAATATAAAAATATAATACTTTCAATCGTAATTTCCTTTAGCTTTTATCTTCTGGTGTTTTTCCCGTCGATATTTCAATGGGTGGGTTTGGAAAGGAATTTAATACTTCAAAGGAATTTTTGGAATGGAATTTAATTTAAAGTTAAAATTTATAAAATTATACATATTTCTAAAAAAATGTAATGCTATTTCGAACATCTATTTTGCTTTGCACCGGAGGCAATTTAATGTATTCAAATTTCAATTCAATTTTATTTTAATGTTCAATATTTTGTATTGTTTTGCTCTAGTTTTACGTTAAAGACATAACCCTATTGATAAGAAATACAAATGACCGGATGATACACTATCGTAATACTAACAAAACAGATTTGACAATAAGTTCTAATTTAAATTGTTGATAAAATATTGTTTTAAGGTCTATTCATACAATCCAGCACTGCAAGGCAACAGCACAGCACAGCTGAGCACGGAAAAATACTATTTCTATTCATACTATACAGCAGAGCACGTTTCGGCACGTTCAGACTTGTTTTGTTACATATATGTACATGACAAAGCGCGACGATACGGCGCAATATTGCTTACAACCAGTGGTGTAGTCGGGCCAGGTCGCCGACCTGGTACTTATTTTTGAGCCAGATCGCCGCCCTGCCACTTTGATTGATATAAACATTGTTTTTCGAGTACAATTAAAAAATATTTTGACTAAAATTTCATATAAAATTTTGTATACCAAATATTGTGAGCAGACTCTCGTTCTAACACTCCGGACCACAATCGAATAGTAATCTGAGCACATTCAAAACTTAAAAGACGTTTAATGAACTTTATTGGATTTTTTTTATCTAAAACATTCATTGAACTATACGTACTTGAGGATATTTGACATGTGTATGTATGTACATATATGGTTTTAGCATTGCTAAAAGCAAATATTGCTGTTGACACACAAACACGGGTTTTGCAAAATCAAAGATATTGAAGAGGGTGCATTATGGAAGTTTTTATAAAATATAAAAAATACACCGTAATTTCAACAACTAAGAATATTTGTTAATTATTATTTGATTTTTTTTTTATAAATATTTGAACTACCAATATTAGGATACAACTTTTTTTAGAAAGGAAAAAAGCAGGGGGGGTCGTAAAAATTAAACACCGACCTGGTTCTTTTTTATTTAGCACTACACCACTGCTTGTAACGTATCGTCGAATCAATATTGTCACAATATGACGTTTCCGAAAATATTCATATGCGCATGCGCACTTTCGTTAGTACGCGTGCACTTGCTACCGTGACGTCACGTCGTGCGTGAATATTTCCGCAGTGGCCACAGAAACCGATTTTGTTTGATACGTTACGGTGAAATGAATTGCTGTATAATATGAATAGATTTTTTCCGCTACTGCTGTTACATCTACGCCAAGTACACATTACGGAACACATGAATGTGTCCATATATGTAAAATGTACCAAGGAATACTTTTCGTACTGTTGTTTACGTGTAGTTGCCGGTATGTACTGTGCCAGTATAAATAGACTTTAAAAAGTAGATATAATTTAATTCGATTTTTGTTTTATTTAAAAAAAATATACTTTTCATTAAATAAAAAAAATAGCAACTAAGGTTAATGTCGATTGCTTCGAAGAATCTGAAGACCTCTCATAACCAATTCGTTGATTTAATTTTATTTTCATTTTCTCTTTTATTTCTGGGTGCAAAATTTAATGAAGAACAGTCTGTTTTTGTTACGACGATTACATATAATAATGAGTAATTCGATCCATTTCTAATGCTCGTTACGATTTTAATACGTTTTTAAATAGCGTCCGTAATAAAAATCAACAAATGATTCAAGAACATCATTATGCACTATTTCCGTGGAAAATGACGGAAAACATTCAAACACGATACCGTGACTCAGACGATGATAGCCCAATTATACAATACCGTATAACCAAACTAACGATTGAAGATTTACATTGATCCTTTAACGGAATTATAAATATATTATACACACGTATTATAAATATGCATGATCGTGATTTTACAATATCTAACTTGCCTTGAACGATTAAGTGCAATTTTTGCATTTGTGTTAGCAATCCCGGAAACAAAGTCACATACGGACACTTTTGCTTTCACAATCGCACGTGTTTTATAAATTAATTAATTTAATACCTACATATATTTTTTTTCCAACTGTACGTTGTAGATAAATACCGAAAAAACGATACAGATCGTTTATTAATTAATTTTTATATTTTTTTCGCAACCAAGATTTGACAGGAATAAAAATTAAATTCATCATTAAATTAAATAGTCACTTTTTAATTTAAATAAATTACTAACGGTTGTAAAATTGCATACCAATTAGTTTGTAATGGAATTTAACCTATGATTACTGCGCTTTTGCTATACATACATACATATACATATGATACATTTGCATATACATTTTTGCTACGTTTGCTACATTCCATAAATTCATAACTTTACGACAGAAATGTGTGAATTTCGTCAAACAAAAAATCTTAACTTCTTCGCTACAGATAGAAATGAATCGATCGACATATTGCATGGTGTAGTGAACAAAAGTCTCATCTGTTGGCAGGCAAGTTGTTCCTTGTTCATAAGTTGTACCACAGACAAATCACTAAAGATTTGCTAGCCAATTTGTCTACACAAACCTTCACCTTTTCAACCTTTCTTTGGGCCAGGTATTGAATTACCGATTTACCGGTAAATCTCTAAAATTGTGGCATCGGCACAATTGAAAAATTGAAAAATTTATCAGTAATTACCGGAAATTATTTTATCGCGAAATAAGTACATATGTACATATATAGGCATACTATTTAATAAATTAAAAATCGATGCAAATGGCGTATTGTGGATTAGGAAGTCTGGGATTTGTTTATTTTCATTATTAAATGTCCAAAAATGACTAAAATTTTGAGCGGGATGAATAGGAGGTATACAAGGCAATAAACTCGTCATATTTTTTTTTCTTTTGTTCTAAGTCTTGAAGTTTTGTACAGCTGTAACATAGAAAATCATTGTAATAAGTTTCTTAAGAGACCAACCAAGTCGTAATAAATGCGATCACACGGCTGTTTCAATTGTCATTATTATTTTTTACGGGTGGATTTTATGTATTTATATGACATGACATATTCACCTGGATTTATTTTTAATTATTTACGGTTCAACTCAATTTAAAGTTAAAGGAAAATTAACCACATATGTATATTATATAATCCACTTTAATTTCGTTCTATTTACTAGTAAAAACAGGTAAACGTTAATAGAAATAATTGTTTAGCGTTTACCGGTAAATGAGATTTGACTGCAAATTGCAATGTCTAATTTTCGTACATACATATTTGTGGAAATTTGAGTATATATGATGGTAAATATCATGTTTGGTATACGTATATATTTATTATATACATATAAGAACGTGAAAGTGCGATATTCGCGTTTTCGCCTCGGTGTTGTAGAAAGTGAATTCGTGCTATGTGAGTATGTTCGTGATGTCTGTTTAGAGTTTGTTGTGTCGCGCTCTTAATATGGTAGGTACGAGCCGCTGTTTGGGAACAGCTGTTCCACATCGCAATAACTGACCCCTTTATGTGTCTATAAAATAATTTCGTTTTGCAAGGATACGCTTTACAATCGACAGGTGTTCATTCAAACTTATGTGTATAGTTTTGCCGAATAGAACCCACTTGAAAACCTGACGTACGAAATAAAACAATAACCATCCTTTTTTCGCTGTAGACTCACTTGCACATACATATTTACTAGCCGGAGTTCGGGAAAAAAGCTCAAAAAACTTCCAAAAGCCAACTCAACCGGCGATTTTTGTATGGGAGCACTTTGGTCCATGGCTACGAGCCCTTACAAGACTCGTCCAAATCTGTACGTCAAGATGAGATAGTATACTAAAAGTGTTAGTCTTAAATTGAAAACTGATTTTATACCAGCAGGGTGGACTATTGGTTAGCATATATGCTTTCTAACATAGTGGTCACGGGTTCGATTCTCACTGGTTGCTGCTGGCCAGACCTTGGTTTGTGACTCCAGGTTGATCGTTTCCTATCAGTGTTTGCCAATTTATCTGATTTTCATTGAAACGGTTTCAACATTTCTCGCAATTTTCGAGTTTTCAGCTTCTTGAATTTCGCTAATTCTATAAATGTATCGCAAATGTTGGCTTTTTCAGCATCTCCAAATTTGACAGTTTATATAAAAAAAAGAATGATCTGAAAATGAAGATGATCAAAAGTTGATGATGTGTTAAAATTATTCTAAAAAAATTGTAGATCGATGATTGGCCAGGAAGGCGTATTGGGGTTTACCTGTTAGGCCTTCCTGGTATATATATATATATATATATATATATATATATATATATATATATATAAACATTACATATGTATGTAAAGATATGTACGTAAAATAAAATACATATGTATATCGGACAAACAAGCGTAAATGCGAATTTTTATAATATGCACATATATTATACATATATGTAATTCGTCGTTTAAGCGATTCTAAGCCACTGACTGGTTCTAAGATTAATATGTTGACACTTTCAATTCAATTATGTCGATTTTTTCAATACGCTCCCAAATTGAATGTGGATGAAGTTTTAATCCATTGAAATTTATCACCTCTCTTTCTCACTTTAATTTAGTTTATTTTAGGAAGTAGTGTTGAAACGTTTGACATTTAGAAACACATAATCCAATTCTCAGTGGGTGGATCGAGAGAATGTGCCATTTATCCATAATTGGATGCGCGCGCTATACTTTCAATGTTTCAATTAAATATATTATATATTTGGAATTCCCCCTCTCTGTATGTATAACAAAATCGCTACGTCAAATATTGTTTCCGCATTTGGGAGAGCATCTCTCCCTAGCCCCGAGACTACAAACTTATTATTTACCAGTACATACGTATATATATATATATATATATATATATATATATATATATATATATATATATATATATATATATATATATATATATTTAGCACGTTCGGTGGCGTCAATATTGACACGTAATTATTTTTACGATGAATTATTCATGGCGGTCTAAAATTGTATGTTAAAAGCTTGAAATTGCATTTCACATTCGAAGGACTTGTCACAGTCCGGACGTAATCTGATATGTCTGTATTGCGTCAAATATTGAATATGAATATCGATTTTGTTGCACATATGGATATGTCAAGCGTGTCCACATTTCCTCTAATATTTTTATTTTCCTTATATTATGTTATACACATATATTACAACAGTACAAAAACAATTTTGATGAATTTTAACAAAATGTATATATGTATATGGATGTACAGACATATGTACATAACTTTTAATAGTAGAAGTAGTAAATAATTATTTATATTTGGGTTAAATAATAGACATGTCTAGTAATAAAGAAGAAGAAATAAAGAGACGTATGAAATTAGGATGGAGTGCATTTGGACGAATGAATGTAGTTTGTAAATCAAAAATGCTACTTTGCCTGAGGAAAAAGATCTTCGATCACTGCGTTTTGCCAGTGATGTCGTTATGAATGTGAAACTTGGGCATTGAACGCCAAGATGCTACACAAAGTCCAATGAACTCAAAGAAGTATGGAACACTGTATGCTCGGCATAACGAGGAAATACAGGAAGTTGAACACGTGGGTGAGAAGTATGACAAGGCTAATTGACATATTGGATAGAGCTAAGAGATTGAAAGACAATGGGTGGGCCACGTGGCTGGAATAATAGACGAAACGTGGACAAGAGAAGTGCTAGAACGGTACCTGAGAGAATGCATAGGGGTAAAAGGAAAACTACAGGGAAAATGGGTAGAAGAAACTAGGAAAATGTGTGGGGTGAGATGGATGAAAGTTGCGCAAAACAGAGATGAGTGGAAGCGTGTTGGAGAGGATTTCATCCATCAGCAATGGATGATGAGCGGCTATATATGATGATGATGATGACATACAATTTAAAGATAACACAACAAATAAAAAATAATAGAAAATTACAAATTTTTTTGTAATTAGAATATAAGATGAAAAATACATAAACAAAAAGCATGAATATAAAAATTAAACAAATAAAAAATTATTAAAACCAAGCATGGAGCATGTTTCCATAGATCCTTCCTTAAGATTTGTACGACGACAATCAGTTACAATTAAATTGTATTTACCGGAATATCTTTCAGCATCCACACTATTAACTGTACACCAAATTGATCTTAGAGCAGCAAAACTAAACTCTCCATATTGAATTTTTTTTTCCATTTTGTTCATATTTATATTATGGTTACTTTTATTTTAAAAACAACTAATTTTACATTTATTTGTGCTTTTAGCATCTGTTGGCATATTTTACGATTTTCCCATTTATTGGCATCTATTTCGAATTTCCGCATCTATCGCAAAATTCTAAAAATACGTGCCTCTAATTATGATTATAGGGGCGGATGGCTATTAGGTCAACTGCAAATAACAACAAACGTTTCGAATCCAAGAGAGCAATAAAATGGTTTTCTACAATAGCCAAAACGCCTCAATATCAAATTGCCCTGACGACCATCCGATGTCTAATTATGATGTCACGTAAAAAAAGTTTACGAACCACAGCACCGGCGTATTGATAACGGTTCGCGTATAGATTTCTTCGGTTCTTGCAGTGAAAGTTCGGAGTGTCGGTGCAGTTCTAAACCGGTGGTTCGCGCGATCAACCGAGACCGTTTCGAAACGCAATACTACTACCACTATAATACATTAGTGCTATGGACGTATCCGACGTCAAAGTAAATAGTCCTCATTACTATCGAACAGTCTCACTTCGATCGCCACAACGATTGCACACATCTCCGATCAATTTACCCGGACACGTCCGGTTTGTGACAAAAATAGTGCACACATGGCAATGCATCCATATTTCAAAAAGGCGTGTTGGCGCTATTGCATTGTTGCGTTTTGATCACGTCCAACAAAATGAAACGAAAATAGCGTACACGAAATTGTTAGATAATCGTAATTGTAAAGATGCGTTTTCAACACGGAGTAGACTAATATAAAGGCGCAAACACGCTGAATCGTACGGCATACATGCCTACGATTAGACTCCAACTGTGTTAATATGTCAATGTTATTTGATACGATCTTATTATTTCGACAAGATTCTCATGCACTGCTTCAAATATGGGATCCCCGTTATCGATAGCTGTCAAAAATCAATATAGGGATAAAGTATCACCGAAAACACTCCAGGGGGTGCTTTCACCATATAATAGATCAGGCGTGCTAGCTTTTCTTTTATGTGTGCAAAAATATCTAAGGGCGAACACACTGAGTGGTATGGGACGTCACGTCCTTTGTCTCACTGCTGTGACTTTTTCACAGAGGGGGTTCCCCAAACCGAATTCGGGTGCAGTTGCACGTGCAGAGTGCTTATGTTTGGGAGCTCGCATGTGTATGCAACAAGACTAGACAAGTTTCTCGTACATTTTTTCAAATATGGGATTCACCGTTATGGATCACTGTCAAAGTAAGGATAAAATATCACCGAAACACTCCAGGGGGTGATTTTTAGGATGTGTACCATGTATATGGGCTAGGGGTGCTGCGTTTTTTTCGCATGTTTAAAAGTATCTAAAAAAAACACGTACCACTCAATGTGTTTTCGCCCTTAGAAACAAACGTGAGGCGTTCCACTAGGAGTATTCACAACCGTTTAAAATGAAAATGAAACTTACTGACCATAACGAAAGTGGTAGCGAAAAGTGCGTGGTGTTTCTAACTACTGCCCTTATCTACTATAACAAGGTCGTGGAATATCTCGTTATTCGGTGTTAAAGATTGCAAGACGCTAATAGGTGGTCCTCCACGCATGAGTGCCGAGATGAACGCAGGAAAACTATGAAAAAAGGGCAAGCTAGTTTCTTGATTTAATCTATCGCAAAGACCTTGTATTCTTCTCCATCTATGTATGTATGAGTGTGTGATGAGAGGAGGTATAGTAATTTTTATAAAAAATTTCAAACCAAATGGTCAAATTTTCAAACTCATAATCATGTTTTTCTCACAACCAACAATCACTGTAATAATAATTCGCTTTGAAAGAAATAATGATCGGTTGCCAAAGTGACTTTCTAACTTATAATTCGTACAAAATGTGATCCTCAATGTCGTTGTCGCAGCGGAGAAAGCTTATGCCGGAAAACGGTCGGTTTTTTTTTTAAATAAAAACAACGAAAAAACCGCCTACTGGTCCGCATTTTCCGGCTAAATCGTGCGGCCTCACAAAAAGATGCGATTGTTATTATTGCCGATAAAAACCAATGCATTGCTGCAGTGATTATCATAAAGTCTCTCGTAGGATCTCTAGTTATTTCATAAAAAAAATAAGAGAGATATGTATATCAAGGAACAATTATCTAAATTTAGTTTTTGAGAATATTAGTTCGCTCAGAACATTTGACTGTTTTTGGTCGGCACACATTATGTTGTGTTTGATACAAACTTGCCATTTCTTAGAAGCAGCTTTGAAGAATTTAGATAATTGCGAATTTAGATAATTATCAGCCATCAGGCAGTCGTATGCGGTTTAGTGGTCACAATGTCAATGCTTTATGATGAAATCATGATTTCATTTCGTCATTGTTCGTATTGTTTTCATTTACTTTCCCGACCGGATGTGGTTTCGTATGATAAGCATTCATTGTTTTAATCTAATCCTATCATAACAATTAAGCAATATTGAATTGAAGAATCTCAATGTTTATTTTGACACGTAAAAATTTTAAACCTGACACTACCACAAAATTGAGTATTTAATTGTTTGTAAAATTTCCGCCAAACCATGCGAAGCTTCATCCGAAAAATGGCAATATGTAGTTGTACCCAGGGCTGTGGAGTCGGCGGCAAATTTGTTCGGTTCATTCATTCGGAGCTAACTGGTCGACAGATCGAGAACAATTAACTACCTGTATTATTACTCGCTTCGTCTTTCATTGCGATCTCGAAAGCCCCTATCGTCCAAGCTACAATATCAATAAAATATATTTTTAAAAATCATACAATTTATGTTTGTACACTGTTTGTACAATGCAATATTTATATTAAAAGTCATTTGTACGGATAAAATGCGGATTTATAATTTATTTCACCAGTCAGTAGATGTCAGCGTGTGAAAGAGAACAACAATCGGTTGTGTCGTAATTGGTCGATGATGATGTTCGGTAATGAGATGACGAGAGTAAAATGACGAGTGGCTCTTTTACTGCATCGTTTTAACCGTTTGTCGGCTCCTCGGTCTCAATTACTATTCAAGGTTAGACAATAAAGATGACCGATGTCGTCACCGATAGGGTTAACGCCGTTGTTTTAATTTAGAATGTGCGAAAAAAAAACCATAATAATAACATCGATATTTGGAGCACGCCGATTGTGCGACCAGATCACACGAAAAACCGCTAATTTTTTTTTATTGTTTCGACATTTTCGATGCTTGGGGCTAGTCTGATTGAGAAGCTGTGGTCTCTGGAGAACACCTGTGCGAGTTCTCAATCCGTTTAGGTGCCCTTTGCCAACGGCGTTTGCGGATTGCACAATGCACGCTCGTCCCAGTTACCATAGCCGCTATAAAACAATGAAATTCTATTATAAAAAGCCATACAATCACATGTATACAAACAATATATGTTCTGCAAATCTGCGCAAAAAAGTACCAAAATCGTCAAATAATTTGACATCTTTCCGGATTATTTAATAATAATTCATCTACCCGCTGTATGAGTTCGTGCTGTAAGAAATTGTATATATTGTACATATGTAGTATGTGTGTATGTAAATATGCAGAATTGTATATTTTCTTTTTATTTTACCCATAATGCTATAACTAGGGATTGCAATACAGGTTTACCGTTAAATCGAAAAAAAATTTCCATCGGTAAATAGCGATAAATTTTAAAATTTACCGGTAATTACCAGAAACTATTTTATCGCAAATTAAGTACATATACAGTCATATTATTGCATAATATTACATTAAAAGTCGATGCAAATGGCATGTTAATGGATTGGGTAGTCTGGAATTTGTTTATTTCAGTATTAAATGTGGCAAATACCGGTATACCGATAGTAATAAAAATCATTTACCGTTTACCAGTTTATGAAATTCGACGGTAAATTGAAATCCCTAGGTATAACAGATTGCTATATATAAATTTGAAATTATATTCGATCAGACAGTGGTGACGAATAGAGGTAACCAATTTGTGAAGAATCGTTTTCAGAATTAAATCAGATAAATTGGCTAACTTTTATAGGAAGCGATCGACTTGGAGTCACAAATATGCGAATCTGACCGCTTAAATACTTGAGACCATACAACATATGATCTCAAGTATTCTTTTCAGTTGAGATCTAACCAGGTCTCGAACCCGGGATCTCTCAGTCACTTACAATATCTGCTAATCACCTGCTATTAGTAGTCTATTTTCGTTCAATTTTTCGTGAAATTGTTGATTGTGGGCCCTTTTTGTCTGCCGACTAATAAGGCTTTTCTTCGCAATAAAAAAGGAACTGTCATTCGAAGACTCAACATATTATAAAATAATGCACCAAATGTGATACCAAAATTGCATTTGTTCGACAAAAGATAGATTTTGTCATTGGGTAGAGCTCTTGTGCTAATTTGATATTCCAATGAATGAAAGTCGACTCTAGCTTGAACATTAGTGGCCTAGTGAAGATTTTATTTCTGAGGGTGCTGAAGCGCCTTAAAAAAACTTATATACCACATATTTTGCAAAACAGTATAATAATATTAATACCTGTGTATGTATGTATATATGTATTCTACATAAAATAAGTATTTTATTTTATTTATTTATTTATATATACCAGGAAGGCCTAACAGGTAAACCCATTGCGCCTTTCTAGCCGATTACAAGTTGGTAGCGGTTCGAAATGGTTAGCGGTATAAGCGATGTCTGCAAATTCCCGTCTGCTCATGTACTTATTAAACGCACCGGATCACATGCAAAACATACCTGAATTTTCTCTCGGCGCCTATGTACACACTAGACTATTTGAGTGTTAGAAATAGTAATAATTTTCAAAAGTGTACATAATTTCGTCAAATTTTCATGCCATTTGTGTGCTAAACGCGACCCATTGTCCTGTGTTGATCAATTTTACAAGCAAAACCTGTTCAGCATTTAGATTCCTATCTCCCTATTTATCTATCTAATGGCGAAAAGTGTATCATCACGAGCGTGACGCACGGGGTTTCTGCACGCTTTGATGACTGCGGCTGTACCTCCATACGTACAGAAATATACATACATACATACATGCATACATATAATTCCATACGAAAAAGTTCGCATTTTAACATTTTCTTTGTCTAAATGCCACGAGTCCCTCCAAATGTGATTCGTGTCGCATTGGCGATATTTTATTGCCAAAATCGCATTAACCTTCTTCATTCTATATAAATATGTATTTCCATTTCGCGTAATACCAAAGCATCCGTTCTATAGAGACGTCTATCCGACGAATTGAAAACCGTGGGGCGTTCGTTTAATTAAAAAGAGCGATAACTTCATTCAATTATGCTGTTTTTGATTAATCATCTATTCAGTTCGTATCGCGTTTGATTTGATTTTTAAATGCTTTTTATCATTACGAAATTATGTTCACAATACATCTTATATCTATTTTAATAGCTACTGATCTACTGATTATTTTCTATTTTACAATTTTAATTTAATTTGGTTAGTAATTACAGTATTATATTATTCTAATGTTAATCTAAAGCATAATAGGAAAAAGAGCTCAAAAACCTATTTACAATCCTTATAAATGTTCATAATACATCTAATACATAATATTAATTAAAGACTATCTAAAGTCGATGACCTAAAGCAGATTGTGTTTAGGTAATCTGTGTTTATACCTGAAGGGTATAGACATTTTGTTGTAATCACCGAGACTCTTCACAAGTGTGTTAGTATGGTTATTAGTGATTCTTTCATAGAATCTACTGGTTAGTTTGTTAGTAATGTCTGTAACAAACGGAATATTATATATAGCATGCAGTTTTTTCAGGTTAGTATATATGGGTGTATTATAAATTATTTTAAGGGATTTATTTTGTATTACTTGGAGCTTGGAAAGGTTAGTATTCGAGGCGTTATTCCATACAGGTGAAGCATAGGTTAATAATGGTAATATGAGCGCGCGATATAATTTTATTTTATTTAGCGTTGATAAAGAACTATGGCGATTAAATATTGGATATATTGAGGATATACCCCGCATCGCCTTGCATTTCGCTGCCTCAATGTGAGGTGCCCATCTCATTCTTTTATCAAACGTTACTCCTAAATATTTTATTACTGACTGCCATTTCAGACTTTCTCCAGAGGGGATTTTCAGATCTGAACTTGGCTTATGTTTTCTAACACTAAAGAATATGGCGTCTGTTTTGGTTTGATTAATTTGAATTTTCCACTTAGTGAAGTGTTCAGTCATTGTTTTAATTGCGAATTCAAGATTTTTAAGAATAGTGTCTGGTTTTTTGCTACTTGTGAAGCAAGCTGTATCATCTGCATATAGGGCTATGTGACAGTTTTTTGGAATAGGTATGTCATTTATATATATGGAGAACAAGAGTGGGCCAAGCAAGCTCCCCTGCGGAACGCCAGCTGCGATTATTTTTGGAGACGATAATTCATTATTTACGCTAACCACTAGCTTTCTACGAGTTAAGTACGATTTGATGATGAGAATTAGGTAGTTTGGTATTTTGTTAATAAGGAGCTTATGAATGAGTCCATCGTGCCAAACCGTGTCGAAGGCCTTTTCTATGTCGAGACATACCATTCCGGTACTTCTCTTCATATTAAAGTTCTTCGTCACGTGTTCAGTTAGTCTTGTTAGTTGTTGGGTCGTGGAATGTCCAGTGCGAAATCCAAATTGTTCATTTATTAATTTCTTATTTACGACTTTAAGTAAACGTGTGTAGATTATTTTTTCCAGAATTTTTGAAAGCGTGCAAAGTAAGCTAATGGGTCGATAATTGGCCGGGTTTTTTGAGCTTTTATCGGGCTTAAGTATGGGAATTACGTTGGCTGTTTTCCAGTATTCTGGGAAATACCCGGTGAGTAAACACGCGTTGAATATTTTAGATAGTGAGACTAAAGCTTTAAATGGAAGTTGTTTGATTGTGATGTTATCTATTGAATCTCGCCCAGGTGCCTTTTTATTTTTTAAATTACGTATTATATTTTGGATTTCACACGGATGCACCAATTTTATATTTTTAGTACTGTTAGTGGGAGTTTTTGTGATGATTTTAATGGACCGGTTGACTTTATTATGCGTTGGTATGTGATTGTAATGTTGTGTGAGTGTGTGATGTTTTTGGAAGGATTTTGATAATAGTTCTGCTTTGTCGCAATCACGCGTCACTGAGATTCCTGCATCATCTAATGGAGGAATCGAGTTTTTTGTCCTGCGAATCGCTTTAGCTAATTTCCATAGAGAGCCATCAACTGAGCTCAATTTTTCTAATTTTTTAGACCAAGCTTCATTTTTGATTTCTTTGATTCTAATTTTAATTTGATATGTGAGCTTATTAATTAATGTTTTCAATGCTGGATTTTTTGATGTTTGCCAAATTTTACGGAGTTTATTTTTACTTTTAATTAGATTTGCAACAAAGTCAGTTATCTCTAATTTGTGTTCAATGTATTGTGTCTTAGGTATGTGAAGGTGTTTGGATCGAGTTATTGATTCCGTTAGGAATTGTTCCGAGTTATTGAGTTCTAAATATATGTATGTATAGACATATCTTTACTGACTCACTGAGTTTTTTTGTACAATAAGACCCAGCTTTGTTCGATATAAGAGTTGATCAAGGAGAGATGATTCGTATGTACATATGTACATATGTATGTACATGATGTGCTATGGTCGAGTTTCTTGGTCATAAACAGAGATTGGCGGCCAAGTTGCTTTTACCCACAAAAAATAGTTACTATTGTTATTGTACTACAAAGCAAAAGAGCAAAAAAAAATCTTGACATGTCTACATACATTGTTTGTACTTGTATATGTATGTACATATATGATATTACCAAAAAAATATAAAACGAGACATTGTTTTGAAAAGTAAGTTATGTGCTCACATAGAATATGAAGACTGCAATAATAATTCAGTCTAACCAAATCGTGGAAATATCTATGTATCACCTTTACGCTCTAAAGAAGCGATGTATGGTTGGGTATGTGCATAATAATTGAGATGAAGTAATTTCAACTTCTATTGAAGAACAATTACTATTACATTCACCTATACAAATAAAACTGCTATGAAGATGTAAAACAACCTCATTTGTATTTAATATCTGTTACATTATTTGAATATGAAAGAAAAAATAAAATGTACTTTTTTTAAACAAATACTTTTTTAAAGCAAATACACAAACAAAATGGCGGCTTTTTGAATGGAAATTGGGTACATAGATCGAATTATATTATTCGGTTTTTGATTGAAAACGTCACATTCAGATGATGCCGTGTATCGCGACGGTGACTAGCGATTTTGACGTACGAAAGTGAAATGTTTAATCGGCAAAAAAAGCAAACAGTTGAGATAAAATTAGCAATATTGTTGCTAACAAGTGCCCCACTATGTATCGTGAACGGCAACTTGATATAATTGAATAGTTTTATGCTAGGTTGCGGCCGTTAATTGATTCCCTGACATAGACAGAGAGCATTGTTGCTAGACATGTGTACATATACACATACATACATATGTATATATATATATATATATATATATATATATATATATATATATATATATATATATATATATATATATATATATATATATAATACAATTTAAATACATATCTACCACTTTCCTTTACACGCACTTACTTTTGTATCGAAAGATGCATCGCATCACGCAAAAATTCAATAATCGCCGCAGAGCATGAATGCGTTTTCTCTTTCATAAGAAAATATGCAGAATGTGCATTAATTAATTTCAACGTTTATCTCCATTGACAAGTATGTATGCACGTTTAGCAGTTTTCTTCGTTCGATTGAATGCACTTTTCATAGCGAGAACCCCGGTCTTAGTGGTAGGACTAGGGTTTCCAACAAGGTCTTTTTTCAAGAGAAAATTTTTTCCTTTTTTTTTAATAAAATTCTTTTGCTCTGACTCTTTTGTCAAATATGCTCTTTTAAAAGTTCTCTTTTAATATTTGGCCAACTTTTAAATATTTTGTAATGATTAAATAAGCATTTACGGTTTTTTTTTAAATAAAATAAGCATTCATAATAGTGTTTAATTTGTTTTCGAATTGTGTAGTTATAGGATTATACTGAAAGCGAGTGCATTATTTTTATTCATATATGTATATTAAGGATATAATAAGAAAATTTTAAAAATTTAAATCTGATCTAACCAATATCTCTTTTTATTGATTAATTTTAATTAATGAGTGTTTACTTTATAAATTACATTACAGTGTTTTATAAAACAGAACACTTTTTAGAAGATAAAAATTTTCTAATAGTTAAGTGCAAGTTAATGCACCTACAATGAGATTTCAAGAATTGGTAAAAAAAAATCTATTATAATAAAAAATATTGTTTTATGGTCTTAATTATTGTATATTTTCGTTTGTTTTAAATTAAACTGGCACTTATTTTTATTAATTCCTGAATTTTCTAATCTTTAAGCCGCTTTGAATTTTTGAATTTATAATTTGAAAGTTGAAACAATTTCATTATTTCAAGTCACGGATCCGCTAATGATTATTAAACGATTTTATGTTTAATTTTAAACGACATACGTAGTTCTAAATGTCGAGGCTTTGTTATAATTATTTAATAAAATTAAATATTTTTGAAAAATGTCCTCTTTTTTACTTCACAGTTGGCAACCCTAGATAGGACTATTTCCGCGCGGCCGCCATACTTGAATTACATTACACAATGGCCTTTCACTCTCGTTCAAATTTGTACATAAATATAATATTATTCTTATAATAATGACGTTTTTAGTTTCGAGCTTATTTATATTATGCTGCGTACGGACCAAACCAACGACGATTTTGGGCCAACGTTTTAACCAGCAGGATAAAACCAGTAGCGTACAAAATATCGAATTAAAAATTAAATTTAAAAATTGAAATTAAATATCAAAATTAAAACTATTATTATTATTATATTAAAATTAAATTCAAATATCAAAATAATATTATAATCAATATATTAAAATTAAAATAAAATATTGAAAGTTAAAACAGAACATGCCCAATTTAAATAAATTTTTGAGATTGACCTAAAATTAGATCATCAACAATCACATACAGGTAATCCTCGACTTTTGTTTGTCGAAGATGTTTTGACTTACGAAGATACGCACTAATATCGAAAAAAAATTAAAGAATTATTATTTTAACTTCCCCGTAATGCGCAGTAACTGAGAATATCTCATGTATTAGTATAGGTGACCGAGCAATCGTCGCAATCCGGTGCGTTGTCAGTAGATCAATCGAAATTTTTTTAGTCTTCAATTGTTTCTCTCGTCGAAATAAATCAATTAATTAAATCCATCTCAGAGGTAAAATTTATCGGATAATGTGTGATTATTAATTTTATTTCGACGAAAGAAAAAAAAACCCTTAGACAAATCACCGACATTTTTTTTGTTTAATGTTTCATCGACGGCGGAAACACAGTAGTATATCGTGACGACTTTTAATAAGAAATAACAACAAGGTTTTTTTCGCTCGCAATCAGAGAAATTATAATATTTCTCTGGTTGTAATGCGTATCGTCGTAATTCAAAACATTGTTGTAATTCAAAACATCAACGATGATCTAATTTTAGCTCAATAATTTATTTCAAGCTCAATAATTAATTTCAATTTTTTAATTTAATTTTTATTTCGATATTTTGTACGCTACTGGTTTTAAAAGTTGGCCCAAAATCGTCGTCGGTTTGGTGCGTACGGACCATTAGTCGAATTGCCCAAAGTTGCTCAAATTAGTGAAAATTGGAAAAATTAAATAAAGCTTTTTCGGAAAATTTTACAGTCTACGGTCTAAGCACCGTAAGATAATTTTGCGTCTCTAAATTAAAAACTGTAGATTTGCATAGCGGAAAAACAAACAAGCATTCGTTTTAGTATGGCAGTCGGATAAACCGATTGCTTACAATAATAAATGAATGAACAACATTGACATTAAGTTTCAACATATGACTGTTTAGTTAAAATATACAAAAATCAAAGTTCACCGTATAAAATTGACATATTGAACTGACATTTTTTTCAAAATACTGATCAATCTTAAAATTTCAAACGGAAAAAATTACGATTTTGATTGAAAATATTATGTATGTATGTACATATGTATGTACAATCTAATAACGTTTGTTAACTTGTTATTGCATATTATTATGCATATGTATATTATTTTTTTTATTATACCTACATATTTGTTCCAGTCAATATGATAAGTAAAATTAGGAAAGGATTAAGTTAGTTTTGGTTAAAAATTTATATTTGTAATAACGGAATAAATTTCATTGACGTTTTATTTAAAATGAAACTAACATAAACCTTTGAAAAACAACATTCAAATTTTGAATAATATTTTTAAAACAATTATTACAATTCTCCAGTTTGTGAAAAATTTCAGAATCTTCGCATTTCTGCTCACTCTTGAAGAGGATTAACAGACGCTCCGTTGTCAGAAACGTTTCTATCCTTAAAATATATGGAAAACAGATGCTTTTTTTTCTGATCGCATTTGATTTCGTCCAAAATCGATCGTATTCTAACTGTTGTATTATTCGTCGCAAATTTCACATTCTAGAGAAATTTTTGCTTTCTCCATTTTGCTGGATGACAGAGTCGCGACAATGCGAATCTGATTCCAACTCGGATCGAATCACTCATATTCAATGTAATCGAAACTGTTTCCATTCGGAATTTTAATATAAACTCAATATGTTAATAAATAAATCCAAACACTATACGACAAACCATTATACAGCTAAATTCATACATACATACATACATACATATGTATGTTTAAGTGACTTTGAATGATTAAAATCAGTTTTTGATTCGATTTTTAAGAAATGAACCACAAGACGCTATTTACTTACATGCTATGTGGGCATTTTGCACTGTTTTAAAATATCGTGTGCTGAAACTGAACTCGTTTTATTCGACGCTCCTCCTATCGGCCGGCAATCTTTCCAGTCTAAAAAATCCGACTAAAGGGTTAAAAAACGCATTCAATAGAATTTTAATTTTGCCGCGTCGATCCGATTCAATTTTCAAACTATTTGAGATGTGCCCGAAGTGTGGGAAGCTTGCAAAATTTATGCACGGAAGCAGTATTCAGTGTCGAAGAACAAAGTTAGGATAAGTCGCAAGCATCAATCATCGAACACTTGTCAAAATCCTTGACGAAAAAATAAAAGTGGCCTGCCTGTTCACAGAACATCACCAATTTGGCAACACGTGTCGGCCCTTGTATTCTAAAGATTTTACTTCAAAAGGGCCTCTAATTTGTTATGGATATCGCCAAATATGTATTTCAGGGTTGTACATTTTGTCTTCAAATATTATAACGACATATAAAAAGTTACTAATTTGATAACTTCAATATTCTTGATTTCTTCCGCATCCTTTAGTGTAACATTCGATTTAGTTTTAATATAGATATAATAAAAGCTTTTAAAAACGGAAGGGATGTAAAAATGATTTTTTTGTACGGACAAGTATGGAGATTAAATAAAAAAATACAACTATCAGAAGTTCATAATAATGCAGGATATTGCGGATTGACTATTAAGGATTGTAAATAGGTTTTTGAGCTATTTTTCCTATTATGCTATAGATTAACATTAGAATAATATAATACTATGATTACTAACCAAATAAAATTAAATTGTAAAATAGAAAATGATCAGTAGATCATTAGCTATTAAAATAGATATAAGATGTATTGTGAACATAATTTCGTAATAATAAAAAGCAAAAAGCAAAGCGGATTGACTACTGACGAAGGCACATGCTCATTTTTAAGTGGACGGCCAGGAAAGTTTGCGGGGATGGAGTGAGGTTACTATGCGAATTGATCGAAAGGTTGTACTTACATGCTTAAACCGTATCGACAATAGCCTCGGGTGTGGTTCACGTATCCTTTCCAAAACCACCTGTTGAATATTAACACGAACAACACCAATATCATAAATTGGTTTTGATTTTTTCCACTCTAATCCGCATACATAATTTCCTCACAATATCCAAGCATTCATCTTTCCCTTCCTAAATTTCATATCCAAATATGCCCAATAGAATTAATCCACAAGATTGATTTTAGCTCATTTGTGTCAAAATTCAAGCAAAAGATTATTTAAAAGTAAACATAGTAAACATGCAGTTCGTACAATTTCTCATTTTTTTGAAATTTTTCATGAAATTGTTAAAATATCTGCCGATTTCACGCGGAAATATTTTTCGTGAATTGTGCACAGCAAATACTTAAGATTTCACATAAATTAAATAAGATTACGAAAAACATTATACAAACACTATGTATATGTTACATATCGGTCTCCGTGACTTGACAGAATGTTAAATGACAGAAAACGCAAATATCGGAAGGCAAAGATCGAAAATCGAAAGATCTTAAGTCGAAAGATCAAAAAAAAAAAAAATGGTGCATGGTAAACGGTACATACTCACTTAATTTGCGCGAGCAGAATACAACAGGAACAAAAGGAACAGGCTTTTCCTCCCGTATTAATGTGCGCGCGCAGAATACGGGAGGAAAAGCATGTTCCTCTTGTTCCTGTTGTATCCTGCTCGCGCAAATTAAGTGAGTATGTACGTGAGTATGTACCGTTTACCGTGCACCATTTTTTTTTGATCTTTCGACTTAAGATCTTTCGATTTTCGATCTTTGCCTTCCGATATTTGCGTTTTCTGTCATTTAACATTCTGTCAAGTCACGTAGACCCGTTACATATATGCATATTTATTTATTCGAATCATTCTCTATCACGGTGCAATTTGCAAACCCTGTTCTAAATAGATATACATGTAGTCAAACAAGTTGATTGATGTCGGCAAAAAGTGACCCATAAAACAAGACAGACAGATTTCAGAAAGCTTCTATGTGGACTATTTACATGGGTATTTTTGGAAAATGGGAATAATGGGATGTTTTATTACCACCACACACTTGTGCATAACGAATGACCATTTCAAACGCTTCCAGATTTACACACATTTAGCAACATTTGTTCAAATAATTCTAAAGACAATCCCCGGTCAGAACATGTGCTGTCTAAATTTTTTTGTTCCTGCTCTCCGACCACCCGTTTGGTTCCGAGGAAGCGTCATAAAGATTCAATGGAAACGGAAGCTTTTACAAACACATTGTATCGTTGTTCAATATTCAGACTCGCATAAGCGAATTTGTCTAATTAATAGAGATAATTTTTTGAGATCCATATCCTATCTGTACTAATAATCACCGGTGAAGTTCAAAAGTGATCTTTCGTACGCGTTTCGGAGGTCAGAAATGGAAACGTTCAAGTGTTGCCCGAAGGCCGTATATGTATGTGCTGGCATTTTCTGGACCTTTCACTTTTGAATCTGATCGAAACGTCTTCGCCAAATTTACAATTATCTGAAGTGGGTCGAAATTATGAGAAAAGATACGTTTAGACGCTGATACGTTACCTGTTTGTATTTTGTCAAAATTGACTGTTTTCGGCCATTTTATTCAAATCCTATGATCGAAATTAGCATTTTAATCAAAAGAAAAGCTTCTTATGTTGTATATACATACATATATACATATATATATATATATATATATATATATATATATATATATATATATATATATATATATATATATATATATATATATATATATATATATATATATATATATATATAATATTTGTCACACATTATAAACTCAGTGTCACGTTTTACCTTGTTTATGGTGGTTCAAATTGATATTTAAAAAATCGACAAATGCATTATTCATTCAAAAGAGTACAAGTGTGCTTGATTGAAAGCATACATAAAACAAATCGAGATTAGATCTGCGAGGTCTTATTGTCAATTTGAACTATGTACATAGTAAATAAAGTAATAATAAAAAGTTAAGCAAGTTCACATGCACTCGGACATATGTATGTATGTATGTACTACGTAGGTACACACATACGTACGTGCATGTACATTTATTTTCAATTCTACATACGTATACCCCTATTGATTACATAATATAAATAATCGGTCTCCGTGACGAGACAGAATGTTAAATGACAGAAAACGCAAATATCGGAAGGCAAAGATCGAAAATCGAAAGATCTTAAGTCGAAAGATCAAAAAAAAAAAAATGGTGCATGGTAAACGGTACATACTCACGTATATACTCACTTAATTTGCGCGAGCAGGATACAACAGGAACAAGAGGAACAGGCTTTTCCTCCCGTATTAATGTACGCGCGCAGAATTTAATTCTGTTATTTAACATTCTGTATCGTCACGTAGACCCATAAATAATATATAAATACTTTTTGACAATTCATATTATATTCTTTTTTACTTTTTTTTTAACTTGAGAGCATCGATATAGGATTTTACAAGTATTCTTATTAGCTTCATTATACGTATACCGATGCTTGAAAAAGACCTTAATATATTATATACTAGCTGTATTACCCGGCTTCGCTCAGTGTTTATAATATAAACCGCTTAAACATGACTTAGCTAATTTAATTAAAAAAAAAAAAAAAATTTAAAAATTTAAAAAAAAAATAAAAAAAAAAATCAAAAAAAAAAAAAAAAAATCAAAAAAAAAATAAAAAAAAAATCAAAAAAAAAATTTAAAAAAATCAAAAAAAAAATCAAATTTTTTTTTTTGCCTTCTAGGGCTTCGCCCTCGGCACCCCCCTGAGCCTTTGCCTTCTAGGGCTTCGCCCCTCCACGCCCCATGAGCAATTGCCGTTTAGGGCTTCGCCCCCATGATCAGTTGCCTTTTAGGGCTTCGCCCCTCCGCGCCCCCATGATTCAAAGCCGTCTAGGGCTTCGCCCCCCTTAGTTAATGCCTTTTAGGGCTTCGCCCCCCGCGCCCCCAAGATTAATTGCCGTTTAGGGCTTCGCCCCCCTTAGTTAATGCCTTTTAGGGCTTCGCCCCCCGCGCCCCCAAGATTAATTGCCGTTTCGGGCTTCGCCCCCCTTAGTTAATGCCTTTTAGGGCTTCGCCCCTCCGCACCCCCATGATTAAATGCCGTCTAGGGCTTCGCCCCCCCTAGTTAATGCCTTTTAGGGCTTCGCCCCCCGCGCCCCCAAGATTAATTGCCGTTTAGGGCTTCACCCCCCTCCGCGCCCCCATGATTAAATGCCGTCTAAGGCTTCGCCCCCATGATCAGTTGCCTTTTAGGGCTTCGCCCCTCCGCGCCTCCATGATTAATTGCCGTCTAGGGCTTCGCCCCCCTTAGTTAATGCCTATTAGGGCTTGCGCCCCATGAGGCTGGGCCCCCCGGGCCCCCTTCGGGGCCCCACGGGGCTGCGCCCCTTGTGGCGCCCCCTTTTGAGCCCCATGGGGCTGCGCCCCATGAGGCTGGGCCCCCCCGGGGCCCCACGGGGCTGCGCCCCTTGTGGCGCCCCCTTTTGAGCCCCATGGGGCTGCGCCCCATGAGGCTGGGCCCCCCGGGCCCCCTTCGGGGCCCCACGGGGCTGCGCCCCTTGTGGCGCCCCCTTTTGAGCCCCATGGGGCTGCGCCCCATGAGGCTGGGCCCCCCGCGCCCCCTTCGGGGCTTCACGGGGCTGCGCCCCTTGTGGCACCCCCTTTTGAGCCCCATGGGGCTGCGCCCCTTGTGGCGCCCCCTTTTGAGCCCCATGGGGCTGCGCCCCATGAGGCTGGGCCCCCCGCGCCCCCTTCGGGGCTTCACGGGGCTGCGCCCCTTGTGGCACCCCCTTTTGAGCCCCATGGGGCTGCGCCCCATGAGGCTGGGCCCCCCGGGCCCCCTTCGGGGCCCCACGGGGCTGCGCCCCTTGTGGCGCCCCCTTTTGAGCCCCACGGGGCTGCGCCCCTTGTGGCGCCCCTGGCGGGGCCCCATGAAACTACTCGCTTTGCGCCCCCGCGGGGGTGAATCCATTGAATCGAAAAAAACAAATCGGCGCCCATGGATCGAAAAAAAAAAAAATCGAATCACGTGTTCGATGACGTCACCGATCTACGGACGACGACGAAGACGACGACGAAGACGACGAAGACGACCAAGGATATTTACATACATACAAAGTCTCTTTCCAAATTATAGATTAGATAGGTATAATAGGTAGACATAGTTTTGCACGATTGAATAGGATTTCCAACAGGTATCTTTTCATAAAACATGTCCTCTTTTTTGACAAAATTCTTTTCTTCTCTCTCTTTTCTCAAATATGCTTAAAATGTTCTCTTTTTGCAAGTTTTCTTTTTATTTAACCGACTTTTAAATAATTTGTAATGTTTAAATAAGCATTTAAGATTGAACTTTTCGTAAAATTTTATAAATGTATAATAAACGTTATTAAAATCATATGCACTTTAATATTATACATATGTATTTTTACATATAAACGTTACAAAAATTAAATACACCTGTATGTAAATTATGTACATCTCCATATGGACAGTATTGCTAGTAAAGGCTAATCATATCTAGTCATCATTCGAATATTTACAATTCTGATCTTTCATTGTTGTTTCTACCGACTGATTTTTTGCTGTTTATTTTATATTAAAAGCAGACGAATCACCCGGCTTTGCTCGGACATGTTTTTTAATGAGGCACGGAATCAAAAACCGTGTACGGTTTATATGACATAGATTATTATATGTACCAAATATTAAAATTGTCAAACATTCATCTTTACATACATACATACATACATACGTATTATAAAATTAGTTTTGTAAAAACAGTTTGAAAATGGATACGCCTCGTTTTAATTTCCGTCGATTTGTTTCATTTGCGATATTAGTCCGAGTTCTTACAACCGTTACTCTGCCGATTTACTCCATTACTGCACAGTTATATTAATTTTTCAACTTTATTTTACCAATAGGCAGTTACTAGAGCTATACTTTTGAAACTTTCACGGTAAAAGTTCGAATCGCAAGATGTAAAATAATACTATATTAAAAATATTCGAATCTAATCGAAAGATATACATACATACATATATCGAGAGAGCATTGTTTGGTTATGAACGCTCCAAATTCGTTAAAACGCGGAAATTGCGCAAGCGAATGTATCGCTTGTTACACGCATAATATACACATTGTTGTTTTTTTTAAATAATAATTTTCTAACGCGTTTTACATCGATCTCTAATATAAACGTTAGTATGTATGTATGTATGTATTTATATTATATTTTGCATGTGTGATAAAAATTTTACAAAAAAAAATTGGCTCATAGAAGTTTGTGAATTGTACGTTTTCCTATTTTGTTGTTTTTGGTTTAAACAGATTTCCGATTTTTTGCCTCTTCTTACGGAAAATGACCTAAACCGTTCGGTTAAATCGAAGATATAGATCGTGAATTCGTTCAATATATTATATATACAGCGTGTCAAAAAAGGCTCGAATTTATTTTTAATTTTCTGAACAAATCTCTCTACTCTAATACATGTTACGCAGCCTTTAATCGATAATTAAATTTATTACTATATTGATTTACCACTTAAATATTTGTTAGTAAAAACCTCATATCCTCCTTCTAATATTATAAACAACTTTTTTTTAAATTTGTCTAAGGAATCCAATTTTCTGCCTATATTACAGTAATGACCAGAGATTGGCGGACAAGACAATGCCGCGCCGACAGAACCGTGCATAAAAATCCGCGTAAGAACAACCCCGTGAATGCGGGCAGAATAAATATACAAAATTAAGTTTATCCAGTTTTGCAGAACTTCTAATCGATAGAAATTTAATAGTGTTTAGTGGTTTTCGAAAACTGGGTTTTCCGCCATATTTTCAAAATTCGAAAATACGAAAATTTGGTAATCCAATACTGGAATTATATAATATACAATACTTTTTTGTGAAAAGGTGCCAATAACTATTATGTTCGAAAATCATTTCATAAAGTAAAAATAACTTCAAGCTAACAATACTCAGACTTGAAATAAATTACGAGCGGAAAGAGTTAAAGATTGTTTTAAATTTATTGTAGTCATTCGTAGACGCCTGTCACAAAAATCGTGTGAATCAGATTTCTAATTGTGAGTGTTTTAATTTTTATTGGATATAATATAATATTATACATAGGTATTTACTTTTGTTCTGTGCGGCTATGTCGGCGCGGCATTGTCGTGCGCGGCTTTGTCGGAGCGGAATTGTCGTTCGCGGCGTTTTCGGGGTGCCAATACAGTAATGCCATATTAATAATACATAAATATTTTATTACATATAAATTTAGTTTTGCCCAGTGAAACTAAACCTCGTAGTTTTACCTAGTATTGTATTTATAGAGTTGTCCAGCGTTGCTAAGGTGAAAAAAATGGAATTTCAGGAAATGTCTACAACCTAATATATAATTCGGAAGGAGACTTTGTATATATGTATGTATGTATCCTTCGTTCGTAGAAATCCGTGACATCATCGAACAAATAAATTCGCTTTTTTTCCTATTCAAAGGATTCGAAATTTTCGGGGGCGTAGGCGCCGAGGGCGATGCCCTAGGGCTCCGCCCTTTAGGGGGTCGCAGACGCCGGGGGTGTACATATAATATTTATAAGAGACTTACTATATATGTTTGTTTGTTCGTGACAGTCAATTTAATAAAAATAACAAATGAGTATTCAAATAAATTTATATAAAATAAAACTATTCAAATAAATTTAATAAAATTTTTACTATTAGATTAGTCCTGTTTAAGCGGTTTATATTACAAATACCGAGCGAAGCCGGGTAATACAGCTAGTATACAATATAGAGCAGCGTAAAATGGCACATATAATTTATAAATTGAAAACTGCACATTGCACAGAGAACAATCTTTTGCACGGAATTACTCGGTAATAAAATATTTAGATAACTTTTAAAGAATCGCAACTCTTTTTAAAACCTGTCTACAATATTATAGTACCGGAAAATAGTATACCAACACTAGGCAAATCTACATTTTTAAAATTTAGGACGGTTTTTGGAAGTTGATGAATTTCATGAAAGACCCGCCAGAGTAACGCCGATACAAAATATGTATGTATATTTACAAAAAGTTAGATCTATCGCGCAAAACCACGTCGTTTCAAGTTTAAAAATATGTAAAAATATGTACATACATATGTATGTGCAAATATTATAATATAATTTAATCGTGTAATGTAATCGTCAAAAATTACGTTGTAATTAATACACAATCCAAACTGTCTCAGTTGGCTGACTTTGGCTGACATCATCGTTATCTTCACACTCATCTTCACAAAATGAATAAAAAGTAGCAACCATGTACGATGTTATTACCTTGCTCGCTTTTAACACTCAAGAATATAAAAATTTTCCTCGAAACGATACTATTCGCAACTCAATCATCGACGTAAACAAATAAAGTTTCATTGCCAAATTTTATCAAGCGTCGATTGACTGATGAATATTCTCAAAATCAATCCAATCTTCCAGAGCTTCCAAACATGATGTACCACAGCGGTCGTCAATTATTATCTACTAGTTGTTTTACCCGGCTTCGCTCAGTATTTGTAATATAAACAGCGTAAACATGGCGAATCTAATAGTAAATATTCATTTGTTTTTTTATTAAATTTATTTGAATCGAAAAAAAAAATCGTTATAGAAATTTTGACTTGTTTACGAAATTACCAACCAACAATATTTACATACAAAGTCTCTTTCGAAATTATATATTAGATGTATAATAGTATATCTATACGCACTAGGGTTTGCATTACCGATTTACCGCTAAATCGCCAATGTAAAAATCGTAATTATTTTATAGGGAATTAATTACATAAAAAATCATTTTATTGCATTAAAAATCGATGCAAATAGCGTGTTGCGGATGGGTTGTCTGGAATTTGTTTGTTTTCAGTATTAAATGTCCAAAATAACTTGAATTTTAAGCGGGATGAATCGGTATGAATGAAGGCAGTATCATATTTCTCTTTTGTTATAGGTTTTGAAGTTTTGTAACGGTGGCACGTTTTGTAACATTGTAATTGTAAGTTGTAGCGAGTAGTGAGCCATCTGTCAGTTTGACAATTCTCTTGTAACATCACTGATGCATTCGTAGGAGTAGCCACAATGATGCATTCTTAAGAGTGGCAACACAGACTAACCAAGTCGTAATAAATGCGATCAGACGATTTTTTTCAATTACATATAATAATTAAAAATGAACTTAATGCACTTATATTAATGTAGTTAATATTTCTAGGAATAATAAACACATACAACTATCTAATCCACTTAATTTATTTTCATTTACCGGCAAATACCGGTAAACTGGCAATGAAAAAAAATATTTATCGTTTACCTGTAAATTAAATTAACGATAAATTGCAATCCCTAATACGCATTTCATTTATTTTATTTTTCACACTACATACAATTCGTTTCCGTTTGGAATACACCGTTCTAGACTAAAAGCATTTTTTTTGTTCTATTTAATGTTTAGCATCAATTTGCTTCTACGAGGTAAAGTGGTATTAATGCAAACACGTCCTGGTCCGCTTTGAGAATCGTTAGGAAAAAAATAAGTGTGAGTCATTCACGCCAATATTTCCAACTTACTAACTTAAATTAATTTATTTTCATCTTTATATTAGCTAATTTAGAAATTACTTATACCAGTAGAAGGCAACTTATATGGAAAGTTTCACAAGGAGGTGTTTTTGTTATCTGCCACCTGACGTCGTTATATTTATTATTTATACATTTCGGATGTTTGAGAAAGCCTGGTGTAGAATATGAGCTCAATGAGCCACTGTTCGAAGAACAGTATCTTCAAAAGTCTTCACATAAATGTTCATAATCATAGAAGTAGGCTTCTATGTTCATAATAGATTGACATCTTTGTGTGTGATAAGTCAGAGTTTCTCAATCATTTATTTGAACATATAATTCAAGTCATTCACTTTACCAATTTGGCACCCTTTCCATTGTTTACCTGAGGCAAGTGCATCGCTCATCTTAACCCCGTACCGGCCCTGTATTAATAGGAACACTATCCCGCCCCACTTCGACCACTGCATAAAATCGGGTCTACGTGACGAGCCAGAATGTTAAATCACAGAAAACACAAATATCGGAAGGCAAAGATCGAAAATTGAAAGATCTTAAGTCGAGAGATCAATAAAAAAGGGTGCATGGTAAACGGTACATACTCAATTTGCGCGAGCAGGATACAACAGGAACAAGTGGAACAGGCTTTTCCTCCCGTATTAATGTGCGCGCGCAGAATACGGGAGGAAAAGCCTGTTCCTCTTGTTCCTGTTGTATCCTGATCGCGCAAATTAAGTGAGTATGTACCGTTTACCATGCACCCTTTTTTATTGATCTTTCGACTTAAGATCTTTCAATTTTCGATCAATGCCTTCCGATATTTGTGTTTTCTGTGATTTAACATTCTGGCTCGTCACGGAGACCGCATAAAATCATATGACAATTAATTACATCGTTTAAATGTCACACCATTCGAACAAAGCAAATGATAATATGAATTAACTGTTGCAAAAATTCTACACTGTGTAACTTTCTCCGCGTGTGAAAAATTCACTCGTAGAATTGTCATAACGCAAATAGCATAATACTTCCGTTCGACGAACATTTTTTGCAAAATTTCATTAAAATAAAAATTATAATGAGTATGCGACTAACATTGAGACTGAAATCAATTGCAATTGTACTCCAATTAGATTCGATCATGCACTAAATTGGGATTGAAAAACAATAGCGATATAATTAATTTTACGAGCAACATATCATGTATAATGTATAGCATGTATCTTGATACAATTACTTATGCTCATGGTTTGATTCGGGTGTGGCAAATACGCTTGCTGAAAATCCCATTCACGTTCACGTTAAAATTCACCGTTTATGAACTGAGCATATTTTTGACAATTTCGTGAAATTATAAATTTTACAAATTACGTGCAACATAGAATACAATGTTGTTATAAATCAAAGGTGATACTTTGATACTTGAATTCCAATTCTAGTACCTATTTTGTCCATACAGTTCATATCATAAAAATGTGTCTGGGATCATATTATATAATGGTTCAAATTTCGTATCATTAAGATGTAAATGTATAGCAACTTTTTTAACACCGGGAAACCCTTCAATAGTATGATACAGAAAACGTATTTATTATCTAATAAACTGATACATTTACTAGGTAGTATATATGTATGTACATTTCCTAAAATCTCACGTATGTAAATGTATTTTTACAAACTACTAATTTTACTATAACTCCTTTTTGTTCCTGTATATACATATATTATCAGGTGGTTTTGGAAAGGAATTGATATGTGAACCACACCCAAGGCCATTGTCGCTTTCGGTCAATTCGCACATATACACTGGATATATAATACTCGGCTCATTATTTATTGCTACTCTCTTACTACACCTCCCTGTGCTGCCACCTCACTCCATCCCCGCACTCTCGCCTGGCCATCCGGGTACAAATAAACATACGTCTCAGTGGACACGGCGTGATCTCCTGCATTATTATGAAATTATGATAATTTTCATATTTAATTTTTAATTTAATTTTAATATTTATAAACACACATACATACATACATACTTCCGTTTTTATAAATATATTATATATTATATGTATGTATTGAATTTTATTTTTATATGTCAACTTTTATTTTTGTGTTTAATTATATATATGTATATATGTATACATTTATTTGTATATTCAATTATTAGAAAGCCTCGCTTCGCTACTGTTTATTAAATCGAAATCGTAAAATATTTAATGCAAACTAAATCACATTCGTAATGGCATTTTAATCAAAAAGTTTATTTTTTCCACAGCTAGCGACCGATTCGTTTTAAACAGATGCCACCATCACTTTTCCTCTATTTTCTAAATCAATTCTAAAATGATTCAACTATTTCGACAATTTCTAATGCTTTTCAATTCGACAGTTCACTTTCGCTTTCGATACAATGAAAATAAAACCTTTTGTTATCATCATCAATGTCTGCACGTCAATCAAAAATATCACGAAGCACATACATATGTATGTACTTAGTACATGATCTTTCATTTGGTTTAAGTAAAATTTTATTTAATGTTTCCATTATAATACCTTTGGGTATGGTTGGTTCATTAGAACTAGAAAATTCATATGCTCTTATTTTTTTTTATTTTACATTATCTATGTACATTCATTATATGTATGTACATATATTATGTGAAGGAAAAGTTTTTCAATTTATATATTGAAAGTTCAAATCTGAATACCATTCCCAAACTCGATTACACAATATATATATATATCGGTTAGTGGAGTTTAATTGTATTCCGACAACAATATATGTATGTACATTGTTGTGTGTATTTTATATATGTATATTGTTATGTGTAGTTTAATTTAAATTCACTACGCTTTCCTAGATTACGCACAGAATACTAAGAGAATCTTAAATTCAAATTTACCAAGAACTGTACGGTAACTAAATCGTCAGTGCTGTGAATTCATAATCAGATCTCCTCGGTCTATTCCCAGTACGATTGAAAGATTTATTCGACTTTTCGAAAGTTAAATAGCGTTTAAATATCTTACGATGCGAGAAATCAACGATTGTATAATACTGTATAATAAGAGTGGTGCCCTTTCAACGATTGTATAATAAGAGTGGTGCCCTTTTATACGTATTTGAACGAATGTTGAGTTTTACTTTATTTCTTTGTTAACAAAAATTTAAGTTCAATACAATCAATGAGGTATGGAACGCTACATGCTTGGCATAATGAAGAAAGACGGAAAGTGGAATAAGGCTTTGGGTGGGTCACATAGCCAGAAGAATGGACAAAAGAAGTGCTAGAATGGTAGCCGAGAGAGTGTAAAAGAGTAAAAGGAACACCGCAAGGTAGACGAGATTGGGAAAATGTGGAAAATGTGTGGAGTGAGATGGATGAGAGTTGCGCAAAACAGAGACGAGTGGAAGTGTGAATACCTGTAAATGACGACAATGATGATATGTACATATATGCACACTATGAAGCAAAAAAAATGCGATTTAAACGCGAAATCGGAGTCGGATTCCCTTAAAGTGGAATAGGTTAAATACTCCGGCTCCAGCCAAAAAGTCATGACTCCAAACATCCCTGAATTTTCATAACGTAGAGACAAACATATGTATGTATGTATGTTACTAGCTGAATTGCCTGGGTTTGAAAAATAAGTAAAAACTGATCTTTTGTTATCTCATACCAGTCAACTTGACCGTAAGCAAATCCTAAATATGTATCTCTTAGTGTTGTTATAAATTCGCGATCCCGGTGATCAGATCGTCTAACCTGACCAATAGAATAAAAAATCGCGTATTTTTTCTTCCTACCGTCAAGTTAACTAAATTAATCAGTGAGTACTCTGATTATACAATACCAAATTTGTTGGAAAAACAAATAAACATCCATCTTCACATAATTATATGTAAATATTAGATGCGATTCGATTCAAAATTGTTACATGCTTTGTAACCACTGCATCGTTGTCTCCAAATAGTCCTTTCAAAATACGTAGCTGAATAGTAATAGTTATAGCATCACCGAATTATTTCTAGCACAATGCTATTATGTATATACAATTCAGCCACAAAGGCAATTATTGCCTTCGTGCAGTCAAAGTTCACAGAGACGAGACCATGTCTGGATAGAAGATTTTCCTCTTTCCAAAACAACGTAACGGAACTCAACATGGCACACAATAATGATGTCACGCGGCACGCGTCGGCCGCCAGTACCGCTACTGATACTCTAGCATAGTGACACACTTTGTCTTCTCCTCGCTTAAGGTGATCATGAGTTATTACTAGGACGCTATTGTGACAAATTTTGTTTCTATCATAAATGAGCGTTGCATTTTCGTATACCACATATTCCGTGTTCGAGATTTTCGTGACGTGTGCGAGATCACCATGTGCGAAATTGTCATCGAATCGTCAATCACAGCGCATGCGTATTGTCAGTATAACGTCTATACCAGTGGTTCTCAAGTGCGGCCACCAGCGACTTAATAGTAAATAATACTAATATTTAAAAAAAATTAAATATATTTTAAAAACTACAAAAAAGTAACTTAACAATAATAATAGAAACCATGCTCATCATTGACAAACTAAAAAATATAGAGAAAAGCCTTGTGACAGAAGTTGAAAATGACAATTTTTCAATTTTATCTTCTGTTAGTGATTTGATAGATAAGATGACAGACACAACTTCAAAATTTAAATTTAAATTTAAAATAATAGAGTGTCTTAAATCTCTGAATCTGGAACTTGATAAAAGGTTCGAAGAATTGAATTTTTTTAAAACTGTTTCTTTTGTATCTTCTCCTTTTATTATGATGACAAATGAAAATTTCATAGTACTACAAAATAGATTAAAATCATTTTCAGTATTGAGATGAATTAACTGGGCTAACGTAAAATATGCATTATTAGAAATTAGTCATGATCAAGTACTTAATAACCATTTTAATAATATTTCGGTTCAAAAATTTTGGTCGGAAATATACGTTGACAATGAAACAAACCAATATAAAGATTTGGCAACAATTGCTTTATTAATATTGTCTATTTTTCCCACTACCGTATATTGCGAAAGATCATTCAGTGTAATGCACTTTATTAAAAACAAATTTAGAAACCTGCTGACAGACGCAAACTTAGAAGCAGCAATGCGGCTTGCATTGGAAGAAAGGAGTATTGAGCAATTTCCATTTGCATTATTATTAAATAAATAGATACCAAAATGTAAAAATTTCTTTTATTTTATGAATAAATTGATCCACTTTTTTTGTAACTTTAATTTATTTGATTAAATTTGGTGCGGCCACCAGACATTTCCATGGGACCACTATTATCACCTGTGCGGCCACGGTAAAATTTCGCCTGAGAACCACTGGTCTATACGATCAATTAAGGTCAGTTCATACATATCTAGCACGAACCGGCAGCAGCAGGTATCCTGCAAGTACGGACAGTATTCTTTGGTGCAGTCTATATGGATGTATCCATACTCCATTCGCGCATGCGCATTCACGCATTCATACGCGTCCATTTAAAATGTACCAAAGAATACTTTCCGTACTTGCAGGATATCTACTGCTGCCGATTCGTGCTGGATATGAACAGACCCTTACCAGTGTGGCTAAATAACAATTATATTTATCCTTTCCACCGAGTATCAAGTAAAAGTCTTCGGACGTAATTCATCATTTTCATCAGCATAATCTTTGAGCTTAAATGGAAACTCTGGAATAGTTAGGCTCCAACAGGATTCGATAAATACACACTGAACAATATCCTAAAAGTAATTCAAGATTTGCTCTGAGGGAGTCCCTTGCCATATTTGTACTTTTCTCCAAAATCTACTCGTATATAGTGTTATTTTAATTTAAAAAGTTCAGAATGGTGTTTGATAGACACAAATTAGAATAATATTAGTAAATATTCCATAAATGCTTGTAGAGACGAGTAAATTAAAAACTGTTTTGTCTTTTATGGAACGCCTATACACAATTCGTCAGTACCGTAAAGGGAACAGAATTCAGACTGCGAGTCCGTGCAAGCGAACGACGTGGCGGACCATACCATAAGGACGAAAACACGCTGAGTGGTATGAAAAGTCATGTCCTTGGCTCCCCGCTGTGACAGTGGGTGTTTCCCAAACCGAATTCTGGTGTATGTACATACATAGTTGCACGTGCAGAGTGCATATGTTTTTCCTAAATTTCTTCAAATATGCGATTCGCCGTTATTGATCACTATCAAGCAAGGATAAATACAAGGATAAAATATCACCCAAAATACTCCAAGGGGTGAATTTTGGGATCGTTTACCATGTATATAGGCTAGAGGTGCTGCGTTTTTTTTCACATTTTTTTTACATATATACCAGGAAGGCCTTACAGGTAAACCCCAATGCGCCTTCCTGGCCAATTACAAATTACAATGCAGCATTTTTATTACAAGCAAATTAACGAGACATCTATGAATTGTACATAAATTTTATTGTACATTAATCATACTTCAAATAGTGGTGACATAGTAGGTAGGAAGGATTTATGTATAGCCATTTTTTTTAAACGGGAACCGTTTCAACAATGAAATCAGAGAAAATTGGCAAACTCTGATAGGAAACGATCGACCTGGAGTCACAATATCCAAGTCTGACCAGCAGCACTACAGATGTACTCAGAAAAATTCTTTTCCAATCGAGGTCAGCTCATGGGATCGAACACGGCGCCTCTCGGTGCTAAGCAGAACCTTAACGACCGAGCTATGCTGCTGGCTATGTTTCAAAAGCATCTAAAAAAAACCCGTACCACGTACCATTCAGTGTGTTTTCGTCCTTACAATCTACTACCACTACCTCAAGTCGGGCCGATTCCGGTTTCTGAACTTTGCTAATCTGAGTGAACGATTTGAATTTATTGTAATTGAATTTTAGGTACTAACCTAGTCCCTTTGTGCAATTACGGCACGCCACTAGTATATATGTACATATGTATGTATATATTTTGTATGAAAAATCAGTATTTCCAATCAATATACGTTCTCCAGTTAAGGTCTGACCGCACTATACGTCTGCGACACGAACGGCAGCGTGCGGCCAAGTATTGTTTGTATGAAATTGTATGAGATATAACGCACTATGCGTCACGCGACAGAGTTGCCTTTTGTATCAACTTTGTCGTGCTGCAGCAGTCGACGGCCGCATAGTGCGGTCATACCTTTAAGCTCTAGAGAAAGGTTCTGCTTCTGCTTCTGTCAATAAAGAATAGCTTGAACAGGCACTAGTCTTATTTCGTCACCCTTGCCACGTGCCCCATCCGAATGCAGCCACGTTGTATGATAAATCTACGCCGCTCAAAACTACAAAGCTAACATTGTTTTGGGATACGCAAGCTTTTGACAAATAGTTACACATTTGTCGCACTACATGCATATGTGTGTATATATTAAAGCCGTGCGTGCGCAAATCAATCAAGCGGATTTTTACATAATTTGCACATCAGTTCACTTTTCGCGGTGTAACCGATGTGAAATGGCAAGTTTTTTTTTTTTTTTAAGAAACTTTTAAGCTCAGCATTGCTTAAAAAGTGCACCGATAAGTGGGTCACGTATCTTAGTTCGAAAACAGCACTGGCCGTTTAATTTAGACATGTTACTTGCGAAGTTGCATAATGATAATGTGTGGTCGATACGATGCGATGACACGTTGACGAGTTCACTTGGTGAGATGTTTACAAGTGCAAAATCTCATTGCGGAAGCTGCGGTTCAGATGGTCAACACTTGGTTGGTCTCATGACGGAACTTGTTTATTTACACTTTTTTTTTGTGTTTGTAAAAACGCTTGAGAGTGTTTTTTGACCGAAAAATTCACCGGGTCGATTACACGTGGGAAAGATAATTTGAACTTGACCTAATTTATCGTTTAGTTAAATTCTACAAGTTTTCTACGCGTCCTTGATTATATGCATATGTATGTATGCAAGTCTAAAATAAATAAATAAAGAAAAGGTACTAAACATAAAAACATTACCTTGTTTAAATATTACACAATATATGTATGTATATTATTATATCAACTGAAGTGCATTACTTGAATGAATCCTCGTAAACAATTCCAATTTGTTGCTGGCATTTCATAAATTTTGAGCAATTTAAAATGGTTTGGCTCGTTGCCTTTAGAATTTCTCAATAATTTAACATTATTTGAACGAATTTGAACAGTGTAAGCGAAACAAAGAAAAAAAAACAATATGTGTATTTTAGTACGAATTTTCATTGTTTCGGATGTCGAAGGACGAGTCAAATGTTAGAACAATAGACTAAATCTCCATACAACGTAATAAAATACGTTTTTTTATCGGCAACTTCCGAAAAACACCCATTTAATAATATATCATCGTTTAAATCTTTAATTAAAAATTAAACAATAAAAAAAAGCTTTTAAAATATTAATCCTCATCGAAATCGAAGGGTCAAAATTTATTTTTAAATGAACTTGAACGCAATTTGACAGCCGGAAAACCGGTCACAAATGTCTCCGGATATAATGTAGTCGGATTAGTATGTAAAACCAGTTTTTGCGAATGGGTATTAAATGCCCATTAAATGGGTCAGGATTTTATTCATATATATACGTACATATAGAAACCACATATACATATGTATATACATACATACATACATATAATACAGGGTTGCCATAATTGTCGAAATGCTAACTGGGACATTTTGAAATTTAATGATACGTGGTAAAATTGAAATCCTGGGCCATTGAATTCAGATCATAAAAAACTTTTAATAGGTTTTTGAGCTCTTTTTCCTATTATGCTTTAGATTAACATTAGAATAATATAATACTGTGATTACTAACCAAATTAAATTAAAATTGTAAAATAGAAAATGATCAGTAGATCAGTAGCTATTAAAATAGATATAAGATGTATTGTGAACATAATTTCGTAATAATAAAAAGCATTTAAAAATCAAAAAAAAATAAAAAACTTTTGACTATTTTAATTTATTTAAAATATATATTAGGTAATCAGAAAGATAATCAAATTATTTATATTTCAACCGATGGCAGCGGCTATATAAAAATCTTCATTTTTTTATAATTTGGGGTCAAATTTAAATCCACCAATTAGTAAAAAAAACTTCGTCGCATTCATTTAAAATTTAAATTCGTGATGACGATTTCCGGGCCCCTTGATTTTGAAGCCCGGGACCGTTGCTCCCTTCACACCGCTCTGTGTATACGATTAAGTAATTGCAGATCGCACGATGAAAATACCACATTCGCATTCAACTCGAAATTACCTCATATTTACTTGTTTTTCTTTATTAGTATTTGTCTCAATATTTAATCTTAGTCTAATTAAAGGCAAACATGAATTATATGTATTACATATTCATATAAAAATTCCAAAAATCCAAAATTAAATTTCAATGATATTCATTATCCAAATATTTCAATGATCTTTACTTTACTGGAAAATTTAGATTTCTAGATTTAGATTTTAAGTAAAAATTGTTCCGATTTGTTGTTGAAATTTTTTAATGGTGTTTCAAAGAAAAAAATAATACATTTATAATTTTTCATGCTGATTATATATGAACATAGTATGTACGTAGTTACATATGTACATACAAATAGACTTTGAAACAGTCACCAAAAGACTTGTACTTTTAGAAAATTAAAGAATCCAAATTTTAATATGCAGTCGACTGTTGCAAACTATGTATGTGTGTAGTATAATATAATATTGTGGTACGTATGAAATTGAACATTGCTCAATTTCCTACATAAAATTTGGAGTGGTAGAGCGAAACGGTTCTGCGTACGAAATTTCATTAGGTAAAGATTCAATCTTTTATTACACACGCGCACCACACTTTTGGAATCGACGCATGTGCACACACACATACATACATACATATTTACATATGTACATTCTTTGTTTTCCAAGGTTGGAACGCTAAGTTCGATTAATCCGATAAAGTGAGTCCTTGCATTGAAACATCTTGTTCTTGTCAAATTTGTCAAACGTGCATTCGTATTAGGGGATAGTCGGGTATATTGGTATAAGTTTTTATATCATTTCAAATTCTATCTTAACATACACTCAGTGGTGTCACCCTAATGGTTTCCATGGGATTCTGGAAACCCGTTGTTAATAATCAAAAGTTTCAGGATTTGACAAAAATTCATATAATTTTTGTCAAAAATTATACAAATCTTGAAAATTTAATGAACTTTCATGTAATAATGCCTTGGACGAAAAAAAAATGTATTGTGTATATTTTCAAAATAATTTTATTGAAAAAAAAATTGGAAACCGGTTGTTCCAAAATTGGGGTGACACCACTGCATACACTACCAATTTACACAGTCGAATTTTTCCTTGTACAATCATATAATTTAATACTCAATCATCAATTGAAATAACATGTCGACGGTTTTCGATTACATTTCTCCCGAAAAAATAGTGTTAATATACATACCTAAATAAATTTATATGGTAACCAAACTTGTTCTAGTTCAATCTCAAGATTTTTAATTTAATTGAAATTATTAAAATATCTAAGAAATTCCTACTTGTTTCATATTATGTGTTCATATGTACATACGTACTGTGTGTATAAACCTTTTTCACACGTTTGCTTAACTTAGCATTCTATCACTTTTTTATTTCAATTCTTCTTCGTTTAACTCTTCGTTCAATTTAAATAGCATTCTAATTTCTTCCATTTAATCTAACCCTAAATATATCAATTTTTCACTTACATATTTATTATTTACTCAGTATCTATTCAAACTACATAAATTTGGTATCGCAATTCCACATTCGCGTCCTTTTTAATATTGAAATTTTATATAATACGTAAATATTAACTCACCATGGTCCGCAAAACCCATACGCTGTATTTTTTACTAAAACTTCATTGAAAGGCCGTCAATGCAACGTTTTTTTAAATCCCCCAAACTCCATAGAAAAAAAATGTTTAAAAGATTCAGTTTTAAACTTTCATTCATATATACATATATGTATTCCTTTATCCATCGATATCGATAAATAAATTTAAAAAAATGATACATTTCTATTGTTTATAAAAGCTTCGGTTGTCCAAGGAATGAATCGATAATATTCCAAAATAATTATGTTCAGAAAACATTCCAAATCATCGGATATTTGAAATTGACTGGTTTTTTTTTCGCGTAGCATACATATTTCTCAAATTGAATCTTTCATTTAAACGAGTAACACAATGAATAATGATCTATGTATATATTATATATTCTATAAGATAGATATCGTTTATTATATAAAAATGTGTTGAAACCTTTTAACATACATATAAAACATATATAAATCATATACAAAATTTAATATAGAAATCGCCACAGTTTGAGAAATATCGATTAAATAATTCATACGATCGAAGATAGTGTAAACATGCATTTTTTTATTTAAGCAATAGAAAGGTTTAGGATTTATATTTAATTTACAAAACCTATTATTTTCACCGTTACTTTGCGAAAACTACGAGAACTCTCACAGAAAATTTTCCGAACATTCGGGCGGCCCATAATAAGTTAATATACAAATGAATATTCATGATTTAAGTATTTTTTTTTAATTATGTACAAATGCATATTTTAAGTCTATTTCTAATTTTAAAATAATGTTTGTGGAAAAAATATTTTTCATTAAATAATTGACACTTATTAATCATTATGGTTTTAGTGATATCTAGTCGTAGTATATGTATTTTCAGGCAGAATTCTTTTCAGCACATAAAATGGTTCACTATTGTCTATTATTCGGAACGGTATGTAGAAGTATAAGTGTATACAAAATCTAAATATAACACAAAATCCAAAACAATGACATTTTTATCAGATTAAAATTCAACCATCACAATTAAAAATCATACCATACACAAAGATACGATTGTAGTCCAAATTATCCTACTTTCCCCCAAATAATTTGTAGATCATACACACGGAGTCAGTAAAAGCATTCCAGCTGTTGTTACAAGCTGTTTGGTATCTTATGAAAGGATCGACAGATGCACATGGCTTTTGAAACAATTGATCGTAAGTGGAGAAAATGACGTGCTAAATCGAAACAGTCACACGATATCGCAGGACTAAGGACTGTGCGGAAAATTCTTCCATTGAACACCCTAGTCGTGCAACGATTTTTCACATTAGTTTATGTATGATTGAATTTTGCGAAGTCATGTGAACCGATCCGTTGGAAAATGAGCGGCTTTCACCATAGATGGATTATTAATTCCATGGGATTCGTCCCATATCTAACCGGTTTTAATTTGATTTCTCGCCGACAAGATGGCTCTTCAAGTTCACATGCAAGATGCACTTGTAGCGAAAGTCGATACTTCGAGTAGATCGTAAGTTATGAAATCATCTTCATTTATAGTATTGTTGGGTTTTCTTATTTTTTTTTTATATTTCCAAAAGTCTCGAAATACAAACACAAGTGAAGTTCGATAGGGCTAATACGAGTATTTACTCGGAATATTAATAGCATCCGTGTGAAAGACAGTTTTGATGCTTGATTAATGTATGACCTTTAGCGGTTAGGAATCAAGACATCCCAAAAAAAAGTGAGAAAGATTATAGTTATATAATGGAATATAAACTGTAGCAATAAAGATTATAAAAATATTTTAGGGTTATATATGTTTGTACCTAACTACATAGGTCACAGTCATAAACATATCAAAAACATACTAAATTATAATAGATAATCTTAGGAGCAACACATAAATAGTGTTTAAAAATGAATCTTAAATATGTCTATATACAGACATTAATGGGTAGGAAGATTAGACAATATATGGGGGTCAAAGACGCGTGAGATTAGAGAAAATTCAAAATCCAGATCATCAATTACATATGCATTGTGATAATACTAGCAATTGTAGTTTATAGATTTTTAAATTGCATCCATGTTGATTTGATGCTATTCTCGTGACATATCAAATTATTATAGCAATGGCTATAGCACAAGATTTTACGGGAATAATATGTAAATAAACAAGTAAACATTCAAGAACAAGAAGCCACTGGGTGATGGCACTGTATATTTTTAATATTGATTTTTATTCAGTATTGACAAGTTTTCAATTAAAGTTCATGCATACGTACATATGTATGTATGTAATCAAATGAGATAATTTCACGTGTACCAAAACGCAATTAGCAAATTCAAGGTTTCACTTTAGGCCGTGGTTATTATGATGGATATGCGAATAACAATTCCATGCAAATGCTACATAGATAGAGATAAGAAAACGGATCGAGATTTTTAGATATAATATACGATTGTCGTTGGACGAAGGTCGATCATGAATAAAAACAAAAAAGAAACACGTTCCTACAGCCCACTAAATTACTTCTACATATAACCCTGTGTTGACCATTATTTCGCACAATGGAATATACATATGTATATCTTCTTGAGAAGTAAACGTTGAACGGAATCCAATTCATCAGACGAATTGACATGTTGTATTGCTAAATTGAGGAATAGGGCCGGCTTAAAGGTACAGCAGACTAGGCACGTGCCTAGGGGCGCCATGAGGCGCCTTATTTTTTTGTTTCATTAATAAATTGAAAAAAAAATATATATTTAAAAATAATTAACTTTTTTTGAATTTATACAACTTTATTACTATACTAAAACTATAAAACTTATATTCAACTTTATTTTTCTACTCGAAGTAACAATACTGACTGTAAAATATTATAATTTACGAGTAACGCAAGAAATTGACTGAAATATCAACGATTCACGAATAAAATATGCCAAACAATAAACTGTCGCCGGTACAAATGGTAACTTAGAACTGTATTTTAATAAAAATTCTTCTGAAATATATACATATACATATGTATATAAGGGATGGATGAATATTATATATTGAACATAAAACGTGTATATTTTTAATAAAAAATTGTAAATTTAATTTTATGTTTTTTTACTATTAAATTTTTCTTGAACATAAACTTTTATAAAATTTATTATTTAAAAAAAATTAGGGGAGGGGGCGCTGAAACCAATCTGCTTAATAAGCATTACATTCCTGTGAGAATTTCGCAGAAAACGTTCATGGTGGTAGTGTCTCAGTCAGAATGAAAAAATGTCATTCAAAATGCTCTCAAACATTCTAGAAAGTCCTATTACTCCTATTAGGTTCTGAAAATATCCTAGAATCATATAAAAAGCTAATAAACTATCTAGAGATATTTTGTAACCAAGAAAAATGAAAATTCTCGGCGAATAATCTTTTGGAGTACATATATTCTCGTTCTGCGAGAATATTCTCGAATTACAATACTAAATATAAGTAATTGAATAAAATTTAACAATTCGTTTGGAAATTGAATATTGTCTGGCATATTTTATATATTACTTAATTACGTATTCTCTTAAGAAAAAAAAATAAATAATAAGCATAAAAAAGTCATCGTTAAACAAATTATTATAAATATGCAATCGATTTTAAAATATGTTATGTACATACATATATACATATGTACATATATATCCTTTATATTATAATCTTTATTTGTTGATAGAAAAGTTGTTCATCACTAAAAAATCGCTAGATCAAGCTAAATCTACTGATTTGTCTACAAACTTTAAGTCCGACATATAAACAGTGCTGTCATCCAATTTCCATAACAACGAGTTTTCAACAAAAATTCTTGTCACAACTAGCTTTTAGAAAAACAATAATTAATACCTTTAACTACATTATATTCAATCGAAGATTGAACACATTTTGAACAAAGTGTTTCCGGAACTCCACTGTAAATGTACGTATCTGAAGTAAGAAAAAAACATTCCTTAGCCAATATTTTCGGAAATGTCACATGCAACGGCAATTACCGACTCAGGAGTCCGGTACAATCGCATAAAGGTCAAAATTTTGAACGTGCACACCAGAAGGCGTGGTGAGTGGAGACCAAACCAAGCAAGGCCAACTAGATTGGTAACCTTTGCGAATACTAAAATTGTGCACAATGAACGCCGAGATTCGGACACTTGTCTCGGCGATACGATACGAGCACTGAATAGTCGAAACAAAGACGAGCGGAGAAAGTGAGGGAGATTGTTTTGAACAATTGTGTAAGCTCGGTAATGAGCCAAGTGCCAAGACCGGGAAGAATTAATGGCTGCCGATCATTTCGAGCTGATGATGGTGCAAAATACGATATACTCCGTTCGCTTTAAGTATCCAATAAACTGGCTACGTCATCGAAGTGCCGAATAATTAATTGTATGTACACTCTCTAAATAATTTGATACCCAAAAAGCTAATTCGCATGCTTTTGAAGATTATGATTTCATAATTCTGAAGTTGACAAAAGACCTACATACATATGTATGTAACTCTGAGATGACAAAAATTCTACTTCCTGTTATTTTTACTTTATCTTTGTGTGTGCGTAATAACTATAAATAAAGTTTTAGTCTTAATCTTAATCTACAAACCAACAAGAAATTACAGTTTTGGAAAAAAATGTCTAAGCTCGAAAATAAAAGCATTACTTCCGATTGAAAAAAATCATTTTCCGAAACTCGCTATTCTTTAAAACCATTAAAATGTGATCAGAGATCGATAGTGAGTATCATACCAGTCAAAATCTCTCACGAGTACAATATTTAATGTATTAATATTTACACCAATTCAAATGCACTCAAAGAAATATGGAACGTTGTATGTTTAGTACAGTGGTTCTTAACCTTGTTGGAGGTACTGAACCCCACCAGTTTCATATGCGCTTTCACCGAACCCTTCTTAATTGGAAAAATAAAATATGTTTTTTTTCAAATTCAAAACATAGGTACATATATATTTTACTGGTGCACAAAATGAACCGTGCATCAACATCACTGTATTCAAAGAACTAAACCATTAAAACATTTATACTTTCACACAAAAACATAATAATGAATATAGATCAGTTCAGAAATGCGCGGCTTTAACTTGGCAAGTGCCACTCTCATGTTATTTTCGCAAAAAATTCTGTTCCTTTTCTTCGTTTTTATGTCCAGCATCCTCGAAAAGGATTGCTCGCAAAGATATGTTGTAAAAAACGGTATGAAAATCTCCAGAGCTTTCTTAGCAATAGCAGGGTACGTTACCATTTGTTGACACCAAAACGTTGAGAGCGTTGTTGTTCTGAAGAGTTGCTGTTGAACCTGGCTCTGCTGAATTTCCGCCGAACCCAGGTTAAGAACCTCTGGTTTAGTATAACGAGATGAGAAGTATGACAACAATAGACAAAACAGTAGGTCGGTTAAGAGATTGAAATTTCTCGACCAGTACATAAAATAATCTAAAAGAGTGTATGGAAGACCAGAAATTAGATGGATGGACAGAGTAAGAAAATGTTGCCCAGAACAGAGAAGAATGGAAGTGTGTAGAAGTCTTCATCCAGTAGTGGATAAGTGAATGGTAAAATTTGATATATTTCGATATCCCAAGAATCTGTGTTTATAACTTTTTTGTTTCATTTGACGAATTTCACCTGTCACGATATAAGGATAGATAAATAAATACAATACAAATAAAGTAAAAATAGTCTTCGTATCAAAAAACAATACTTATCAATATATAAAGAAAAAGCCCATAAGAAGTTAATGAAATGTTCACATTAGATAGTAAATTAGCAGTCATTAAGAGGGCTGAACAGCAGCACCTTGTCCATACAAACGAACTATACTTCTCCCTTCCTCAATTATGGCACTAGAGAAATTATTTTTTAATATGCTATGGATATCCACCATTGGGGTGCATCTATCGTTTTATTTTTTTGATTAATTATTTTTTATAGGACATAGGAGCCGCCAAACATCTATAAAATCGCCTCTTTTTTACACCCACGAAACGGGTCCAGCGTGCTTATTTAACGGTCGATTTAAAAAAAAATACGCCGATAGATGCACAGAAAGTATCTTTCTCATACCGATGATGATTTTTTTTTTAATTGGTCCAGTTTTGGAGGTGAAAATAGTAGAATACGAAACCTCGATTTTGTCAATTTAAAATACGTTTTATCTGGTCGAAGTGCAACTGTCGCATTCACTCAATATATATATATTGATATATATTGTCGCATTCACTCAATATATACAAACACTCAATATATATATCGAAGAAAGGAACGGTAACAAAATTAAGGTTTCGGGTGTACAGCTCTCTTAAGGGCGAAATCACAGAAGGAAGAACGGCACATCGTGTGCTTGACTCGTGTGTGACGTCACGTGCTCGTCGTGTGACATTTGGTTCTTCTACATTTCTTCAAATATGGGATACACTGTTATCGATCACTGTCAAGCAAGGATAAATACAAGGATAAAATTTTGCCGAAAACACTCCAGGGGGTGATTTTGGAAAGGTGTGTGCTGGGGTTGCCTGTTGGTCAGTACAGCTCACAGACATTCACTCAAACTATCAACATTAATATGAAGATGATTTCTACTATGCATATGTACGTATACATTCATATGAGCCGTTATATTTGAAAGTGTCATAAGTTAACTTTTCTCCATTTCGAGAAATATCTCGTAAAACATTAAATATAATGTTTTGTTTGCATTTAACAATATTTAAAAATACTGGTGACCTATATATAATACGTTTATTATGCTTTTCCAAGATTCTGGACATATCGAATTAAAATAAGTGATAACAATTTGTGAACTAAGCCAAACAGAAATAGTGTTTTTGGAACTGAAAATTGGACTTTCAAATGTAACGGCTCATACGGGTACACATGTGTGCATGAAAATACACAATATGATGAAAAAACATTGAGCTAATGTTTCCAAATTACCAATACCGGTTTTCGACGGGTTTATTTTGGGCATTATTTAAATCGTGTGGGAAATTTTCGTACAAATTAACACCGCATTAATCAATTGCGAGATTCGGAGTCGATCGGATCGCTCAAGTAACGGAACGTTCGGCCGCGTATAATCTCAAATTGACTCAAATGTGAAATAACCACACGCGCGTTCATTTTTTCCCCATAATGGGAATACACATATGTATACATATGTTGTTTTCGCATTCTTAACCCCGAAAAGAGCCAAATATCGCGTCATAACGGTGCAATATTATTTATATGCAAAATTTGCACACTTGGGTTAATGCGTTCGCCTTTGGACTGACACTGTACACACGTATTTATGTGTGTGTGTGTGTGTGTGTACTGATCGTGCGTTGAAAATTCAAATTTTGTCGAACAGGCAACTACATACAGTGAGGCTCGTAATGAAAGAGGACTGTTGAAAAAATAGTCAGTGTTGACAACCTTGCATTGCCAAATCGTGATTTAAAAGAGAACATTCGAAAAAAAAGCGGCTTACAACGGCCCGACAACGGAAGAACACTCAATGCCGTTTTTCACCGTCGTTTGTAGATTTCACTTTTTCAAATCGCAAATTGCTCCGCTTTGAAAACGTGCACACGATTTTACGAATGTGTGATTAATGATATTTATCGCCAGCGGCTCCCAAAATGTCCCGCATAGCACACGTCGACCCTTTGCACACTCGATTTTTAACGTTTCAGCGAAATGAGTAAGTCTAGACCGAATTTGAAACGAAACACTTTTGCCTAGTAAGTCACATTATCACTTTCTTTGAAAGCTCGACAGTTTGTGCTTGGCCTCTGATGTTTGGATGCGAAATCAGTAGACGCATGTCGCTCGCTTACGGGAGTTTTTTTTACATTTATATAAATAATTATTTATATTTAGGTCAAATAATTGACATGTCCGGTAGTAAAGAGGTTGGAATAAAGTGACGTATAAAATTAGGATGAATTGGACGAATGAATGCGGCTTTTATCAAATCAAAAATGCCACTTTGCCAGAAGAAAAAGATCTTCGATCAATGTGTTTTGCCAGTGATGACTAGAGGTAGGACCGGAAGCGTGCCGTTTATTGTTAAATTATTGTAAATGCTTTGTAAAAAAGGTTCGGCAAACCTTTAACAATGCATTTACAACATTTCAACAATAAACGGCCCCCTCAGGGTCCGGGCTTTAGTGATGACTTGAGTACGAACCCAAAACGCGCTGCCCATTGTCCAATTGTTGTAAATGCTTTGTAAAAGAGGTTCGGCAAACCTTTAACAATGCATTTACAACATTTGAACAATGAACGTCACCCTGGTTATCCGGGCTTTAGTGATGACGTATGGATGTGAAACTTGGACAATGAACACCGGTTGCTACACAAAGTCCAATGCACTCAAAGAAATATGGAGCGTTGTATGCTTGGCATATCGAGGAAAGACAGAAAACGGAATACGTAGGTGAGAAGTATAATAAGCATTGAAGTAGAATGCTTCATTATACTTCAATGATAATAAGGGTTGTGGATATAGTGTAGAGATTAAAAGGCCAATATGTGGGCCACGTGGCTAGAAGAATGGATGAAAGGTGGACAAAATCAATGCTAAAATGGTACCCGAGAGAATGCAATAGGGTAAAAGAAATACCGCGTGGAACATGGGTAGATAAAATTAGGAAAATGTGTGGAGTGCGATGGACTAGTGGAAGCGTGTTGGAGAGACCTTCATCCAGCAGTGTATGGCGAATGGCTGTAGATGATGATGATGATAATTCAGGTCCAACATCAAGAGAATCTTGACCGATTGATTAATTTCTTCTCCTGTTCTATTTTTCCAATACTTCCAATATTTTTATACTTTAGTTTAGTTATGTAATGTGCTATTTAATCATATTATAGCTTTCATTATTTTCCTTTTCATTTGTTTATTTTGTATTTACCTTTTTCATTTGTTTTATATTTGTAAATTTCAATTTCTTCTTATATTCTATTTTATAACCTTTTTCCAAATATTTTAATACTATAGTTTAATTATGCAATGTTCTACATATTTTGTCATGCCTTTATTATTTACTTTTTAATTTGTTTTCCTTATATTTATCTTTTTCATTTTTGTAAAAATCTATTATTGGACTCGGATGTTACATATATTATTTATTTACTATTTGTTTTTTTATACATATCTATGTACATCCTGTCTGTTGATTTTTCAATTAATAAAATAAAATAAAAATAAAATAATGATGGTGATATCGATATGTATGTATATTTCAACTTTAAAGGTTAAACTTCTATCGTGCGTGACTTTTCAAACATTCAGCTTTTTTCAATTCATAATCCATTCCGAGCATAGCAATAATAGTGATACTCGTAATCATTGATATAACGTCCTGTATAATAATTATTATTAATAACAGACACATCGAGACGCACATGGCGACACAAGGCACTCATACGAGACACAACAAACGCACGCACGTAAACATGCTTCAAGCGATACGAGTCTCATTTCCATCAACACATACCCCATGTCCCACCCGAATTTAGGGGTTCTGCAGCATGTCTGCCAAAAAACGTGATTTGATCCGTACCATCGTATCTCTGAAGACAAGACCGTGTAATTGCGTCCGTTAAATCTGTTGAACCGTTGAATCGAGGTTTCACTGTGCGCACACCTAACTATGTGTATACATCTGGCAGATTTCCTTCTCGGTCTCATTTTTCACGATATCGATCGGTTGCGCAGCAGCTCGATCGTGCACTTGATTTATCATGTCTGTAACACTTCCCGAAAACTCAAAGTTCTGCCATTGTGTTTGATAAGCAAAGAGGTGTTTCAAAAAGCAATAACAAAGACATCACGACTTGTTGTGCAATATAACTCGGGTCGAAGACCTTTCTTTCGCTCTCGCGGTGTTTGGCTTTTCCAGACAAATTTGGCAATTTGCGTAGCCGTTTAGAGTCCACTTCAGAGTAAGTCGAAATGACCCAGGTTTTGACTGTGTGTGTGTGTGTACGGTATTTGTGTAGTCATCGCTTAGCTCACTTTTGCGTGGGACGATCGGAAAGTCGCCGTTGACCAAAAAGAGCCACTTCGATTTTGGACCAATCTGCCAAGTTGCCAATGATATTATTTATGGTCATCGGTTAAGATAATTGCGGTGTATAATAAAAATAAATGAATACTATACATAAGGAGAATGCCTTGAAATGTAAAAGATTGAACTTCGAATACAAAAAAATTCCGATTTTATAAATTTGCAATATGTACTATTAACTGGTGTGAACCATTTTTCGACTCCAATGCGATGTTTAAAATGGTATTTTGTTCAATTATAAAATTATTTTCCCAATCCAGTAGGTAGTGCTCATACTGGTGAGATTTTCCAAAGGAAAAATGTTACAACATACTCCCCCCTCCCTTAGTTTAAGGAAGTTTTCCTGAGTGCTAATTTCAGCACATGCAAAGGAAGCTATGGGGTGGTGGAGGGGGCAATAGTAGCAATCATCCCCCTTCCTTTATCTATGGGAATGAAATTTGAAATGGACATAGACATGGACATTTACAAGATATTTTATACTTACATATGCTCGTTATATTTTGCACATATGTATCTATGTATACATTGACACTAGTTTATAAATAAAAAAAATACTAACTCCTCAACATCTATGTATTATTTTGGCCATTCTCTAGATAATCATACAAATGTATAAAGTTTTTATTTATTTTTCAAAAATCTCGCCCCCCCCCCTTTCAAAAATGACTGATTCCGTCGCTGGGTACACGTGCAATAGGTAATTTTTTGAATGCTGAATCAATATAACGTTTCAAGTGCCAGAAAATTAAGTTTTCAGGATAGACTTAAAACTATTAAAAAGTAAATAAATAATGAATACACATATTAATAAATTATAATTCTTCTCCGAGGTCTTATATACATTCAATGAGCAATCAATAAGTCTTAGATATAAGAAAAAAATAAAATAAAAGTACAAAACGTTTTTAGCGCCATCATTTATGCAATCATTAAGTGCTATAATAACGTTGTATGTATCACTTTTATAATAATAAATGGACGAATTCTATAGCGTCATCTCTCTCAACTCTCAGATGTTACCCTGATCATGATGGATGAAGATATCATCAGCTTTTGGGTATTAATCATATCTTAAGCAATATTCACCGTGTTAAAGAAAGTCGTAGAACTCAATAAATATACATACATATATCCATCTTAACGATACAAGTGAGAATGCAACTAATACTTAAAACGTTATGACTTGATACTTCAAGTTTCTACCCCTATTAGGCGGTATTTCAAAATTGTCTTAAACTCTTAAATAGTCACCGGAGCCTGATGGGGCCGTGTATTGTTCAAAGGTTGTAAATGCATTGTTAAAGGTTTGCCAAACAATGGATAGCACTGTGACTATCCTACCTCTACTCTTAAACTCTGCAAGTAAAGGCTGACACATACATTTCAAATCACGAATAAAACGCATTTGAGCCTACGTGGCCCTTACAACTATCTGGTTTGGCACCACTCATATCATGTTGATTAGAAGGTCCAGAACCAAGCTATCCCGTCGTAGGTTTAACGGTCTAAAAGTTTCAACTTAACACATTCAGCCCGGCGCATGATTTCATACATTTGCCCATGTGGCGGCACTGTCACGCGTATCGGCACCCAATTACGCGTGACGGAATTAAATCACTTTATATAATGAGTTGTCCCTAAATCTTTAGAATTTTATAGGAATTTTAGTGTTGGGGTGCTCAATGAAGTGGAACCGTAAAATTATAGTCTGCTATAGTACTATCCGCGTGGCCACCGGTGGTACACGCCGGGTTGAACGTGTTAAATTGAACTATTGATATATTTTAATGATATACATATACATATATGTATGTATGTAGAATTTGCGGAACAAACTAAAAATAGTTACTCTAACTTTTATTTCAATATTCATATCTTTCTACATAATAAGCTAATATATAAAAATATTCGCACGTTATATGTAGAAAGTCGTGTGATTGCCACACATACACACACAAATAGCATTCCGTAACGAGCGAAAAAATGTAGTAGACAATTAAATCTATTTTATCTTTCGAATTTTAGAATTCGAATTCGTTCTGACTATTGTTTCCGAATTGCGTATATAAGTATGTACATACATACGTATTAAATATACGTACATACACATAATATGATACACGTACGAAGATTAATTCAATTTTCGTATGAAATCGTTCGAATTTCAGTGTGCGAACGAAATGTTCATTGTTGGCGAGCGTGCTAAACGAATCATAATCGTGATGGATCTTTTTTTTATATTATTTATTGTTATTTTGTTTTGTTTCCGTACATTTTTACGCGTGATTTCGTTATTATTATTTTTAATGTGACCACTTTTGACTTTCGTTCGCGTATATAATAATAATACAGTGTGTACTTTATGTTTTAACTTTCTATCTCGACCGAGCGCGAGAAAATAAAAACACTATATTGCACATTAAAATATTGGATGTTAACACTCTGGCTGCGGGGACTCAAAATATCCGCGTCTTCTGAACTGGTGGAGGACGCGGAATCTGCGTACTTACGAAAAATCGTACTTCTTCCCTTTATCCAAGATTAGGTTCGAGTACTAACGTATTAAAGGTTTTTATTTCCTCCATAACTTCTAAATAACCGCCTCGACTAAGCTATACACATATGTATGTACCGGTCTCCGTGACGGGCCGGAATGTGAAATACCGAAAACGAAAATATCGGAAGGCAAAGATCGAAAATCGAAAGATCAAAAAAAAAGGGTGCATGGTAAACGGTACATACTCACTTAATTGGCGCGAGCAGAATACAACAGGAACAAGAGGAACAGGCTTTTCCTCCCGTATTAATGTGCGCGCGCAGAAAACGGGAGGAAAAGCCTGTTCCTCTTGTTCCTGTTGTATCCTGCTCGCGCAAATTAAGTGAGTATGTACCGTTTACCATGCACCCTTTTTTTTATCTTTCGACTTAAGATCTTTCGATTTTCGATCTTTGCCTTCCGTAATTTTCGTTTTCGGTAATTTCACATTCCGGCCCGTGAGGTAGACCCGTATGTACATATATATCGCTGTGGGTTTTGATCGATCTAATTCGCGATATGATCTGATCTTAGGAAGAATGCGTGCATAATTTCCCCGAAAATTGGAATCCGAATCGGAGCTGACAGGCGCGTAAATACAAAGCAGGGAGCAAAACAATGGTGATTGTGTACGAGCGTGGCGAATGCACAATGGCGCAAGAAATCGTTAATTAATTTGTGTATCGTTTCAGTTGATCAAGAAGTTCAAGCGAATTTCTCCGATCGGTCAAATTAGCGTTCCGATTGCAATTTCTCTTTTGTTTTTCATCGTGGAAAAACATCGCCATTGAACTTCCGCCAACATTGCTCTCGATTGATCGTCTAAATCTAATTACCTTTGTATGTATATTGTTTCAATGAGTCTAAGACAAAACACTCCTCTAAGAGATCAATAGATTGACAGATGAGTAAAAAATTTCTATTCAATTCATTTTACATTTATTCGTATGGAAGTACATATGTATTATATGTAGCTGACTAGCAAGATATTAATCTACATACATACACCAGACTTTGACCTTTTCTTAAGACCTTTTAGATCTTTTAGAATAGAGATTGGAAACATTCAGTTTATATTTATTAGCTCTTACATTTCCAAACAACTCAAATAATCGCATTTTGATAGTGTTTAATACTTTTCTATGTATGTATATGTGTTATTGTAGAATAAAATTTGTAAAAGCATTTAAAATGCTTAAAATACCATGGACTGACAAAGTATCAAATGCGGAAGTCATTGGAAGAGTAGGGAGAGATATGAAACTTCTGGAAGCAATTTATTAGAAGAAAAGCAAATATGATGTACACAATTACACAATTACAAAAATCATTCCTTCAAGGGAATTCATAGAAAATTAATCGCAAGAAAGTATTAGATACGGGGACGAGTAGAAGTAGATAAATAAATTATAAACAAAAAAGGTTATACATATCCCTAAATACTAATTTATCTAAACGAGATTTATGTCAAAGTTTTCAAAAGTCTCAAAGTACAAACATAAGTTACACATTGTGGGCTATCAGAAGTATTGATACAATCAGAGTAATAATTTTCACATAATCACAGAATTCTGCTTCGACAAACAAAGTAATTAAGATACGGAGCAGCATCCGTGTGGAAGATAGTTTTAATACTAGATTTATGTGTAGCCCTTGAGTGTTGGAGATAAACATATCACAAAACCGAGTAGATTATATGTACCTACACATTGTTTATTATACGGTTCTGGATAATGAATGATATTAGTATATGAGGGTTGCGCGGGTCGTGAGAAAGACGCAACTGCAACAGTAAAGATTATGGAAAATAATACTTTGGAGTTAAACGGGTCGTGTCACTGTGGTGTATCGCTTTAAAGTCACAGACGATATTGAAAACCCTAATAAATTTAATTAGATAAGAACGTGTGGCTGTAGAATCTTAGAGCAATAAAGATATCGAAAAATCTAATAAATTATAGCAGATAATTCTAATAGCAAAACATCAATGGTGTTAAAAAACGAAACGTATATACAAATTGTTGGGGAGATTAGACAATACGTGCATACGTGGGGTTAAAGGGTATTAAACATATGTATGTACATAGGTTGTGGGATCATACCACATAAGAACAGAAAAAAGTTGTTTTAGACAAATTTATGTAGTTCAGTGCTACTCAAACTTTTTCAGTTGGCGGACCAGCATATATTTTTCAGTAATTCTCACGGATCAGCATCATATTTTTCGCGACCATTTAGAAAGGTTGAGTTAGTTTATTTAATTATGAATTTATTAAGAATTCTTTTTTTTTCTATGTCATGTTTTATTTAATTATCTTTTCCTTATTTAATTTGTATATTTGTATATCTAATTTTAGTTGTATTTCATGTACCCTTTCTTAATCTTTTTAGCACACTCGTCGCTTTGGAGCAATATGTTAGACGAGAGTGCTTGATTAAATGATGTTGTATAATAAATAAATAAAAATAAATAAATAAATCTATATATCATATATGTATGAAAAATGAAAAAAGACAAAGATGAAAAATGAAAATGAAAAAAAAAACTAATGAGACATGAGCTTGTTTGTTATTAGATAACTTATCCAGTCGTGGTTTTATCGAAGACAATTAATTCCACACGTAATGGATCATGAATATTTACATTATTACGATATTTTGTCTTTATTAAACTAATGGTTGAGAAACCAGTCTCGTAAAGGTAAAAGTGTTTCAGTGCATATTCTTAAATATCTGGGAAGAATTCTGCTTTCAATTTGATCTAAAAGGACGCAAGTGAAGTTGTGGTTTCAAAACACTTTTTTAATTCGTCATTTGTAGTCAGATCAATTAGTTTATCTTCCAAATTAATTAATAGATACATACATACGTTATAATAAGCTATTGTTTTAATTTTTTATTTACTTCTTTGTGCACGGACCGGCTACCGCCGGTACATGGACCAGTACTGGGCCGCGGACCATAGTTTGAGTAGCACTGATGTAGTTGTTTCAAACATAACAGGATCGAAAGTTATTCACCCAGGTGGTCGCCAACTCCTGAAAGGAGACGGTTTTCAGAGAGGAATATTGTAGGATATATTCATTTAATATTTTGTCTACTCAAGATATTCTCAGTATTTTAGTGTAGCTCCACATTTTAAAGGCTGCTTTATTTTCATCTTAGATTGCGTGATCTTTCAGATATTCGTGCTATAAGTACGAATATCTGAACACTGTAATCGGACAGGTGTACTGCATAATGAAGAAGTAATATCTCAATCCTGGTGGTTTTGATTCATTTATTGAATCCTTCCAATTATATTACTATCTCTTCCCACTTTACGTTCATCCTCCAAAAGGCAATCTCTTCTGCTTCAAAACGCATAAACTTTGAATCAAAATTAGCCTAAATATAACAGCATCCATAAATTAAATTTATGTTTCACGTAGAAACAAATGCACTCTGAATATTAAAATGGAGTATAAATTAAATTTGAAAATTGTTAAAAGCAACCTCTGAAGTCTGCGAAAAAACTTACAAAGCATTTAAAATTCAATGTTTTTGACCTTTTACTGTATTGTATTGCCGAAATTTGACCTGTCGCATGTGTCCTATTTTCTCAACTTCACCAATGAGAAGATCAAGGTTTTTTCCTATGAATCTACATACATACATGTGTGTGAATCATCGACACATTTATTTCAACAATGTATGTCACAAAACCAAGTCAACCGCATCACAATGAGATAATCTTTATTTACGACGCACTTCCATCATCTCAATCTATACAACAATAGTTTTACATATGTATGAAAAATTCGATTAAGACATTGTCTTAACCGGCGATTTTTCAACCGAAAAATTTCAAGAAGTCTGGAGTTGAAAACTTCCCAATTTGTTATAAGTACTTACTTTGAATTCTCCCAATTTATTTTATAGTAGTATGTATTTATGTATGTATGTATGTAGACTATTTTCAACCATTACAAAATTCTTTTAAAAGTTATTTCTATTTTATCTTAATTTTGATAAATTTATTTATTTAAAGTTTGGACCATTGTAGCATTACAGGAATTCCTAATGCGCCAAAATGGTCAAAAATATAACAGAAAAGAAAATAAACAAAATAATAACTAAAGAAATTAGACATAACAAAAACAAAACATATATGTATATACACAAACAAGTAATAATAATAATAATAATAATTACAAATTATAAAAAACAGAAAAGAAGGGAATGTATGATAAAAGAAAAGAGAGAAAGAAAAATAAATGTAAACATATGTTTATACATAGACAATAATACATGTATACATAATCATAAAAAAACAATAGCAATTATAGTAATTAAAGAACTTTATAGTAGGTAATTAAAATTTATATATCAATGGAACTGATTTCCATTGTAATTTAGTTTTATGCAAGTTAATTCTGAGATAGAGTCCATCTGTGGCTTACAAAACGGTCTATATGTAGTGCAAATACTAAAAACCTTGTAAAAAAAAGTTTAAAAGCCCCGTCTTAACTGAAATCTGTTTTTGTTTTAGGTTTAGAAAAAAAATGTGGATCTCCACCAGTTCCAGTCAACGCACGAGTAAAACTCTCAAACGATGCACTGACATCCGGCACCACAGCCTCGTACACCTGCGATGATGGATACGAGCTCTTCGGAACGTCGATGCTGCAGTGCACACCGATGGGCAGATGGAACGGAGACTTGCCCTTCTGTGGTAATTTCCACACATCACACTAATTCAATGTCACAATATGAAACACACGTATAAAACACATCTCAACATGTTGCAGGAACAAATGTTGCTTATCGCAAGCCCGCAAATCAGTCGACATCGGTCCGCGGTGGAAGTGCATTCAACGGAAACGATGGCGAGAAGACGACGGAACATGACGGCAAAAGATGCACAGAAACGCAGAGGGAAGCGTCGCCATGGTGGCAGGTCGACCTCCTCAGACACTATCCAATCAAAGTCATCAGGGTTACGACGAGAGGCTGCTGCGGTGAATAACATTATTTTATGCATAATGCATCCATTTATTTGGACGCACTCGCAACGTATTCATTTTGGCTTGTAATCTGATATAGATTGATGCTATCGTCAGAAGGACACTTCAATTTCATCTATCTATTATAATAGTGTTGATGCATAACATGCATGCTCGTTGATACAAATAAAGTTAATGAAAATATTTTTTTTAATAATTTCAGGACATCAACCGCTTCAAGATTTAGAAATAAGAGTGGGAAACAGTAGCTCTGAACTACAAAGAAATCCTCTCTGTGCTTGGTTTCCTGGTACCATTGGTAAATATAATATATTTACATTATGTACATAGATGTTTTTCAAATTAGCACAAATAATACAAAAGTTGTGCTTCAATTATAAAAAATCAAAGCTATAGCCACCTTTAAGTATATAATTTGCTAATTGCGTGTAGTTAAATTGACCTTTAAATTCCTCCCTTTCAGATGAAGGTATTACAAAAACATTCACTTGTGCCAGAACTGTGATAGGACAACATGTATTTTTACAACTTGTGGGAGTAGAGGGCTCATTGTCACTGTGCGAAGTAGAAGTTTTCACAACAGAAGGTAATATTTTGTTTAAATTGAAATAATTCAAACTTTAAACGAATAGGAAACTCAACAATAGTAATAACCGAACGTTTTTTCTGCTCTACATTATATGAATTTGCCATCATGAACCAACAAGTATATTAAATTGAATATGATCAAACTTTGTGACAGGAGAATAATCAATGATTTATTATGTCTGTTTGGTGTACTCAGCGGAGTTATGGACTGTAGTGAATTAGTGGATCTCATAAATTTTCATATACCGGGGAGATTTACCAGATGCAACTATTTATTCCACATCAAAAATTATGCCACTAGTTTAGGGCTGCCATACGTCCCCGTTGACAGGGACATGTCCCAGTTTCGAGGTCTGTGTCCCGGTGTCCCAGTCCGAGAGTCATTTATCCCCGTCAATTTCAAAATTTAGACATTTAAAAAAATTATTCAATTATTTTTTAATATGTATCGAACAAGACCTTTTGAACCAAGAAATCTCAGGATGCACTCTCTATACTGTGGTCCTAAAAGGAAAGACATTTACACGTCAAAAATTGTACCCACTTAATATCTAATATGGATACGCGCGCGCATATTGGCAACACTGACAACAACTGCCCACTGCCGGCCACTGCCCAATTTCGCCAGCTGGCAACACCGACAATGACACTGACAAGTACGAAGCGCGCGCAGTTCGTTTACTGTCTGCTGATAATATCCGTTGTTTCTGTTTGTTTCTGATCGAAGAGGACTGATATTTTGATGTAAGTTTTTCAATACATAGATATATAATAATTTTCAATGATAGTAAATATCTAGGTAATCAAGCAACCCAGGCATACAATAAACTGAAAAAACACATATACATTACGACGACACAAGTAGAAGCATTTGAAAAAGATGTAGAGAATTTTTACAACGTTGGAATTAATTATTTGGCAAAGTGGTCAGTTCCACTGGCGAAATATGATGTTTTTTCATGGATGCTTCTCCATGAAGTACCCGAATGGGAACATGTTGAAAAAACTATTGCTTATTTAAGTGAAATGGGAATATTGTTCACGGATTCAATCTATGAGGAAGTAAAGTATATGAAGTCATTTATCGAAAATAAAAAAGCCGAAGAATGGAAAACGAAAGATGTGCATGATAAATGGTTATACTATTTCAAAAAAACTGAAGAGACAGAAAGAAAAGCTAATCTACTGAAAATGTGCCAATACTTGTTCGCCATCCCACCGCACAATGCACATGTTGAACGTGTGTTCTCATTAATTAAAACTCAATGGACAGATGAGCGCAATTCGCTTTCTATTGACACAGTAAAAAGCATAATTCAATGTACTTTAAATTATAAAATGTCATGCATTGAATTCTATAATGATATAAAAGGGGAAAAAGAGTTACTTCAAAAAACGAAAACATCGGAAAAATATGATTGGGCAAAGAAGAGCGATGATAATGAAGTCACGGAAATCAGAGAAGAGTGAAGGCGATAGAAGAATAGGCTACTGTACATGAAATACAATGTTAATGTAAGGTTTCATTTAGTTAAATTTATTTGAATCGTCCAATTATCTATATTTATTTATTTTAGATTTGGTACAGACGCTTCCACAAAAAAAACCTATTATCAATCTTTAAATTTTTCTTTCAATTCAATTTTTGTTTAGTTCCAATTACTTGTTGAAATGTTGTATATTTTTTTATAATACAGCTATGAATATCGATAAAAATGTTTTGTTTTGTTTGTTTTTTTTTTTTTTTTTTAGGGGGTTGTCCCCGTCGGTGCTCTGACACTTATGGCAGCCCTACACTAGTTATAAAAAAAATTCAACGTTACCCCGACTTCATAAACTGGGAAACGAATTTAGCCAAATTGATTCTTTTAATATTAGTAAATATAGTTTAAAAAAATTGTTACATCATCATTATTCTAATTTATACAAATGCTAAATGCATTTTATTTTATTGTTTAAAACTCATAATTAGTTTTCTTTTCTTTTCTTATATTAATATTGTGTTTTTTTTGTTTTATTGTTCTATGTATTATTATTATGTATGTTCTATATTATTATTGTTCAATGGTCCTTGCGGCCGATTATAAAATAATAAAAAATAAAAATAAAATAAAATGAAGTGATGAAATTAATTGCAATTGGCCAAATTAAGAATTAACTAGTGAGGGAGAATAATATAACTTCAATTATGTATTTTCAGAATTTTCAAATGACAGATGTGCTGTAGGAAGCTCAACGGAGAATTCTCAACTTGCCGTCTTCTCCAGAACTTGCTACGAGTTTATCACAAGTAAAGGTGGCTCTTTCGACGATGCTAGAAAGCATTGTATGCAACAAGGTGGTGATTTAGTAAACAATTTCCAGGTAAATATAAATGAGCTATAACGCAATAGTTGTTTATACTTAAGTTTGGATAGAATTTTAACTCACCTACCCATTAATTCTATGGCGCTGCGGCATACAAATTCTTGTATACTCAAACAATTCATATTATTTCAGGGTGCAACGTCTAGTTTTCTGCTGCAAGAGTTGGAGAGGGGTAAATCTCAGCTGAAAACCAATTTGGTATGGATCGGTGCACAAAAGGATGCCGGAATAGCGTCGCGAACATGGAGATGGGTCAACGGTAAATCTACGCTTTAACATATTGTATCGATACAGATGGCTAAAGCTTGCAATACTCTCTTACATAGCTTTCCTCATCTGAAACGCCTTATTCTTATCTAATGTAAGCAATGTATAATTCAGGGGATACGGTGAACAAACCAGCCTGGGGGAAAAACCAACCGAACAATTACAACGGTGAACAGAATTGTGTGGTGTTCGACGGAGGTAACGCATGGCAATGGAATGATGTCGGATGTAACCTCGACTATCTCCACTGGATATGTCAACACTGTGAGTGATACTATATCGAATCCAATTGCTTTGTGATACTGCGCCACGTTTGCTGAATTTTGATGATTTTTGCGATTTTTAAATTGTTTGTACGATTTATGTTCAGTTGCTTGCGTGTATGTTTTGCAGACTGCGCTAATCTTGTTCGTGTATTTCGCATAAGAGTAGAAATGTGTGGTTTAAAATGTGGAAACGCATAATTTATTGAATATTTCAGCACCGGTGACGTGCGGCAGTCCTGATAAACTATTGAATACGACAATAGTTGGAAAGAATTATACTGTCGGAGCTAATATCGGCTATAAATGTCCAATTGGACATATGCTCGTCGGAAATATAAACAGAACGTGCAGCGTTGAAGGATTTTGGACTGGGTTAGCACCCTCTTGCAAATGTAAGTTTTATTGAATTTGATTTTTACTATTTTTGTATATCATTTTAAGTGGTCTCCGTCACGGGCCCGAATGAGAAACGCCCGAAAACGCAAATATCGGACGGCAAAGATCGAAAATCGAAAGATCTTAAGTCGAAAGATCAAAAAAAGGGTGCATGGTAAACGGTACATACTCACTTAATTTGCGCGAGCAGGATACAACAGGAACAAGAGGAACGGGCTTTTCCTCCCGTATTAATGTGCGCGCGCAGAATACGGGAGGAAAAGCCTGTTCCTCTTTTTCCGGTTTTATCCTGCTCGCGCAAATTAAGTGAGTATATGTTTACGCGTCGTCAACGGGAATTGAATGCGTTATTGTGGCATTACTACTAAAATACAGATTAAATATCCTTAAGAGGGCTGTACACCCGAAACATTAATTTTGTTGCCATTCCTTTCTTCGATATATGTATATATTGAGTGAATGCGACAGTTGCGCTTCGACCAGATAGTACGTATTTTAAATCGATAAAATCGAGGTTTCGTATTCTCCTATTTTCCCCTCCGAAACTGGACCAATTTAAAAAAAAATTTCATCATCGGTACGAAAAAGATATTTTCTATGCACCTGTGTGCGTATTTTTTTCAAAATCGACCGTTAAATAAGCACGCTGGACTCTTTTCGTGGGTGTAAAAAAGAGGCGATTTTATAGATTTTTGGCGGCCCTAGCTCCTATAAAAAATAACTAATCAAAAAAATAAAACGATAGATGCATCTCAATGGTGGATATCCATAGCATATTAAAAAATAATTTCTCTAGTGCCATAATTGAGGAAGGGAGAAGTGTAATACGTTTGTATGGACAAGGCACTGGTGTCCAGCCCTCTTAAGCTGTGAGGTTTTTTTTTTAAAGAAACTCTTTTTAATAAAATAAAATTAGTATTTTTTATAAATCTAAATAAACTTCCCAATAGTCAATTGTCAATGTATTATTTTTCTTGAAAATATTATTAATATCACTGCACTTTTGTTATTCACATTATTTTATAAAAAGTGTTCTCGGGCTGCAGATTAAACAAGGTTGGCTTAAAAACCTTAATTTTTCAAAATACAAAGCAAAACTTTTTACTAATATTGCCAAATATATATTTATATATTCCAGATGTTGATTGCGGATCACTGGTCCCCATGGAAAATGGTACTATAACGTTCGCAGAAAACCGAACGACACATGATGCCATCGCAGAGTTTCAGTGCAAGCAAAACTACACTCTGATCGGGAACAGAGAACGTCAATGCGGAAACAACGGAAAGTGGTCTGGCGAATCTCCAAGGTGCTTGTTCGATTGGTGTCCGAGTCCACCAGCGGTGTCCGGGGCTACGGTGTCCGTTGACGGTAACAAAGCTGGTTCTATCGCAACGTATGCGTGCTATCCGGGATTCATTCTGTTCGGTCAACCGGTGAGCGCCAATATTACACATTTATTTACCGTTGAATTCGATCCAAGACTTCCAGAGCTGATTATTGAAAATTGCTATTTCAGAACGTCGAATGCACACTGGGTGGAACTTGGTCCGGAGTCACGCCATCGTGCAAATACGTCGATTGCGGCACTCCGGCTCATATAGACCACGGAAGTTTCAAACTCCTCAACGGCACGACGACGCATGGCAGTGTCGCTCAGTATACCTGCGATGAGGACCATTGGATTCTCGGAGATGAAATGCTGATTTGCAACAGGGATGGAAAGTGGTCTCACGACACTCCGTCTTGCGATCGTCAGTATTACTTAACAATCATTAATCATATGAAACTTACTTGTTTCCGGGAATTTGCGGACATTCTTACGACCACTTTTTTTTATCACCGAGTGAATTAATTTGGTTTATTTGTGAATGTTTCAGTCATCACTTGCGAGGAACCGCAAGGACCAGCAGGTGGTTATGTGGTTGGATACGATCTGAACGTTCACTCCACTATTGAATATCACTGTGAGGCCGGTCACAAGTTGGTCGGCGAAAGTGTATTCACTTGTAAAAGTAACGGCGACTGGTCTGGCGAACCTCCCGTATGCGAATGTAATGTCTCACATACAATACATAATCAGTAATGCACCATTTATGTATGAAATTAATATATAACGCTTTTGCAGATGTTGACTGCGGAAAAATTCCACCGATGCTGTACGGAGTCGCCGAATATATCAACGGAACCACTCATCTCGGAAGTCTCATCAAATATTCGTGCTCGCACAGTTACAGACTGGTCGGGCCTCATGTTAGAGTCTGCCAGGAGAACTTTCAATGGAGTAATTCGTCGCCGAAATGTGAAGGTATGCCCCATATTTTTGTACCATTTCTGAATCTGGACATTTTCCACTCGTACTTATATCTGAGCTAAGATCAAATTAAAGTTGTGGTATCTAATCAAGATGCTAAACTGGTGACGTGATATCTGGTGAATCTAATATCTGTTAAACTGGTGACGAACACCGATACGGATATCTGTAAACAATCGACGAGGTGGTTGTCAACGTCCGGATGCGAACAAGGCATTAGATGAAGAAGAAGAAGTAAAAATTAAAGTTCTATATAATCTATATGTTAAGCTGGTGACGTAATATTAAAGTAAATATGTATATTGTAAGATGTCATTTAAGAAAGTTGGAACATGTTTTAAAAATCTTGGAAGATAGGATGTCGAAGAGGATCCTCTTCGGAAAACTTTAGGGTAAAGTAAAAGGACAGTAGGATGACCTAGAAAGAACTGGAAAATGTTAGACGAGCTTAGCCACTGTTAGATAATCAACACTGTTAACCAAATGTTAGATTAGCTAGCAGTATACATATTAGCTAATTAAGCTAGGTTAAGCCGACTGAGAGATTCCGGGTTCGAATCCTAGGTTAGACTTCGATTGACAAAAAACATAAGATTTTATTTTATTATTTTTATTTTTATTTAATTTATACCAGGAAGGCCTAACAGGTAAACCCAATGCGCCTTCCTGGCCAAAGACAATTATATATACATACATATATGTACACCATCCATATATACACAAATACTTACACGTATACACAAATACACATACATACATACATAAATATAAAAATACACATATATACGGGTCTACCTCACGGGACCGAAAGTGAAAGTGACCAAAGATCGAAAATCGAAAGATCTTTCGATTTTCTTAAAGAAAGAAAGAAAAAGGGTCTCTCTCCCCGTCGTACATACTCACTTAATGTGCGCGAGCAGGATAGAACAGGAACAAGAGGAACAGGCTTTTCCTCCCGTATTCTGCGCGCGCACGTTAAACAAGGCTGTATGACAAAAAGAGAGATAATTTCACCGCATGCCACTCATATATATTATATATACATAGTACCCTTTAGCATGCACTTTTTTTTTTGATCTTTCGACTTAAGATCTTTCGATTTTCGATCTTTGCCTTCCGATATTTGCGTTTTCGGGCGTTTCACTTTCGGTCCCGTGAGGGAAACCGCGAAATATGTAGCTAGAAGAAGAAAGATGTATGATTTGAAGTATTTCTGCAATCAGATTTGGATATTTGTGACATCCAAGTCGATCGTTTCCTATCAGAGTTTGCCAATTTTTCTGACTTAAATATCGAAACAGATATTGACTCATTATTGTCACCAATAGGATTTCAACTGATAATTAATTATATGTATATATTAGCCAGCAGCATAGCTCGGACGTTAAGCTTCTGCTTACCGTCAAGAAGGTGCCGGGTTCTATCCCTGAATGAAAATGAATTTTTCAGAGTATGCTGTTGGTCAGACCTGGATTTGTGACTCCAGGTTGATCGTTTCCTATCAGAGTTTGCCAATTTTCTCTGATTTCATTGTTGAAACGGTTCCCGGAAAAAAAAATTGGCTAAAAATCCTTCCTACCTACTATGTCACCACTATTTGAAAAATTTGATTGATGTACAATAAAAATTTATGTACAATTCATAGATGTCTCGTTAATTTGCGAGTTTTTTCAGTGTCTCGCAATTCAACGACTTATAATAAAAATGCTGTATTTGTATTTGTAATTGGCCAGGAAGGCGCATTGGGATTTACCTGTAAGGCCTTCCTGGTATATATGTAAAATAAAATAAAAAATAAAATAAAATAAAATATTGTTCACGTTTAGCCACAGTGTCAATTAAATTTCCGGTTTGCTAAAAATATATCCATAAAAATTACAGAAATAAGGTGTCCAGAGCCAATCGTCGCCGAGCACAGCATACTATCGGTGACCGGCAACGACAGAATGTATGGACGCACTCTGATTCGAACCGTAGAATCAAGCTTCAGCGGAATGACCACATACAAAATCGGAGCTTTATCCAAGTATCGATGCGAACGAGGCTATGTTATCGTCGGCGAGAGTCTATCCACGTGCGAAGATAACGGAATGTGGAGCGGAGATACGCCTCGTTGTCAATGTACGTACATACAATACAAATGTGCACATGTAGCTGAACTCTTCAGCTCAACTCTGCTTACTTACAATAGAATCTAACATTTGACTGTGCTTTTAGACGTCGATTGCGGAGAGCCGGGAACCATCGTCCATGGAAAAGTCACCCTCGCTACGAACGCTACGTATTACGGAGCAGCGGCGCTCTACGAGTGCGATAAAAATTGGCAATTGGACGGAGTTTCGCGTCGATTGTGCCAAGACAATGGCACTTGGAGTTCGGAAATTCCAGCATGTAAAGGTATACATATTAAATTTATATCAATGGAAAGTCTGAGCGAAATGTGAAAAATATGATGATTTGATTTTGATTTTTAAATGCTTTTTATTATTACGAAATTATGTTCACAATACATCTTATATCTATTCTAATAGCTACTGATCTACTGATCATTTTCTATTTTACAATTTAATTTAATTTGGTTAGTAATCATTGTATTATATTATTCTAATGTTAATCTACAGCATAATAGGAAAAAGAGCTCAAAAACCTATTTACAATCCTTATAAATGCTCATAATACATGTAATACATAATATTAATTAAAGACTCTCTAAAGTCGATGATCTAAAGCAGATTGTGTTTAGGTAAGTATGATGATTTCACAATAATGTTTGATTGTAGAAATAACTTGCGGCGATCCATCAGTTATTGATCAGCAGCAATACGCTGGGTTGACTGTACTAGTGTCGACCAGAAGCGTTACTGGAACAGCTGCATACCAATGTGACAAAGGATTTGTGATGCAGGGCAACAAAACCAGAGTTTGTCTGGCCAAAGGAGCGTGGAGCGGCATACAGCCGCACTGTCAACGTAAAACTGATCCATCAAAAGAATTATTTCCATACGTTTCCTTAGTCATTTCTAATTTATGTGTCGAATGTTTTCAGCCATCGATTGCAAACACCCTGGAACGATCGAGAATGGTCGAGTTATAATTACCAACGGGTCTACGTTGTACGGCAGCGGTGTTGAATATCACTGCATACCACATTTCCAGAGAGTGGGTCCGTACCTTCGCAAGTGTATGGACAATGGATTGTGGTCCGGCGAGGAGCCAACCTGCGAGATCATGTCGAACGAAACACAAAATTCGAGCAACTTGGCCATGAACGTCGGAATCGGATGTGGAGTTTTATTGTTCCTTTTGATTTTATTGGGAATCGTTTATTTGAGATTGTAAGTGTATTAAAACTTGATTTTACAAGCCATCACTATAAGTTTAACAACCGAATTAAAAAAACAATAAAAAATTTATGGTTCTGAAGTGAACAAAATTATGAAATAAAATTTCATATATACTATTTCGCTTCCGCAATATCTTGAATACCATCTAGCATCTCTATTGTTCATTTCTGACTGATGGTTTCGATATGTTTCCTGCTCATTGCATCTTTTCACTATGTAGTTTCCAAATATTTTGTATCTGTAGTTGTATTCTTGAGGAATTCTGCAGCTTTTTGTTTGGTCGTTGAGCTTCATTCATTATTTATTTGAATTTGGTCAGTTCCATTTTTCAAGGATCTGCGTGTTCCTCTTCTTCTTTCCACACTCATGACTACAACCAATATTTCAAGATATCTTTTCCTTAACATGAAACGTGACCGAGAGATTATGGAAAGTCTATCTTCAACTTCGACCTTTCCAAGGACAGAGATGTTGGAGCAATTGACTTCAACACTTTATATTCTGTCTTCTTCTACCTTAACTGCCCATAATTCGACAGTAAAGATAGTAAATTTGATGCATCTATATTTAAAACGTATATGTATGTATGTATTTTTATGCTTTGAAGATGTTCATTGAATCTTATGTAGCATCTTAGAGAAGCTTTCGTTAAACCTAAGTTTAACAAAATATATGTAGAATCAAACCTAACCCAACACATTCTGTAAAAAACCGATTCAAATTCATAAAAGTATTTCCATTGTGTTTGTTATCGTAATTACATATATAGTAATCGAGTTCCGCTGTGTTAAATGTTGAAAATATCCATACGCGTGTAATAAAATTTTACTTTTGCGTTTTTAGGAGGAAAGCTATGCCTGTTAAAAACACAGAAAACATTGAAGGTGCTGAAAGGAAAGAAGATCAGAATGCAGCTGTGATGAGCTACGCATCGTTGCACGACGGCACAAATGGAATTAGAGGAAATCACATATACGACCACGTTCAGGATAACGTCTATGATGCACCATACGGTGATCATTTGACGGATAATCATACATATAACCAAAGTCAGAGTGGAGACTCAGATACCACGTATGAGCCGGAGCCACAAACAGGCTACGGTCCCAACGCTGTAGTAACAATAAACGGGGTGGCTGTGCGTTGAGACAACAATTTACAGCCTCAGAAGTCTGATTGTAATTTTAAATCGTATCCCAAAGTAAATTTTTATATTTAGAGTGTTTATACGATGTTTTTGTACATTCGTTTTCCTCCTGTATGTTTTTTTTTTTTTTTTATATTATGCATGTATTTATAAATCTATAAATATTTGTCTCCTTGATTTTTGTAAGATATCTGTAAGGTTTTTTTATGTGATTGTAAAACATCTCATATTTGATTTTTTTCTTATTAGATAGAAATGTTTATGTTTTAAATAAAATAAAAAAATATTACAATGTAAGTAATATACTAATGATTCTTTTTTTTACATACCTCCTTTACGTTTCACTTACGATTACAATTCAGGAAAAAGTTTGCCTCTTATCCGATCGTTTTCATACTTTGCCATATTGCTCATTTTGGTCATCAATACAAGTAAATGAATCCTCCGCCATTACGATAGAGATAAAATATCGTTTAAGAAGCGAAACAAGTCCGAATATTTTTAAAATCGGTGACAGTTGGTAGTCATTAATTTTATACATAGATGACGGTAGTAAAATAAAATTATTGGCATTTTTATTCAAAATAATAATTTTATATACAAATTATGTATAGAAGAGGTATGTTTTTAAAAACTGTTTTGCACATTTTATGATGAATCACTCCCATAATTTATATGTAGTTATATAATGGACATTGGTCCATAATTTATTCTAAATGGACACTGGTCCATTTAGAATAAATTAACAATTTATTCTAAACGGACCACAGTGAAAAATATATGGAATAGTCCTCGTGCTATTTTACATTTGTAATTTCACCAATTAAAATAAAACAAATGGATTAATTTTCGAAGGTATCTGGAACTGATACAAAGTAGCGCATATGTGGCGATTTGATTTAAGTCTTTAGTTTTTAAATTAATTTTTTAATATTTTTATAAATAACTACCTGCAACTTACAAAATGTACCGTCTTGCCGAATTTATCAAATATCGGACCTCTCCTAAATTTGGCCTAAAAATGAGATAAAGACAAAAATACCGCGGGTATCGATCTGCCTAAATTGGGAATTGGAGAGTTAGGGTGAAAACACACAAAGTGGGACGTGGGAGATGTTTTTTTATATGCTTGACAGTAATCAATAACGGTGAATTCCATATTTGAAGAAATGTATATGCAAACACATGCAACCTTCCAAAAATATTCATTCTGCCCGTGCACAGTGGGAAGCCTAGGACACATGACGTACCATGCCACTCTGTGTGTTTTCACTCTTACGTTCGTTAGTAATTTTTGTAAATGGATTATTGCGCAAATTGCGAACGTGCGCACGACAATCGTTGCCACAAAAATCACGAATACGGAATATATGGCACTCGAGTTCTCGTTAGTACAATTTATTAAGCTTTCGATTGATGGAGTTTTTGGGTGCCAGATGATACGTTATCGAGATTTTAGTGACGTGCACGAGATCGCTTTTTGCGGAATAATCACCGAACCAGTAATTTTACATTTAAATACATATATGTATTATTAATTATTATTGTTTTCAAATCAAAAATGCCACTCTGCCTGAAGAAAAAGATCTTCGATCAATGCGTTTTGCCAGTATTGACGTATGGATGTGAAACTTGTACACTGGACGCCAAGTTGCTACACAAAATCCAATGCACTCAAAGAAGTATGGAACGATGTATGCTTGGCATAACGAGGAAAGACAGGAAGCGGAACACGTGGGTAAGAAGAATGACAAGGGTAGTGGACATAGTGGATAGAGTGAAGAGATTGAAATGGCAATGGGCGGGTCATGTAGCTAGGAGGATGGACGAAAGGTGGACAAAAGAAGTGCTTGAATGGTACCCGAGAGAATGCAAAAGGGTAAAAGGAAGACCGCAGGGAAGATAGGTAGACGAAATTAGGAAAATGTGCGGGGTGAGATGGATGAACAGAGACGAGTGGAAGCATGTTGGAGAGGCCTTCATCCAGCAGTGGATGGTGTATGGCTGTAAATGATGATGACATTGATGTATAATACACTAGATGGGCCCAGACGTGTTATTTTGGTCGGAGATCTTGTCTTCACTAACTGAGGGGTGCGGGGGGTTTAACTACCGGGGAAGTTGGGTTTTTTTCCCTACGACGCAGCGGTACCTACCTACCTACTAACAGAAACTGTGCATGCGCCAAAAGGGACACAAGTATAACACGTGAGGGCGGATCTAGTATATTCTAGATCTATGGATGATGATGATGTATTATTAAGTAAAAATGTTGAAACCAGAGTCGCTCGATTTTTAACGACGCCGAATCTAGCTCCACAGTCCCGAATTTAGCTCTCGTCAAAATTAGCCAAATATTGAAAATTTTCCCGATTGAAATACGGAAATATTTTATTACGATGGCCACCCCAAATAATAAGCGCAAGCCTGGCCGCCATTTGGGATATTTTAGCTCAGTCGACGGGTTCACTCCGAATCGTTAATAGTACATCTCGTGGTTCGGAGAGGTGACCTTGGTGGCTCGGATAAGCTCGGTTTGAGACGGAACTACCCGAACGCTAGCCGGTGTCACCCGGGCTAGGGCTGTCGCCTTCAGGTTTATTAATACACAGCATTTTTAGTATTGATTTTAAATTTGCATTTTTATTGTACGTATTTGCGATTTGTAACGATGGATATGGATAATCTATCCAATTTTTTGTAATACATTACCAATGAGTGAACTTCCACCACGATTCTCAATGATTATATCGAGGGCGTCATTTTTTTTTTTATAATGATCACAAAATTAAACAGGAGATAACAAAACTAGCACTAGACAAATAGCACTATCGAGGTGACAAAAAGTGTTCAGTAATTTCACGGGGCTCAGCCTTTTTTCAATTTGAAACGTATTCAATATGCCAACGACTGCAGCGTTTCTTTATCATTTATTTGTTTAATATTTAGTTTAAACATTTGTTTGCAAACAGTGATGGTTAAATTGAGACCACTTTAGATCCTCTGTCTCCTTCAATATGTTTCATATTTATAACGTTGGTTTAATTTGTTCTGTTCTATTTGTTGGTAATTTTTTTTGTTTTTATAATTCGCGTATTGTTTTGTGTGTGAATATTAAAATGTTGCGATTTTAATTGCATTTTGATCAATTTCATCATTTCTTTGTCATAATTTTTTTAGCTTTTTTTTTGGACAAAAACGTGGATGTGGATAAAAACCACATCCAATTTTTCATGTATGCAGTGCGAGTATTAACACCCAATTCCTATTAGTTTTTTTTTTCGACTATTGCGACTTCTTAAATGTAATTTGTAATTTGTAATTTGTTTTCTATTTTTACATTTTGTGTTTGTTTAGAGTGAAATTCATATGTAAGTGTTGTATAAGGCTGGATATACATATGTTATGTACATAGAATAGAGGCTAATAGACGCGTACCGCGCAATAACATATGTACATGATGTATATTGCTGGTTGTGGAGTAATGATTTTATGGCCGCAGTCGTAAATAAGTAAAAAATTGAGCGAATCCAATTTCGTATTTATGTGAATATTAAATTAATAATTAACGTTTGGGATTGTGACTCACCAATACCCAATATGTACAATATGGAGATCCGAACAGCGTGGTTCTATCGTTGTTTTTTTTTTACAAGCCTTTTCTATGTTTCGTGTTTAGGTCAAATTAAGAACATTTGAAAAATCAAAAAAAAAGGTTTGATTTTCGTTTTCATAAATAAAAATACAAAATATTAAAAGAAAAATAGTTTAATTTAAAGTTAATGATATAAATATGCGCCACTTTGTATTATTCGAAAATTAACCTTTTCGTCGTATACATAGGTTGATGAAATTTCTACCGTATGTACATACATACAATGTATGTACGTGCCTATTTTTATGTCTGTAATATGTGTCATTTTATTACACTTATTTGCGGTTGCACAAATTATGTCAACATATGCGCAACATCTAAAAATAATGTAAAAATTGTCATAAATTTAAGCCAATTCATCGAACATTCTGGTATGAAATCGAAAAATTATTAGACTGAAACAAATGATGTTTGTGAAGCTGTGAAGGTTTTGGAATTGATTTCTATTTGCCCCAAACGCTTCATTATTGCTCCACAACAATTGTCAAGAATCGTATTAAAGTACGATAGGGGCGTAAACACACTGAGTCACGCGACACGGTTTTTTTTTTATATACTTTTGAACTCGCAAGAAAAAGCAAGTACGCCTAGCCTTACCCGAGGCACGTGGTCCCAAAAATCATCCCCTGGAGTGTTTTTGGTGATATGTTTCACAATGATCGATAACGGTGAATCCCATATTTGAAGAAATGTAGAAGCAACTTATCGAAATAATAAGATTGTACAAATTAACAATGAACTGGGAACGCCCTTCTTTGACTGGAAGCCCTGAAGACGTGCCGTGCCGTTCCTTTCAGTGTGTTTTCGCCTCAATTGATGTCCTTCCTCATAATCAAAGATCAGCTTTGGGACGATGCTTTTGGTACAAAAAATGGTTCAATTACTATTGTCAACCATGCTTTTTTGCTTTCTTGCTTTTTAGCGATCTATTGTTATTTGATGAGCACCTAGCCTATCGATCTCGGAAATCTAACTAATTGTATTGTGCTGTGAACAAAAACTAACCGGGTGGGAGGGGGGGATTTTCAAGCTTTGTACCAGGGCTCATACTATTGATGATACGCCACTGGGTCTACACATTATATATAGCATATCAGCTGTGGCGAACTTATGGCACACATGCCCAACAACATAGAATTTCAAAGAATATCCGACAATTATACATAAATATTCAAATATAATTTTTTGCTGTGCCATATTTTGAACAATAATGAAAAAATAATTCAGTTATAACTAAATTGAATGGTTATTAATACAAAAAATTCTTTCGAAAAATAATATGTGGCCTCTGAAATTATAATACTCACATTTAAATAGTTGAAAATACTATTTTAATTTTGAATTTTGAACACGTGAATTCAAAAAGGTTCGTCATCACTATAATGTATTCTATTCGAATCAGTCGGATGTTGGCATTTATTTAATTCTGAACCCCTTACAATGGTACATATCTTCATGACTATCAACGTTTAGGAATAGCAGATGGCTTTATACATGTACACACTGAATCGTACGACAAGCCATGCCTAGGTAGACTCCAACTGGGATGGACATATCCTCATGTCATTGTTATTTCTTCAAATATGGGAATCACCGTTATCGATCACTGTCAAACTTATGTTAACACACGAATGAAATATCACCGAAAATACTCCAGGGGGTAAGTTTTGGCCTGGGTGCCATAGCATAGATTAGGCGTGCTACCGTTTTTGCATGTGCAAAACTATCTTAAAAAAAACACGTGCCGCGTACCATCCTTATACTTAAAAAAATAATAATCCCATTAGAAAAATTACTAGAAAAACAGAAAACCAAAACTAGACAGAAAACCAAAACGTTAAGTTATGAACAGGACCAGACGACAAGAAAAACTGAAAGTTTTCAAGTTCTTTCATGAAAATTTTGTGTTTTACCCCCAATCCCACATTTAGGACATTTTTCTTTCGGCGACCAACCAATACTCAACTTCCTTGAAGAAATACATCTGGCAGTCGCAAATATAATAGAACATAAAATACCTAGCCCTATGCGGACCGACGCTATACCTGCTATCCCGTTTTTTTCCCCGAATTACAGTTCAGGTATGTTACAAGTTGAAACTTGCATCAGCCATCCACAAGTATACAACGGTGACACGACAACTCGTTCACAGATTTTCCGTAAACCGAGGATGCGCTCCAGGCATTACGTATACGGCCATCTCTATCTCACCCAGTCTGTTCACCAAGATCTCGTTTACTATGCCATTACGTATGCAGCCATCTCTTTCACAGACCGTCTGTTCACCGATAACAGACGGTCTGTGAAAGAGATGGCTGCATACGTAATGGCATAGTAAACGAGATCTTGGTGAACAAACGGGGTGAGAAAGAGATGGCCGTATACAACAAGCTAACCTAAATGCATTTTAAAAAGTACGTCTTGCTTCGTATTTTTTAATGAATATAATTTTTTCGACTCATTTCTTTCGGCCGCCTTTATATTTCGGCCGCCTGTGTGCGTTGCACACATTTGTACATATGCTAGGCGCGGCCCTGTACGTTTTGCTTATAGTTTTTCAAGTCAATTCAAATTATTTTGCACTTATTAGCTCAAATGGCAGTTGGGCAAAATATAGCATAATATCATTATGTCGAATTTCATAAATGCAGAATATTAAAATGTGGGGAATACAGTGTTCATTTGTATCAGGGAACAGAAACGTACGAAAAGGTGGATCAAACAGTAAACTCAGCGTTCAAACAATTACTTGTAATATTAGGAATATTGCAATTTACTGTGGTATTTTTATGTGAAAACTCTAAAAATTGTCAGTCAGCTGTTGTTAAACTTCGATTCAAGGACAGTGACTTCCAAAGCACACATTAAATATTCGTACCAATTATTTTTTAACAAGCACACTTCATGCCATAACACTGCAAGCGTTTGAGTCATAATTTCTCAAATAATTGGCTTATAATTCATCAGCCAATTTTTTTTTATAAAATATAAATTATGTTTATTTTATAACATTTCCGCTTTTAAACCATAACAATTATCGTAGCACGCTCTTTACAATGAATCAAGCGAAATGCGCAACAGCTAGAATTTTTGTAAATGTATAAGTATTTGGTTTTTTTTAAGTAGCACAAAATTATGCAAAAGTTCAATTTTTTAAATATGTACAATGATTTTGATTGATAAATATATTTCTTTTCTTGATTTTCGGGCGAGAGGAGGGGGATTGTGTGATGCATATTAAATTTTTGGCAATGCGGTATTAGTATTTTATTAACTATTGTTAAAATTCTTAATTTTAATATGTAATTTATTTATTTTGCAGCTCAAGTCAACTCATTAGCACTTGATTTGTTCGCAACTGGGATATTTGCAAAATGGGGACCCAACCGGTTCAACTATTTGCCGACTCCTTAAGTCTAATCACAATCGCATCATGCCTTGTGTTGAAAGTGCCTCAGATCATGAAAGTGAAAGAGCTGAAATCAGCAGCAGGAGTAAACCTGCAAGGCTTACTTTTGGAATTGTTTAGGTATTTATTTATTTATATTTTGAGGTGGACCCAATTTTATATTTTTCCCATGATGCCGTTATCGGGTTGCCCCTGAACAACATCTATGGTATTAAACTAGTACATATATAAATTGTATTGATTTTTGAAACCTTATTCAAATAGTGGTGACATAGTGGGTAGGATGGTTTTTGGCAATTTGATGAGGAACCGTTTCCACAAAGAAATCAGATGAAATTGGCAAACTCTGATAGGAAATGATCGACTTGAAGTCACAAATATCCGATTCTGACCAGCAGCACTACAGATAATACTCGGAATTAATTCTATTCAGTCGAGTTTAACCCACGGGATCAAACTTCTCGATGGTTAGTTAGCATTAGCGCAACCACCAAGCTATGCTGCTGGCTATGTATGTAAATATACATTAAATATTTGAAATTTCCCATTACAATACTAATATCAAATATATTGTATGTATCTCGTATATACAGTGGAATTATGTAATATTCCAATATTCTTGAAACCTCTGCCACTCAACTCTTTCACTGCGGAAGCTGCTATAGCAGCTCCGTCATATGCAGACGAAAATTAAAGAGTTGACTACAGTGCTCCTCAATATTGCTGCTGCTTTACGATTATTAGAGCCATGTAGAAATGGTTATAGCGCAATTTATCGCAAGAATTTTAAATAAAGAAGTGATAATTCAATACGTAGATTCTCTATTGAGACATATATTTAACAATTAGTTTGCAAACATTTTCAATTTTGAATAAGGGGTTTCCAGAAATCTTAAAAAAAAACCATTGGGTGAAAGCACTGGGTTTGTATGTACATATGTGTATGCAAATGCAAATTAATGTGTTTTTTAAATTTATTTTTTCAAGTTATTCAACAACGTTCCTGTACAACTACTGCAATTCGTACAGCTTACTTTCGTACATGGAGTATCCAATCATATTGTTACAAGAGATTGTTCTGATATATTACGTATTGTTATACTCGAAAAAGATTGAAAAATTCAGCACACAGATGTACGGTCTGGTTTATTTTGGAATTATGGCATTGTTCTTGGTCGACATATTGTCTCCGAAAATTTTATCGTTCCTATTGGTAAATTTTTATTTAAGCAGTTCACTCATGCTTTTAAATAATAATATTACATTTTATAGCTTAAATTAACAATATCATTAATGTTACTATAATATTTTCAGCCTTTTACAACTCCGATTAGTGCTTCTAGTAAAATGATTTTCTTATATGAAATCTACCATACTAAGAATTCCGAAGCTGTTTCACTTTTGACTTGGTTGCTCTCGGCTTTCACAAATTTGAGTGAGTAAAATACAATAATCCTATCACCATTCTAGGGAATCCCTATTTTTTTTTTTTTGATTTTTAAATGCTTTTTATTATTACGAAATTATGTTCACAATACATCTCAATACAATTTAATTTAATTCGGTTAGTAATCATAGTATTATATTATTCTAATGTTAATGTACAGCATAATAGGAAAAAGAGCTCAAAAACCTATTTACAATCCAATATAAATGCTCATAATACATCTAATACATAATATTAATTAAAGACTCACTAAAGTCGATGACCTAAAGCAGATTGTGTTTAGGTAATCTGTGTTAGGGAATCGCTATAAAATCTGCCAATCTATGTAAAATCTAGAGAATTGCTGACATTATCTGAATTTTGTTGACAGAATGTTTAACTATTGTTGTTTGACTTTTGATCAAATTCAAAATCAAAAACCTTCAGTTTCATTGAGAGCGATAAAACAATAATTTTACCCTCTAATTCAGTCGTTTTGTTTTGATAATGGGTGACCGTCACCGCACCGATAGTCAAAAAATATATGTTAGATTTATACGGTTAGTATGTATATATGTACATATATCAGTGGCGTGCGGTAAAACTCTCTCTCCCCCCATCGTACATCCTCACTTAATTTGCGCGAGCAGGATACAAAAGGAACAAGAAGAACAGGCTTTTCCTCCCGTATCCTGCGCGCGCACATTAAACAAGGCTGTATGACAAAAAAAGAGATAATTTCACCGCATGACACTGATATATATTATATATACATATTACCGGTTACCATGTACCCTTTTTTTTGATCTTTCGATTTTCGATCTTTGCCTTCCAATATTTGCTTTTTCGATCTTTTGAATTTCGGTGCCGATCTTTTTGAACGCCCAAAGTATATAACTTTGTGAATTCTACTATGTATAGTCAACTATTGATTCTTTCTGAGTGTACAGCGTATTTTAACCATCACAATATGTTGTCAAAATGGGTTATATGTATGTATAATATTTCAAACATTTTCTCTCTGTATTTACAGCTCGAATATTTACCGTGGCTGTTGACTCAGGTGATATAAACCTACTGGCAAACTTCACCATATCCACCGCATTGAGCGTCTCCATTCTATTATCAGCTTGGTTTTATAAGAAGAGGCGATATGCCGACTAATTTGACTCTGTCTTTTTTACACTTTATGTGGATCAGCGGCTAACTTATTATATATTTTTTTTATTACAATTTTACATTATTCATTTACTATAAGTATTTAATATCGAAACATACATACGTTCAAAGCTGACTTGACAGAATATTTTCTGTTGCACAATTATGTAGTACTGATGCTAAAATTTTACTATAATTAAATCATTTACTATAATTAAGTATATATGATGCTAAAATTATATATAAGATATAGTGAATATTTGATTATTAGGCAATAGATAACTCATTGTGGACCGTCCGAGGTTTCTGAAAACTCTCTATGACAGTCTGCGCATTTTTGCAAAGTATTACGTTTTGTAAATTAAACATAACTCTTAAACCTTTCTGTTAATCAAATTAAGAATTGGAATACAGCTTCTTTACAGTAAGTTGTCTTCGACCGTATGAATTATTAGAGCAGTATTTCTCAAACTGTGGTGATTACTGTATTAAATGTTGTATAAAATTTATATACATTTCACTATACTTTCATGTAATAAACGTTATCTATATTATAGATCATTGTGTATAAGTCATTAGTCATTTGAATATGTATGGCATGTGAAAAATAACCAGTCAATTTCAATATCTAGCGATTTGGAATCTTTTCTGAATACTATTGTTTTGGAATGTATCCATCAATTGCTTGGAAAAAAGCCAAGCTTTAAATCATATAAGTTTTTATATTTATTAATTTATTTATCGATACTCTGTATTTTGAAATTAAATCTTTGAAAAAATACTTATGAAATTTGGAGGATTTAAAAACACACGTTGTGTTAATTGTCCATAGTGAGTTTATATAAAAAACAAAAACTCAAAATTACTAGAATTTTATTTAATATGTGAATTTAAAACTCGTATTTGCTGTGTATGTATAACTTATTGATTATAATACTTGTATTTAATTGAATTTAATATTCATAATTGATGTGTATTGATATTGTACTTTATCTCATATGTATTATTATATGGTATATTTTTATCCTTGTGACTTTTAAGAGTAATAATTTACAATTGTATTCAGTGCCAGTATTAATTAGGGTGTGGGGCTGGGTCGGGTTTTTGTGGTTTTTTTTTTGTATCTTGTAAACAATCTACAGGAAAGAGCCTAAATTAAGCTCACAGCGAATTCAATATCTCATATTATTAGTAATGAACTTTTCGATGAACTTATTAATTTAAAAGCATTTCTTTCAAATAAAGTTAAAGGTAAAATTAATCCACTCATTGTATTCAATTTTATAGCATAATTTATGGATTATATCCGAAAATTTGGGTTGCTATTCGAATTTTGCTGACACTGGGACTCTATCTATTGAAAATGATATCGCACCTAAAATATAATTTTATTTATTTACCATCAATTGGGAAAAAGGAGGATGGTAACCCATTTTTTATCATTTTTTTCTAAGGGCGCTTACAAAATAAGCACTGGTTCTACTATGTACTGTTCTCTTATTGATATTAACAATGTGTCAAATTATATTGAAACCTTGCCGGTCAAATTGTACTAGTATTTATAGAAGTATTGCATTTTATTAACTATTTTGCTTATCGACCGGTAAAGTATAATTAGCAATTTTTTTCTGTGATTATATATGTACATATGTACATGTATACAGTTTTTTTTATATTATTTATTTATTTTCGATTAGCGTAAATGTAGAATGAATTGCATATTTTAAAACAAGTAGAATGCTTTAAAAAAAGTTGTTTTTTTTTACTATAAATACATAATTAATGCCCAACCTAGTCTGGAGCTGCGTTCAATCTATTTCTATCTTTATCGTTTATAAAACGGTATCAATTTCCGGATCTTCAATCATCGACTTCGATTAATTAAGATAATGTTTATTAATTATATAAAAATATTTATATTTTTGATTATTATTTATTTAAAGTTTGGACCATTGTAGCATTACAGGAATTTCTAATGTGCCACAATGGTCAAAAATATGACAGAAAAGAAACAAAACAATAATAAAGAAATTAGATATAACAAAAACAAAACATATATATACACAAACAACTAATAATAATAATAATTACAAATTATTAAAAACAACAAAGAAGGGAATGTCTTATAAAAGAAAAGACAGAAACAAAAATAAATATAAACATATGTATATCATCATCATCATCATCATTTACAGCCATTCGCCATCCACTGCTGGATGAAGGCCTCTCCAACACGCTTCCACTCGTCTCTGTTTTGCGCAACACTCATCCATCTCATTCCGCACATTTTCCTAATTTCGTTCACCCATCTTCCTTGCGGTCTTCCTTTTACTCTTTTGCCTTCTCTCGGGTACCATTCAAGCACTTCTTTTGTCCACCTTTCGTCCATCCTCCTAGCTACGTGACCCGCCCATTGCCATTTCAATCTCTTCACTCTATCCACTATGTCCACTACCCTTGTCATATTTCTCACCCACGTGTTCCGCTTCCTGTCTTTCCTCGTTATGCCAAGCATACAGCGTTCCATACTTCTTTGAGTGCATTGGATTTTATTTTGCATCTTGGCGTTCAGTGTCCAAGTTTCACATCCATACGTCATCACTGGCAAAACGCATTGATCAAAGATCCTTTTCTTCAGGCAGAGTGGCATTTTTGATTTAAAAACAGCATTCATCCGTCCAAATGCACTCCACCCTAATTTCATACGTCTCTTTATCTCTTCATTTTTACTACCAGACATGTCAATTATTTGACCTAAATATAAATAATTATTTACTACTTCTACTGGTTTATCATCTAAGGGGATGCTATCAGGCATGCAATAACTATTGAACATTAGTTTAGTCTTATCTACGTTAATTTTTAATCCTACTTTTCTACTTTCCCTGTCCAGCTGTGTTAGTCTGATAAGTAGGTCAGCTGAATCACGAGCTACTAAAACTATATCGTCTGCGAACCGAAGGTGACTCAAAAAGCGACCATTGATGCTTACTCCGGCTGTATCCCAATCCAATTTCCTGAAAACTCCCTCAAGCACCGCATTGAATAACTTGGGCGAGATTGTATCTCCTTGTCTTACTCCTTTTCCTATGCTAAATCTATCTGTACCTGAAAAAATTTTAACCGAAGCTGTGGCATTCTTATATATTGCAGCTAACAGTCCCACATAGGGTTCCGGCACTCCCTGTGTTTTTAGAGCGTTAAGTACTGCATTATGACTAACTGTATCGAAGGCTTTCTCATAATCGACGAAACCTAGGCACAATGGCCGTTGGTATTCGTTGGCGCGCTCGATTAGTTCGCCAACTACTTGGAGGTGGTCCATTGTGCTGAAATTTGCCCTAAACCCTGCCTGCTCTATAGGTTGGTTCTCGTCGAGGATATTCTTCAGCCTTTCTGTAATAACCTTCGTGAAGAGCTTGTAGACCGCTGAAAGTAGACTAATGGGTCGGTAGTTCTTGATATCGCTTTTGTCGCCTTTTTTGTGTATTAAAATGATAGTTGCGTTATTCCATCCTTCTGGTATAGCTTGGTTCTGGATGCATTTGCTGAAAAGCCTAGCTAAGATATTAATTAGGGGGGGGCCGCCACATTTTAGTAAGTCAATGGGAATATTATCTTCCCCTGGGGTTTTACCGTTCTTTGCAGTTTTTAGCGCGGCCTCTACTTCGCTAGGCAATACTGCAGGAACCCTTTGGCCGTGTGTCGATTCCAGAGCGGGGAATTGGCCGTTGTCGTTCTCGTATAGTTTTGCATAGAACGTGTAAACTCTGTCTATGATTTCTTCTCTATTCCTAATTATTACTCCGCTCTCTGATCTGATTGCGATCATTTGGTTTTTGCCTAAGAAAAGATCCTGTTTGCACTTTTTCAGGCTACGGTTATTCTTAATGGTATTTTCTATTAGCTTGCTGTTAAAATCCCTGACATCCCTGACTATTCTCTTTTTAATTTCCTTATTTACTAGATTGTATTCTTGCTTATTATTATCCCTATCTAAATTCCTTTTATGCTTAATTAGGTTTTTTGTTTCCGCTGAAATTTTGCTTAATTTAATCTGTTTCCTGAATCCACCTAATTTCTTACCTGTTGAGGTTAGAACCGAACTAATTACAGTGTTCAATTCCTCGATGTCTGCTTCTGGGTTTAATTTCCCGTATCGATTTCCAAGTTCGAGTTCGAATTCCTTTTTCCTAGACCTTAGTTGAGCGAAATCTGGAGAGTTACTGCATCCTTTTATTAATTTCCTTCGTTCGCAATTTATATTAATGGCCATCTTGGCACGGACTAATCTGTGATCGCTACCTATATCTACTTTACTTAAAACACTAACGTCTTTAACGGAGTGCAGGGCATTTGTTAGGATGAAATCGATCTCGTTTCTGTCTCCTTTAGGACTCTCCCAAGTCCACTTATTGTTGGTGTTTTTCCTGAAAAATGAATTAGTGATAAAGAGCCTGTTGTGTTCTGCGAATTCTATGAGGCGATCGCCTCTGTCGTTTCTTTGGCCGGTACCAAAATTGCCTACTGCTCTTTCTGTATTTGCCTTTTGTCCTATTTTTGCGTTAAAGTCGCCCATGATTATTTTAAAGTGGTGACGGCTGTTATCGTATGCGTCCTGTATTTTTTCGTAGAAGTCTTCTATTTCCTCGTCTGGGTGGCTAGATGTGGGGGCGTACACTTGGAAGATTTGACAAGTGTACCTGCTCGAGATTCTTAATACTTATATACACAGACAATAATAAATTTATACATAATCATAAAAAAACAATTGCAATTATAATAGCAGATACATAAAAATATCAAATATAAAATATAACATAAGGAATGCCTTGCACCTACAGCCAGTTCCAATAAATAAGAACCAACTGCAAATACAAAACATCCCTGTGAGGCCTAAATGGAAGAGAGTTAATCGAAATTCCACTCATAAATCACAATCAATCATGAAAACAATAATGAGCGCAGACTACCAGATAAATGGGTTAGAGTAATATCCGATAATTTACGCTTACTAAGGTGGAAAATATCACATTCAGTCTCGGCAGCAACGATTTCATTAAGAAGTCGAATAGCTCTTGGAATAGGAGCCATTCGAAAAAGGACTGTGCAGGTAAGAAATGATGATGTCTACCAGGCACATAGTTATTAGTGACATAAAGTCCCAACTGCTCTAGCAACAACGGCCATGCCGTATTACCACGTAGTAGCTGGAGAACGAAACGAATTAATGAGAAGTTTCAAGTGAATTATACCCAAGCATGCCCAAAAGGAAAGGAGTAGGGTAGAGATATGGGTAATACCCATATTCTTTCCTACATATATGTATAGGAAACGAAGAAATGATTTTTGTACTTTCTCCATCACCAAAGAGTAATTTGTTTCATGCAGATTCCACACTAGTGGCAATGCAATGCAATAATTTCAAATGTTTTCGCGTCACCACCTACGTTGTTAGGGTAAAATAAACAAACAATTGAATAATTTTCAATGTGTTCGCCGCCTGCATTTTTCCGACAAATGGGAACGGGAACGGAAATACAACGGGAATTGCATGCGCTATTGTGGCATTGCAACGCATGTTGGGTTCAGCTGGTATATTTATAAATTAAAAAAACTTGTTGCTAAAATAAATTTATTTGAAATAGCTTCTACTAAATAGCTAGTCTACATCTATTTTTGACACAAATTTTATTTTATTGGAGTGCATATAATATATGCATAAAATACAACACAGTTTATTCATTATTCAATAAAGCCATTGGCACAAATATTAAACTGAAAGAACTTCGCAGTTTTGGAGTAGGCATATCATGTTCCTTCCATTTGTTTATACTAGGATCATATTCCATAATTGATGGTGAACTCGAACCTAAAAATGAGATGAAACATTTATCAAAAGAATAATTATTTTATAATCATAAATGGTACTACATATGTATAACACGAGGGACTTTTTGTTACATTCCAACATACATATGTATGAACAACAATAATAATATAATATATAAATGTGTCTTCATAAAAATACTCGGATGATTTTTATATTATTTTCAAACTCGAAACTAAAATTTTTGGACACGTGGGCTCAAAAAAGTGCGTCACTATTATAAACTTTATGGAGACATAATAATGTATGTCTCGTTTATGTTAATCAAAATGAGAATGATCCCATGAAAACTCACCTATGCAAAGAATTCTTCCATCGAAAACTACTGCCCTGTGTCCGCACATAGATCTAGGAAGACTAGCCACCGATGTCCAGGTTTGAGTCTTGATGTCAAATCGCTCCACTGAGCTTTCGATCTTTTTAATAGTACGACCTCCAATTGCATAGATGTGATCTCCCAGTGTGACAGCCTGTAAGTTGCAATATGAATATAGCATTCGGAGAACACCTTTAACGTTTACAATTTGCGTTTAAAGGTCTGTTCATACCTATCCAGCACGACCCGTATCCTGCGAGTGCGGATAGTATTCTTTGGTACATTATATGGACGTATATGTCATACTCCATTCGCGCATGCGCATTTACGCATTCATGCGCGTCCATATAGAATGTACTAAAGAATACTGTCCGTACTTGCAGGATACGGGTCGTGCTGAATAGGTATGAACAGACCTTAACACGTTCAACCCGGCGTGTACCACCGGTGGCCACGCGGATAGTGCTATAGCAGACTATAATTTTACGGTTACACTTCATTGAGTACCCCAACACTAAAATTCTAAAGATTTGGGGACAACTCATTATATAAAGTGATTTAATGCCGTCACGCGTAATTGGGTGCCGATACGCGTGACAGTGCCGCCACATGGGCAAATGTATGAAATCATGCGCCGGGCTGAATGTGTTAAATAAATGTGATAAAACTAATAATTACGGCAAACGACATTCTTTCCACTTTCATTGGTGGGGCGGCAGTCCATTTATTTTGTCGTCTATCATATATTTCCATAGTATTGAACACATTTGTACCGCTATATCCTCCTATGACATAAACTTCCATTCCTACTACTGCTATTTCGTGACTGTAACGTTGGGTCGACATGGCAGCCATATAAGTCCACGTATTCGTACCTGGATCATACCTTAAAAAATGAAATATTAATCGATATTTTTTATTTTATTATAACATGTATAATATTTTACGTTAAACGAGATTCCTCGAGATAACGGAAATATTGCATTGACAGTACTGTGAATATGCACTAACCTTTCTACAGAGTTCAATGTATGTTCATAAGATTCAAAACATCCCCCAAAGACGAAAACTTGACCATCCATCACAGCAGCTTTAAATGATTGCCTTGCTTGTTGAATTTCTTTCAATTCTGTTATTTCTTTTGTCATAAGATCCAAACAGAAAACCTGTGATAATTATGTATGTATACATATATTGTATATGTTATCCGTGTTCACTCCAATTCGTTCATAAACATACTAATTAATTCATGCACGAACTATTGGTTGTAGTTTAAGTGCAAACAGGCGAAAGCTATCTTCAAATAGACTCGCCGGTTTCGCGTGAAAATTATTAGCTGTTTAAAACCTTTGAGATGTTAAAACGCCAAGTATTTGAAATGGGAAATCCTATGGAAACCTCATTACAACGTTAAATTTAACGTACGTGCGTACCTACAATTACAAATATTGCAACCCAGAGTAAGCGTCCATACATTTAGCATAATTAAACTTATGCCTAGTACATATAGTACATATAGCCAGCAGCATAGCTCGGTCGTTAAGCTTCTGCTTAGCGTCGAGAGGTGCCGGGTTCGATCCCATGAGCTGACCTTGATTGAAAAGAGTATATCTGTAGTGCTGCTGGTTAGACCTGGATATTTGTGACTCCAGGTCGATCGTTTCGTATCAGAGTTTGCCAATCTGATTTCATTGTTGAAACGGTTCCCGGTAAAATTGGCAAAATATCCTTCCTACCTACTATGTCACCACTATTTGAGATTGATTTATGTACAATAAAATGTATGTACAATTCATAGATGTCTCGTTAACTTGCGAGTTTTTCATTGTCTCGTAATTCAGCGACTTGAATAATAAAAAAAATGCTGCAATGTTTGTAATTGGTCAGGAAGGCGCATTGGGGTTACCTGTAAGGCCTCAAAATCTAAATCTCGAGTTCGAATTTTCGCATGATCACAAAACTTCATCTATTGTTACTACGTACATACATAGATAAAGTAAAAATAATATAGATACATTTAGATTTTTTCAGTGACCACCGCATCAGAACATCTTTCAGTAATCTTTAAATAATCAAAAGTTTTTTGAGATTTTCAATGGCATAGGATTTCAATTTTACCATTTATAATTCAATTCCCAAATGTCCCGATCAACATCTCTACAATAATTAGTGCATGAACAAATTATTCGTTTATCAAATTGTTCTTTTGTGTACACTAAAACTGGCCAAGTTGGTTCGTGAATATGACACAAGACCTACGACCCAAGCTCTCTCTATCTCAGTTTGAAATTATTGGGTTAAGCCACTTTTTTGCTTAAAATATAATATTCCAATTATCGTTTGAACTAATGATACCTTGTTGGTAGGTTCAATTAAAATAATACCGCTTATCATCATCAGTTTGTTATCCAACAAAACAGTTTCAAACCAACAAGTATTACTGTTTAAATTGTAAAATGTAGACCACTTATTAACAATGGGATTCCAAGTTTCAATTTCACTAGAATTCTGAAAGTCATCAATAAAATAATGTTTAAATAAATAAATTTTATCTAAATTAATCAAAATAATAATTCGTACTGTGCGATCCATTCCTCCAACAATTAACATTGTTTCTTTGTAGATATTTCTACGTGTTGGAACTAACCAAGACAGTTCTGAACCCATTTCGGGATTGTAAGACGATTCTAATACATCTAATAGCAGTTGACAGTTATAAAATGAATCGTAGCAGAGTGGCTTCACTTCTTTTATTAAAAACTGAAAATTCAATATTGAATTTAAGTTTAAAATTAGCCAAACGATTAAAACAAATTATTCGTAAAACTGGAAAATATCAATTACTTCAATGGAAAACTGTCTCCATCTGATGTGTTTCATCAGGGTATTTAAATGCGTCTTCCGAGATTCATAGTCATGTAGCACCCACATCTTCAACCCTGTAAGTACCTGTTCTTCCATTATCACATTTAATTCATCAAACTGTAGCAATTCACACAATCGATCACAACTTATATTGAAAAATTCTTCTCCTTGAATTACCTAAAATAGCAATAATTTCCCTGTCAATTGCAATGAATTTAGTGTGCACACATATATAATGATAAAATCTGACATGGTATATGTACATATATGTATGTAGTATTGGAAAATGAAACATGTAATTTCAGCTGTAATCAAAATCAATATAAAACCTATGCACCTCTAAATAATTGCTTGCAACATAAAACTTTGTTTGCTCAAATAATTGCAAATATCCATATTCTTTTGCAATGTTTTCAATGAAAAAAACATTTTTGCTATCTATAATTTTCTCTAGGTACTTCTCACAATATCCTTCAAGTTCACACGCCTGAATCATTTTGCAGAATTCAATTATGTTTCGTATTTGATCTAATCTCATGTCTGAAATAAAAATAAAAGTGGTATGGGGTATGTGCTATATTAGTATTTTATAAATTGGTGTCTGTATGCATTCTTACCGACTTGTCCCAAGTAAAAAAACTTTATAGCCTTCTTGACAGACTCGGCAAGAATATCTTGACTTCCTTCCAGAATTATTTCAGTAGTGGTAACATTTATGTTGTTTTTAAAAAAATCGTTATTGCTCATCAGTATTAGCTTATGTGTAGGGAATCTGGAAAAGCGCAAATTTCACGTGTCAGTCTTAAACTCTTAACCAGTGTATACTAAATATAATTTTTCTGTGTCCATGTCATAGAGGTAATATGTATGTATGTATGTACATATATACCTCTTAGGTCCACTGTGTAATTTTAATTTTAAATGTGCAATCATTATTATTTTTTGTTACATACTATTTGAGGTTTACTCAAATATTATAAGAAAAAATAACGTATTTCACCTTTTTTTTGTTGAATATTGACCTTTTAAATTTGCATGAAAAATCTAGCACACAATTTGTATGTACATATGTGCGTATGTAAATATTATTTACAAAAGTATAGCTAACCATACTACATAAATATATCAACATTAAAAGTAAGATTTTTTTGTCAAAAATACGTACATAATTGCATGTCCTTTACACATGGTTTGCATTACACATGCAAACCGGTGCAAATAGGAAAAAATTTCGCGGAGCACTATTCAATAAAATCACGGATCAATGGCTACGTTTACACTACCGATATCTACACCCGATCCCATATTGCAACCTGTGGTTGCTATTTAGGAACTGGTTATGGAAAAATTCCTAAATATCGGGTGGATCGGATGTAGATATCGGTAGTGTAAACGTAGCCAATAAAAACGGCTATTTAACAAAGAATTTTGTGTATTAGGGTTGTCAACTGGGAAGTTAAAAAAGGGGACATTTTTCAAAACTATTTGATTTTATTAAAAAAAATAATAAAAGCTTGAAATCTATAATGTCGTTATTATTTCGACAAGTTCTCCTACATTTCTTCAAATATGGGATACACCGTTATCGATGACAGTCTAGCAAGGATAAATACAAGGTTACAATTTTAGTGAAAACACTCCAGGGGGGTGATTTTGAGACATTGTGTGCTGGGCGTTCCATAAACATGCGCAAGGCATTCCACATTTTTTTCGCATGTTAAAACTATCTAAAAAGAAGCATTTGCCACGTTAATCGCTGTGTGTTTTCGCTCTGGATATAACATTTCGGCTTGCTCATATTTCAAGCAAACATACTACTCTGGGAGTGGTTTATTTGATGAAAAAATAGAAAAGAATTATAAATATTTTAAAAATATCACGATCAGGTCAAAAATGCAAGAACATTTTAAACTTTTTTTCCAGTTTCTTGATTCGTATTGTGCGGACCACCACTTTGGTTAGCGTATTTGCGGACCACCACTCTAGGTGGCATTAGATGACGTCATTGCCATGAACACGTAAATGATTAAATACAAATACATACTAAACATGATATGTATATGTTATATGCATATGTATAATAGAGAATGATACGCTCGTTCGTCATCATTACAAGGTTTTATCCGGCTTCGCTCTGTATTTGTAATACACATAAACCGCTAAAACATGGCTGATCTGATAGTAAACATTCTATTAAATTTATTTGTATAGTTTTATTTCATATATTTTTTTTTGAATATTCATGTGTTTTTTTATTAAATTTAATGTCACGGATTCTATGAACCAAAACTTACATATGTCAAAAAAATATATGTATAGACTAGATGTTTTACCCGGCTTCGCTCAGTATTTGTAATATAAATAGCGTAAACATAGCGAATCTAATAGTAAATATTCATTTGTTTTTTTATTAAATTTATTTGAATCGAAAAAAAAAATCGATTTTGACATGTTTACGAAATTCCCAACCGACAATACTTGCATATAAAGTATCTTTCGAAATTATATAGTGGATAAATTATATATACATTAATAAGTTATAATAAAATATGACGTTCGATATATTATGTTATAGTTATAAATATTAGTCTGTTATTATGTTTGCATGTTTTAATTACTAATTTGCTATTAAATAAATAAATAAATGATACTGACCTATTTTTACCGACTATCAAATCGACATTACACAACGAATTTTCTTCATAAAAATTGTACATTTGTTTTAAAATAGTTACTGCGCGTCGACCTCGAAGAAGCTCATCGTTGATTTCTGTCATCTTTTACGTATTTTTATTATATTTTGATTTATAAAACAATTTTAATAATTTTCCGATTTTGATGACACCGATGATAAGTTTCACAGATGCGTCAATGCAAATCCGACGCTTGGAGCCAACTGGTATATATACTACTGGTACATACATATTTACATAAATCGAGGAAGCATTCGCTAGGGTTCTCAATTATTCGTAGTTTTCGAATATACTAATATCGAATAAAAATTGATGAAATACTCGTATTTTTTATTTCTGAGAACCTCAAAAGCAAATTTAAAGTGGGTATTATGTATGAGTGGGGGGGTATTACACTATCGGTTCGGTGATTATTCCGCACAAAGCGATCTTGCAAATGTCACTAAAATATCGATCACGGATATCTGAAACATCTGAAACCTGAAAATTCCATCCTTCGAGATTTACCCACGCCAAATGTCATACTAACGCGAACTCGAATACCAGATAATCCGTATTCGCGGCAAGAATTATCATTTGCGCAATCGAAATGTGCGAAATAATTCATTTACCCACACTACGTGATTCTAGTATCGCGTATTTCAAAACAACCCGGATTCGCTACTGATTATCACCAGTGGCGTAGCTAGAAATTTTGGGCCCTGATGCAAAAATTACGTAAGGGCCCTTTGATTATATTTTATTTAAATAAGGGCCCCTTTGTAAATTACGTAAAAAATTACGTAAAGGCCCCTTGAAATAAGTTTATGTACATATTTTACATAATAAATATTCATATAATAGAGAAAATAATAAAATAATCTAGAAATAAGCTCAAAAATTTTAATTTTAGTGTTCTTGTCAACAATGTCACCAGTGATTTTTAAACAATGTTCTGCGGAGTCATAAATGCTCTAGTAAGAACAAGATATCAATAATATTTTTGAAACGTCAAACATTTCATCTAAATAATACGGTGCTAGCAAAAACTAACGCTTTTAAATCTTTTGGGCTTTGCACTTGCTCTTAGGCAATATTTGAAGAAACATTGAAGTTAGTATTTCTTCTCGAGAATTTGTATACTTAATGCATTTTTTTAACATTAAATTTGTATCAGTATTTTTAAAAGCTTTGAACCACAGCCTTTATTTGGTTCGGTGATTATTCCGCAAAAAGCGATCTCGCGTAATTCACTAAAATCTCGATCACGGAACATCAGGCGCCCAAAAACACGCGAAATATTGTACTAACGAGAACTCGAGTGCCAGATGTTCCGTGATCCAGATTTCGGTGACTTGCGCGCAGAGCTGTGGAGTCGGAGTCGGAGTCGTGGAGTCGCGGTGTTTTGGCCGGAGTCGGAGTCATGAAAAATGAGCGATTCCGACCATTTTTTCTCCGAACTTGAAGTCTGGCTTCGTCATCCTTATATGGTGACAAAAGTATTGCAAGCAAAAAACTTGACTCCTGGTGAATTTTACAAGGAGTGGATGAGCATTATTTTTCGTGTGTCTAAAATTCAGAATAATATTATTGAAATAATACTAAAAAAACGGCATGCTATTCAGAGAAAAACATTTACTGGATAATGATATTCTATTGACTGGGATATATGTTGACCCCATGGTTTGATCCATATTCACAAGAACATATAAATAGAGCTATGAATGCTCTGTTTGAATTAACGTATGAAAGGTCTTCGAGTGGGAAACGAGACGAAATCAGGCAGCTTTGATCAATCAATACTTGAATTATCATCATCTTCATCCGACACCACTGAATCTGGAGACGAATTTGAAAAACATCTCAATGAACAAGATGAAATAAATCGTCCTCGTTTGAGTCCCAATATAGCAGACGAAGGAGACTTTTTCAAAATTTAAAAATGAATTTTACGATGCATTGAAAATGGTGGAAAAAATTGACTGAGCTTATAATTTAAATGTTAAAATGGCAATACAGCAGTATCCAGAAATCTTAAAAGATTCAGTGTCGATCGTTACAGTATTTCCGCCAATCCAAGTATCCGTAAAGCGGTTATTTTCCGCTCTTAAAATCCTCAATTCTGATTTGAGATCTTCTACGAATACAGATTTAATAGAAGCAATGTTGTTTTTAAGAATAAATTCAAATAAATAATTAATAAAGTTTGATCTTGTTTTATTTTTATGCCTATAACATGAAAAATATTTGCAAAAGTAGAAAAACAACCTGATAAAATTTAAAATTTTTGAGTCGGATTCGGAGTCGGAGTCGTGTTGTTAGTAAATATCCAATTCGGAGTCGTGTTGTTGGTAAATATCCGAGTCGGAGTCGTGTTGTTGGTAAATATCGGAATCGGAGTCGGAGTCGTGATTTTTTTTAACGACTCCACAGCCCTGCTTGCACGAGATCGCTTTTTGCGGAATAATTAATCCCTTTACCCCTTTATAGGGGTAAACGGACTACTAATCATATGTGAACCAGTCACAAGACAACCGGTCGCTCTAGATCAGTCACACGTGATCACTCGTCAAACTAAAACTTGTCACGAGAAAACTGGTCACACCCTAAGACTGGTCACGAGAAAACTGGTCACATCCTAAAATCGGTCACGAGAAAACTGGTTGACCGATTTTAGGGTGTGACCAGTTTTCTCGTGACCAGTTTTAGTGTGACGGGTGATCACGTGTGACCGATCTAGAGCGACCGGTTGTCCTGTGACTAGTTCACCGGTCTCCGTGACGGGCCGGAATGTGAAATTACCGAAAACGCAAATATCAGAAGGCAAAGATCGAAAATCGAAAGATCTTAAGTCGAAAGATCAAAAAAAGGGTGCATGGTAAACGGTACATACTCACTTAATTTGCGCGAGCAGGATACAACAGGAACAAGAGGAACAGGCTTTTCCTCCCGTATTATTGTGCGCGCGCAGAATACGGGAGGAAAAGCCTGTTCCTCTTGTTCCTGTTGTATCCTGCTCGCGCAAATTAAGTGAGTATGTACCGTTTACCATGCACCCTTTTTTACATACCTCTTTTGTTTTTGATTTTTCCACTTAAGATCTTTCGATTTTCGATCTTTGCCTTCCGATATTTGCGTTTTCGGTAATTTCACATTCCGGCCCGTGAGGTAGACCCCTAGTACACATATGACTAGTAGTCCGTTTACCTTATAGCAGCGGTTTCCAAACTTTATGCTACTACGCCTCCCTAAAAAAAAATTTTTTTTTGCGCCTCCCTACTTTTTATTTTTTAATAGATATTATAATATAGACACGTTTTAAATAATAAACCTTTATTTTTAAAAAAATACTGAACACTACAATGGACAGAATAATAAAAAATAAGGGGTAAATGGACTATTCGTCACATTGGGGTGGTCACAAAGACAATTTTTGCCATGAAAATCGCGAATACACAATATTTGGCACTCAAGTTCTCGTTACTATGATAGTTATCGTTAGTATGATGGACTTTTCGGCTGCCAGATGTTCTGTTATAGAGATATTAGTGACTTTGTGACGAGTAATTTGTGACCAGTAATCACCGAACCAAAATAAGGCTTATAGGCTAACATGATCAGTCGACTATTTGTTAATGGCAACTCTGCAACAGATCTTCCGACATTGACAGACGGCTCTCTGACAGCTGGTGTCGCCGTATCTTCACCTTCGACTCCAGTCCAATCAAGTACATACTATTTAATTGCAATACACTTTTAAATGATAACCTGCACTGTAAGGGGGTCTGCACACTTGCCGGATCGTCCGGTGCGGCCCGCAAGCTGCCGGTAGCCGTTCCGAACGATCGCGGCCGCATTGAGGGCGTAAACCGCAATCCGCCTCGATCGTAACATTTTTTAAATTTCGTCCCATGCTCGTCTCTTTGCCGTCCTATCACTGTAGCTTTTGTCTTTCAAGTCCCAAAGGCATACTCTACTTTGGACCGGTGAAAAATGAATCGACCGGTGTTGAACATCGTGTAGTAATCGAGCTGTACACGAATGTGCGCGCCGACGACCGACTGAAAACCGCACCCTGAATTGAAACATCCGCAGAAGCCTGCGGTTCGCACGACCGCATAGTGTGGCGGCTATCGCTCATTTGTATGAAAACGGACAAACGGGAGAACTGCACCGGTCTGGTAAGTGTGCTGACGCCCTAATACAACCATTTGCGATGCGAAAAAATTTTTTTTTATATGTATTTCAATCTCATGTGCAATATCGCGCGTTTCTCTAGGCCCCATATGGAAAAACCGTCTATCGACTTGCGTATCCATATGGCCACATACTTCCAAGTGTTGCAATGAGCAATCCTATTATTTCCGTTTTAGCATCTTTTGATTTTCTGCCGGCTTAAACTCAAATTTTCATCCTATTGAGATTATGAGGTTAAGATTTAATACAGATGGTGCTTTTTGTGCAATGTAACCTGCTCTCACTGATTTTATTTCTAATGATTTATCCAGTTTAATTGTTGTGACGAATCCAATAAATGGATATCCTCCCCCTTAGTTTCTAGCAAATTCGAATTATTAGCATCTCGAATTTGTTGAATCTTATAAAATGCTGTATATCATAAAATATTGATATATTGTATATACAAATATACTCTATTGTATTATACTCTATTGTATTGTCCTGTTATATTTGAAAATCTAACTATATATGTCGCTTTGGGGTAATTTCTGTCATGGCAAAATAAAACAATACATATAATGTGAAGTTTAATTTTCCAGACCACGGTACGAAATGCAAGCGAATTGATTTATTCGAACGGACTTTTCAGAGGGCCTTTATAAAAATCAATACATAATGTATTTCTCGCAAATTTGCTCTGTATCATAAATTTGTTGATTGTCTCTATTTGTATTCTATGTACTGTTACGTTTGTAAAATTATTACTTATGTATAAAAAATTGATCTAACCATATACATATGTCGTCTTGGGATAATTCCTGTTACGGCACATGTGATGTATGTTTGTAAAAATAAATAAATATATGTATATGTATGGAAGTGGTATTGCACCATCGCGTAACTTGCGTTATTAGTTTGATTTTTGATTTTTAAATGCTTTTTATTATTACGAAATTATGTTCACAATACATCTTATATCTATGTTAATAGCTACTGATCTACTGATCATTTTCTATTTTACAATTTAATTTAATTTGGTTAGTAATCATAGTATTATATTATTCTAATGTTAATCTACAGCATAATAGGAAAAAGAGCTCAAAAACCTATTTACAATCCTTATACATATAAATGCTCATAATTACAGAGCGGACCCAAAGCGCGCTGTTCATTGTTCACATGTTGTAAATCCATTGTTAAAAGTTTGCCGAGCCTTTTTTACAAAGCATTTACAATAATGGAACAATAGACGGCGCGCTTCCGGTCCTACCTCTACTCATAATACATCTAATACATAATATTAATTAAAGACTCTCTAAAGTCGATAACCTAAAGCAGATTGTGTTTAGTTAATCTGTGTGTTATACCTGAAGGGTATAGACATTTTGTTGTAATCACCGAGACTCTTCACAAGTGTGTAGTATGGTTATTAGTGATTCTGTCATAGAATCTACTGGTTAGTTTGTTAGTAATGTCTGTAACAAACGGAATATTATATATGGCATGCAGTTTTTTCAAGTATATATGGGTGTATTATAAATTATTTTTAGGGATTTATTTTGTATTACTTGGAGCTTGGAAAGGTTAGTATTCGAGGCGTTATTCCATACAGGTGAAGCATAGGTTAAGCGTTATTAGTACATATGTACATATGTATGCTTATGCGAACGATTCTTTACTAATAACTCTCGTTATTCAATATATTTTCTGATTTACAACTTAAACAACCATAGTTGTTTCTTTTTTTTTCAGATTTCGTTGTATCTTTCGAAAGAGGAAGTTCTTTCGAACATATCATGTCTTCAGATTACAATAACGATTCGTCGTCGGATATCGATATGACCTCAGAAAGTGGTACCACGGAATCTGAAATGCCGACAGAACATGAAATGTCTACTGACGAATCATTGCCAGAATGCAATACGTTTAAGAAAGGCTATATTCACACCTCCTTACACGGTTGCATTGTTTGTAGAAGAGCCGTGAGCAAGTACATATATATACTGTTTGATATTATAGTACAATGACATTTGAATGTGTAAATGTGTTTGAAACGTGTTGTATTTGATGTATTTGATGTCCCCATTATATTGAATGTATGAATTGACTTGTGATCGCCAACGTGTTGAGGACTTCAGGAAGTGATGTTAGCGGCAACCGTTCGGAATACCCGACACGGCGAAAAGGTTAAGGTTGAAATATTAAGTTATAGTTCTACTCTGGAAAACGTATATTTGATTTTTCATTGAAAATGGAATGGATAATAGAAACCTGTGTATAATATTATCCAAACGAAAAATCGTTTTTGCAAATAATTTAAACGACTCTTTTCTTATTTCTTGAAGTCTTCTCATGGATGGTGTCGCATTCGTCGAAACGCGATTCGATAAACTACAGCACCATACTGCTATACAGGGTGTTCTGAAGCTAAGTGCAAGGCCTTAAAAGGATGATAGCTCATATCATTTAGAAAATTTTGAGCCATACATACATACTTTTCAGTACAAAGTTTCATATTTAGTCATCCTTAAAAATGAAATAAAAAAAAAAACCGTGAGACTTTGTGCTGAGGTATGTATGGCTCAAAATGTTCTAAGTTGTGACGCATTGGGGCAACCTGTCAGGTCACATTGGTCATTAATTTGTTATTGTTATTCTTTATCCATTTATTTATATTTATTATATAATCTATATATATAAAAAAATAATGTTTGTCTGTCTGTGTCGTATGCGTTCCTATACCATTCAACCGGTTGCGATGAAACTTACATGAGTTATTGTGTGCATGCCCACGATGTTTTCTGTAAAAAAATCCCACCCTAAAACGGGAATTGCATGCGTTATTGTGGCATTGCAACGCATGCCGGGTTAGTAATAAATATAATAAAATAAAAAAGTATGAGCTATCAAAGGCCTTGCAGTTAGCTTCAGAACACTGTATATTGCGATCTATTTTTTTTAATACTCTCGGATCTGCGGAACGATTTTTCGTACCATATACGGAGTTTCGGAAAGACACAATAATATTTTCTGTTTTCGGAGTTTCAAATATATTTACTAATTTTTAATACTAAGCAGCCACTGCAAAGCTACGTTTTTTTCAAAAATATTTTTAATCTTTTCAAAATTTGTCCTTTTTTATTCAAAATTTACAAGCTCGCCCAGGGGAACCAATCTTGTGCTGTTTCCATTAAATCCACCTCTATCAAGATACCAAGACGAACTTCGAATGAAAATGCTGGATATGAGGAAAAACAAAATATATTTTTTCATTGAGCCGATTATGTTTATGAAATGATTGTTTGTATAAAAATACTCTGTGTTGTATTTGAAGTACAATCGAAAATCACAAGTAATTATATGCATGTACAGTTGAAATGATTGTATAATAATTACTTGTGTTGTACCTTAAGGTTTCCACCGCATCCTAGGTTTATACAACTCTATGAAGAAATATAAGTAAGTATAAATTTTATATATTTTGCACATGTTTTCTAAAAATTTTTCACCATTTATATGCACCTATGTATGAATGTATGTATTGTTTAACAAAAGCTTTGCGAACATTTGATAAATTGTTTGTGGAATTTTAGATGATCGCATTAACTGTTGATTGCTTGTCTAACGACCGACTTTCATATATACTATACTATCATTTATTATTTTCTGCTTATATCACGCGACTTGTTGACGTGTAACATACCACTGAATCCATTGCTTCTTCATTTATAACCGAATGACTTCACATTGATATATATTTTTTTCACTTAAAATTGAATGATGAAAAGTCTAGACATGAAATGCTCGCATTTAATGTACGGTCAACTATTATTATAATCAAGGCTGTGGAGTCGAACGAAAACGCTTCCATATTTGATTTCAATGCATTGCTGAATGATTTGAAGAACATTCAGAGTGAGATTTTTTCACGACTCGACTCGGCACCGTTGATTTAGCAACTTTATATGTAAATTTATATATTATATAATGTATACCTGTGTTATATATAATGCTTTATGATTCGTGTTTTGATTTATATATATATATATACATACTGTATGTATGTATATATACACACACGCACACACAGAATAGCGCTATTATATTATATGTACGATATACATATCTTTTTCATACGATTTTTTACTTACTCACAGTTCTAAATTCGAGGAAGCCTACCGGTATGCTTTAATAATAATGACAGCATTTAAGGAGGACATCAGGTTGTTTAGACGGCTGGTCAGTGAGATTAAAACTGATATATGCTCATCGTGCTTGATGCTAGTGTACAAATACAAAAAATATCCCCCCGGAACAACAGTGGACTGGAATCACGTCAGTTGATATATAATATTCATTTGAAAACGTCTTTAGATTTATTATTTGAATTTTGAGTTCGACCAAACATTACAGATAATCGACTCGAGAATTCCTGGCGAAGAAAAGGCAGAGGCAACAATGGTTAATGTAGACCCTCTGGTACCACCAGCTAGAGAAGTTGAAAATCCACCAGACCAGCTCGATGACGATTGAAACACTGGATTTAAAAACGCATGTAATTATGTCAATATTGTATAAAGAATAGATATTTTTGTAAACGTGTACTCGATACACGGAAGACTGAGAAGGATAGTCATTTATATATAGTAGTATTTAAAATGTGATAATTAATATGATCAGTTTACATACATGTGATTGCTGATTTTTTTTTTTGTTTTTGTGAACTGATCGAATGAGATGTGTGAGCATGATGTTAAAATACATCAAATATTTGGCTGTGATTTAAGACGACCTTTGTTTTGTTTATTAGCTTGAAATATATATAAAAGTATATCATAATATTAGATGTATTTTGAAATTAAATTATACGTACAGAATTATAAAAAAATCCCAACAGTATTTAATGTATATATATATATATATATATATATATATATATATATATATATATATATATATATATATATATATATATAAATTAAATAGTAGAGAGTAAGACTGCAATTTATGGACTAATTTATTTGTTTATGTTAATTGTTATTAAACATGTTTACGTTTTGCTATACATATTTACAATGCATATATGTATGAATGTATGTATATATTTTATAGTTTATATGTTATATTTGTTAAACTACTGATTTTTAGTTACATATATGTATGTATGCTACCAGAAGATAGCATAGATGTTTATTTATTTGTCATGTAAATTTTTTTTAAAAATATACGCTGTACTTTGTTTTGTTCTAAAAACGAATAATGAGCTCTGACCGAAAAAGTCTTTGAATCTTGTGATTTAAGACGATCTTTGTTTTGTTTATTAGCTTGAAATATATATAAAAGTATATCATAATATTAGATGTATTTTGAAATTAAATTATACGTACAGAATTATAAAAAAATCCCAACAGTATTTAATGTATATATATATATAAATTAAATAGTAGAGAGTAAGACTGCAATTTATGGACTAATTTCTTTGTTTATGTTAATTGTTATTAAACATGTTTACGTTTTGCTATACATATTTACAATGCATATATGTATGAATGTATGTATGTACATATGTATATATTTTATAGTTTATATGTTATATTTGTTAAACTACTGATTTTTAGTTACATATATGTATGTATGCTACCAGAAGAGAGCATAGATGTTTATTTATTTGTCATGTAATTTTTTTTTAAATATACGCTGTACTTTGTTTTGTTCTAAAAACGAATAATGAGCTCTGACCGAAAAAGTCTTTAAATCTTGTGATTTAAGACGATTTTTGTTATGTTTATTAGCTTGAAATATATATAAAAGTATATCATAATATTAGATGTATTTTAAAATTAAATTATACGTACAGAATTATAAAAAAATCCCAACAGTATTTAATGTATATATATATAAATTAAATAGTAGAGAGTAAGACTGCAATTTATGGACTAATTTCTTTGTTTATGTTAATTGTTATTAAACATGTTTACGTTTTGCTATACATATTTACAATGCATATATGTATGAATGTATGTATGTACATATGTATATATTTTATAGTTTATATGTTATATTTGTTAAACTACTGATTTTTAGTTACATATATGTATGTATGCTACCAGAAGAGAGCATAGATGTTTATTTATTTGTCATGTAAATTTTTTTAAAAATATACGCTATACTTTGTTTTGTTCTAAAAATGAATAAAGAGCTCTGACCGAAAAAGTCTTTTGAATTTTAGTGTTTTTGGCAATATGTGTGCATAGAGAAATTAGCTGTTTGAAAGACAAAAATTTCGAAAGTTGTTCAAAAAATATTTTAGAAAATCAATGTGTATACTTGAAGATTTCATCAAAATATATATATTTTTATTTCATTATTCTTTTTCTTTGTAAACAAGCTTTCATCAATTTCCATGGTTAATCTATTTTTGTCTGCTATATTCTGTTTTCGTCGTTAAGATTCTTGGCGCAGATTTCTCATGTAATTATTGCAATCGACAGTTGTGTTCTTGGTTATGTCTATCACCTTCTTGGAAAATTTGATTGAAATCAATTCTTTAGCTCAATAATGTAAGAAACAAATATCTGTCACAAATGGTAGTCGGCAGTTTGTTTCGATTAGAGGATTAAGCACAATTCAAGATTCAAAAAAGGCAAAAGATTTTTCTCTTTTGTAAGAATACCACCATCTTCTTCAGTAGATGATAGAGCGAATGAGTCAAATAAAAAAAAATGACTAAGGATAATAAAATTTAAATTTATTAAACGTTAGCTATTTCCACATACGAGTAAAAGTAATAAAGGTATTATAAAACGTGTGATGTGGTCCAAATTTAAAGCAATTGAATTCTGCAATGGCAAAATCCAAATTATTTGTTAGTCTTCTAGCTTTAAAATGTCTTTAAAATTTACACAATTCGTCAGCTCTGCACGAATTTTTTCAATAATTGATTGCAATGAACTGTTTAATCATAACAAGGAAGTGGAAGAAATCATAAAAAAAATGTATACAGCTGTCTCATTTACAAGCGATGACTAGAGACACGTATTTTGGGCATTTTGCTATTAATGCTTAATTGATGCTAAAATTCGGAATATATGCTAATAGATTCTAAAAGCGTAAAATATGCGAATAGATGCTAAAATAATAAACAAAAGTGAAATTTGCATTAAATTTATAAAATTAATAGACAATTTAGAAGGTTCTTCCTATCCCTTTGCCCATTTATTATGTGAAGAATTCGAGGGGATAAAACAGAGCTTGCAGTTTACCATAAATGGTGTTTTTCCTGTCGAAACCAAGCAACTGCTTTTGTCTACTACTGTAAACAAAAGAAGACAGTTGGAGCTGTGTATCCAAAAGGCTGCTCAAAAAAGCGTCTTAAAACTAGACTCGCACTCAAGACTAAATGAGACAAATCTATTCCTCCAAACATTGAGTAAACTATCCAATCCATCTATGGCAGGCACAAAATCTAATATGAATGTTAAGGAAACAGTTTTGTTTTTTTAGAAACCTGCCATTGTTTAATGTATTAAGAGGCTCAATGTTTGGAAGGATATCAGCACTTTTTTTAATAGAGAATATAAAAAGTGAATCCACGCCGGATATATTGCTACTATTGATGGCAACAAAAATTAAATACGAAGAGTTTGGTTGTGCAGCTCTAAAATATAGTTGATGTCCCGTCAATAGTGTGGATGCTGAAAGGTATTTTAGTAAATACAATATACCTATAATAGTTACCGATCGTCGCACGAATCGGTAAAAAAGAATCTGTAGAAATATGCTCTATCTATGTTGAGTTTTAATAAATTTTAATTGGTATTATATTTTTATATTCATATTTTTTGTCTTTGTATTTTTATATTCATGTTTTTTTCATTGTAATTTTAATTCCAAAACATTTTAGAATTTTTCTATTATTTTTTAATTGTTGTGTTGTCTTTAAATTGTATATATGTATGTATATACATTTTATTAAAATTCATTGAAATTTTTTATTATTTAAAATTAAACTCTTTATAAAAATAGATACTAAAATTGAACATTTTTAATGCCCTAAAACGCTAAAATGCAAAACTGAAAATGCTAAAATTGACAAAAATAGATGAACAAAAATACGTATCTCTAGCGATGACATAGATGAACCTAAGTACAAAAATAAATTGAATAGTTATCCTTACAAATTGTGATAAAAAGAAAATTAACATAAGAACTAACAAATAACATTACATTTTACTGATAACGGATAACTCATATTGTATTATGTAAATATCCAACTCATGGCTGCGACTCTACGACTGTTTCTTCACCATTTATTGATTAAACGGGTATACCACTTTTCAACCATGAAATTGCTGAAGATACCAGAAAATAAATTTGAAGAATATGCTGAAATTATCAACGATTTAAGTGGTGAGTTTCCATGAAGATTTGGCGACTTCCGAAAAATTGAGATAGACTTGGCAATTATACGAGATCAATTGCAATATATATATATATATATATATATATATATATATATATATATATATATATATATATATATATATATATATATTGATAGCGTATCGACGGAGTTATAAATTAAGATTATATATTTACAGTGGGATGCTGATTTAAGGGAATTACACCGTCATGAAGAAATTTGCAAATTTTACAACGCCCTTAATACGGAAAAATTCGACAAACTTAGAGATTTTGCTCAAAAATTGTTGGTGGTTTTTTTAAACAAACATTTTCAATCATGAATATCAATAAAAATTCTTTACAATCAAGCATCACAGATGAAAATTTACAAGCATTTTTAAGAATTTCAACTACAGAATTTTCTCCTGAAATTAAAAAACTGTAAAAATGTAAAACAGTTTCATTCGTCAAATTAAATTGTTGTTTAGTATGAAATTTAAAAAAAAATTATGTTTTAATTTCTTTCACGATAATAAATAATCTACATGTATCTAAAAATAGCATTTTACTTGCGGCCCGCCGCTCATTTTTAATTTATAATTTGGCCCTTCATCCAAAAAGTTTGGCCAGGCCTGCTCTAGAGCAGTGTTCCTCGACCGGCGGTTCGTGGTTTTGTCTCAGGAGTCCGCGGGTTACCTCGCCTTATCGAAATATACAAACAGAGATGAAACAAGAAATTTTAAAAAGAGAAGTAATCCACTTAAGCAGATTTCTTTTGAGAATGCTGCTGGTATATTTTCCATTTTGAATCATCTCAATCTTTCTCTACAAGGTCGACGAAGTATCGTATTTGTAATCAATGACAAAATTACTGCTTTTAAGAATAAAAGCAGTGCAAAGGGGTTGCGACTTTTAAAATTCAGTTCTCGTTCTCGTTTAGTTCTCGGTATTTCTGTGATGGCAATAATCAAAACAAACAAAAAAATCGACTTCAGAATGGTTTCGAAGCATATTGTATGTATGGATGCGCTTGGCCCTTTTGTATTCACTAAAACTAAGGATAGATTTTTTAACGAAAAATATTCTAGAACCAAAATAATACTAACTTTATCATATTGATAAAATATTTCAATTGTTTTTTGTTTTATTTCTTAAATTTAATTAAAATATATAGTAACATTCTTTAATGTTTTTAATATGTTAACATCGCAATAAATTTATATAAAATTTGAGTAAAAATGTAACATTTTGAAATATTGTTTTAATAACACATTTTTTATCACAGTGGTCCACGAAACTTCAGAGACATTTTTAGGGGTCCGAGATACCAAAAAGGTTACGGAACACTGCTCTAAAGCAGTGCTTCCCAATTACTTTGATGTCACGACCTCCTAAATCTGAAAGAATTAATTCCCGGCCTCAAAAAAAAATTTTTTCTAGTTAAAAGGTTTTTTTGGCAGTAATTATTACAATTATAATACACATATTTATATTTATAGCACAAAATTATAGGAACTTGCTTACAAACATTTTTTTTAAATAAAAACTATACACACATGAAACAATTTAATGCGATAGATGAGGTTGCATGTTTTTACATAACAAATCGATATCGGGTTCAATGTCAGAAATGCTAACTTGCAAAGCATCTTCCAAAGTCTCCGTGGAAAAGTATGACCTTTGCTTATTTTTTAATATAAATAATGACGAAAATACTGTTTCGCATAGGTACGTAGTCGCGAAAGAAATAAGAGTTATCAGGGCTTCTTTTCCAATAGCAGGATATTCTTGCTGTCGCCTTAACCAAAATTCTGAAATACTTTTTTCATTAAATTCCACTTCAAGCAAATTATCTGATCTGATATCGATCAACTCTTCTTGGGCTGTCCACGTAATATGATCATATTGTTGCGTACGGGGTGGGTGGAGGATCCAAGTAAAAGGCCAACAGTCGTTTCACAGCATTTATTGATGATTAAGGAGATACACGTATTGCCACTGTTCAGTCCAGAATGACCTGATATCGCTTACGTACCGCCTTATAAGGGGTAGATCTCTCAGTACGTCTAATCTGTTTACCTACTGTATAGTCACGTATTCGGATATGTATTCCCACGGTATGAGAAGTGCAATCATTGTTCAGCTTTCATGCACTTAGCTTGTCGCTAATCCCTAAAACCACTTACACCGGTCTCACGGTCTCTCAGGACGTCTAATCTGTTTACCTACTGTATAGTCACGTATTCGGATATGTATTCCCACGGTATGAGAAGTGCAATCATTGTTTCATGCACTTAGCTTGTCGCTAATCCTTAATACCCACTTATACCAGTCGCACGGTATGCATTTAGTTAATCCGTTAACAGATATCCGTTACAGATAATCTTTGAACGGTCACAGTCTCTGGGATTCTATTCGCTTAATCCGCGGCGTACGTTACAATATTTTAAGGACTTGGCAAATGGTGTTCTTATCCAATTGTTCCTTTCATCCTCATTCGAGTTGGGAAATATTCCCTTAAATATATACATTCCCTAAATATGTAATGTGGAAAAATATTCATAAATGATTATTTGTACATTCTATTGAATATTTTCGCGGCCCCCGCGAGAAATCCTAAATTGGGGGTCGTGACCCCCAATTTAGGAAGCACTGCTCTAGAGCAGACCCAAAATCTAGGAAGGCGAATGCTCCCCTCTGAGCCCCCAAATGATGTCCCGACAGTCCCGCACAATCTGGGACGTCTGGCCACTTAACCATGCGCAAGGATGTTTCATTTAAAAAGTAGCCATTCTAGAACGCGACCGGTTTGGTTCATCGTTTTTTTATTTATGGGTTGCTCCGCTCGCTTTGCCCAAAAGTCGGGCCTGGCTGTGGGAAGACGGTTGGGTCGGTGCAGTAGCGTACGCTTGCACAACCCGCCCCCGTGCGTTGCGTGACTTGTCCGCTAGGGGGTGGCGACGGGCAACAAACGGCGCTGGCGTAGCGCTCGGCCGTGGAGTAGAGGAGTAGGAGTAGGAGTAGTGGACGTTGAATAGCGGTAGACGCGCACTCGCGCATGTTGAACGCCGCTCGGGGCGGGGGATATATGCTTTAGTGTGTCGCGCGCCGCGATGCCGCTCGGGTGTACCCACGCGCTTGTTGCGCGCGTGCCTCTATCTTTGCGCACGCGCGCGCAACTCGAGCTCGACGAGGCTCGTCGTCAGCACGATTGCTATGTGAGGCTGTTGCGCGAGCTCGGCCTCGACGTGCTCGAGCTGCCTCCGGACGAGGATAGGCCTACGGCCACCTTCGTCGAGGAGGCTGCCATCGTCTGCAACGGCACCGCGCTCATCACCAGGCCGGCCAACCCTCGCGACCCCGCACAGGTCTCTCAACCACTACACTTTCTTCATATCACATTTCTTCACAGGGCTGCCATCCCCTATCAACTTTTTGTCTACCCTACGCTGTTCGTTTCCTTCTTTAGACCGTACATATCCTCTTTTTACTTATTAAGGGCGTCAATTCACCGTTAATAATTAGCAATTGTATGCAGTTACTACGTCCCTTGGGCAAGGTTCAAAATTCCCCTTTAAAAATATAATAAGATCGATTATTTTTATAAGTGGCGTAATCTCCCTGGTGCAGGGTTGCGCAACTGCAGCAGGGCCCCTAAGCCTTGAGGTGAAGAAGTCGGTAAATGATTTCTAAAAACGCAATTGTATTACAAATTTCAGAAATGCCTCCCGAACTTTAATCACTTTCATACGATATGGGATTTTAAAGAATGATTCTCTAAACATTGTAGACGAGAATTATAAATACGTAATTACAATATTGTCCTCACAAAATAACCTTAGACTCGAAAAATGTCTTTCAAACAAAAAACTAGAGATTCCTTCTTTTCAAATAGAGTGGTTCAAATTCGGAATTTATTACCTAATGAATTAATAACTTAAAAAATAACTTCACTTCCTAAATACGTATTATTTTTTAGTTTTGATTTGTTTTATCTTATTTTTTGTTTAAATTCTTGTTTTTATCTTATTTTTTATTTCAATTCTTGTTTGTATCTTATTTCTTTTTTTTGTTATTATAATTGATAAACCTTTGAAACCTCATCTATGCCGCCTCTTCGAATTGTTTTTAAATAAAGTCTCACTATTTCACAATTTGCACATAGTGGTTAAATTGGAGTATTTGACCGTGCGTAGTTCTATAATTGTTTAAGTAATATAAATATATGATCAATTTAAATGTTGAGTATGGTAATATAAGATAATTTGCAAAAACTAAATCAAGAAAAGTTAAAACCCCATTCAATAAGGCGATGTCACGTTGTTTCTACACTTATTTCCGAACCATTAGCCGCTATAAACTCTGATTTAATATCCACGGCAGTTTTGAAGCGTTCTGACGACAGGAACACTTCAAAAGTAGATCTTCAGGAATTGACGTCTTTTTCGTTCTTCCTGGACCTTTTTTTTCGTTCTGGGGGTGTAGGATTTAATTTCATCTTGATATATTTGAGCACTGATGTCTTGCTGCATCCAACTTGACTAGTCATAGATCGGGAGCTGACGTGTTTCAAAGCCAAAGTTGAAATTTTGACTTTTTGCGCCGCGGTCAGTTTAGGATAATTTGGCATAATTTTAGTAAACAGCACGGGGACGATGTAAATGAGCCGAAAATCACGGCTAAAATGACTTAAATAAAAGCAAAGGATCATATTCATAAAATAAAAGGGCTTTGAACAAATCCCAAGCCCCCGAAAAAAAGTATATCTGCATTTAACGTAATTTAAAAGTGGACACTTTTTTATTGACCGCTACGGTATAGTATACAGTTTTTTTCGTCCAAGGCACTATTACATGAAAGTTCATTAAATTTTCAAGATAAGTATTATTTTTGACAAAAATTATATAAATTTTTAGATTAAAAAACGGGTTTCCGGAAACTTTTGATTTTTAACAACTGGTTTCCGGAAACCCATGGAAACCATTAGGGGACACCACTGGGGGAATCCACCCTGTTGATGATACGTCACTGCACAACCTTCTACCACTTTAATTCTGTCTTGAATAGTTCCTAAATCGAGATTTAACATCAACTTTCAAGAACATTTTTAAAAATTAGCGTACGAGAACTGAATCATCCAATTATGGACGAATTGGATGATTCAGTTCTCTCTTCGTAGAATTGAGAATTCATACAGTATTTTATCCATAACGTTCACTGCATAGATTTAAGGAAACAAATAGTAAGGTTTTTATAGAATAGCGCATCTTGTGCAGAATCAATGAAAATTTTTTTTGCAAACATTAAAAAAAATATTAATGAAACTACCCAGTAATCTCTTATTTTATATGTTCTTACTAACTTCTCAGTTAAAATTAAAAAAAAAGATATTGAATAGTTTTTTTTTAATTAAATAATTACTAGGACTTAAGGCTCTTGGAATTCTTAACCCTAGGAAATACTAGGGGATTTATCCAGTATCGTCCTAATAAAAATGTATTCTTAAATAAACAAAAACAAAAATTATTTGGATTTGTTTAAAAAATGTTTTTATTATTTCTAAAATCTCAATAAAAGTTTTATAATATACGAATCGAAAATCATTCATATTTTGCATTGTGAGAATTTAACAGTAATATGCACTTACTATTGAAATCAATTTCAATTTACAACACATTTCAATATACATAATGCATACCCGGCTTTTCTGGTTTGGACTCGAAAAGTTTGGACATTTCGATTTTAGACATGTGTCTCACGTGTCAGAGCTCGATATATTATGTAGGTAATTTTCAAATTGCCTTTTTGGTTTTGTTTTGCCCAAATTGCAAAAATTCAGTGGTTAGGGTTCAAACCGGTTTGCACTTCTGAAATTATCATAACAATTAAGTCGAAAAGTTCCTGCACATGTCTTAAATACCTTTTGGGAATCGTAACGAATCAATGCATCGATGTTATACCGTTTTCACCTCATGGAGATGTATTTAAAACATTTTATTGATTAGATTTTAAATATGCATATTCGAAATGAATACAAGTACATTGTTACTTTACATACTTAGGTGAATTAATAAAAGATTCACGAACTCCGTGACAAAACAATGGAGTTTGAGAAAGACTTCTCAAGGACATCTAAATGGGGAGTACATACATATTTAATAAGTTCAAACAAACATACAAAAGATTTTTCCGGCGAAAATCTGAATATGAATATTTACAAATGCTACATCTCCATGTTTGTACATATGTATTAATGTATGTATGTACAAAAGTAGCAGCCGTATGCAATGTTTTTATATCATAACGGCAAATTTAAATCAAGATTCAAATTAGAAAATTAGGTGTGAACCTAGTGTACAGAATTTTTTTTATAATTATTGGCTACTGATCATCATTGTCACTGCAATTCGCCATCCATTGCTGGATGAAGGCCTCTCCAACACGCTTCCGTTCGTCTCTGTAGCAGCTCTCACATTTTTACAAAGTTTTTTTCATTTTAAATTAACTACCACACAAGTCGGAATATCATATAATATATAACATAACAAAAACGTTAATCGGAAAATTTTGCAAATTGTTGACTAATTTTACAAAAATAAAAAGACGCATTCGTCATAAGTCGCATGGGACTCCTAAATTCTAGGGTTTGCCGTCATAATGACAGTTTTACAACTTTAACGTTCGTGTTGAGCAAAAGTTACATTTCAATGAGCGACAACATGCATTATTGTACATTTTTATTAAATTATGACACAATCAATGGATATATGTATTATAATATACTAGTAACCGGGTTCACGCAATCGTGCATTTGATAAAAAGTGAGCTTCATTTAAAAACCTACGCTTCACGTCTGTACGAATAATCAGTGTGATGTCAATTGACAAGCTGCGCATGCGCATGGTCGCTGTAACGTCTGTATGAACAATAAGTGTGACAAAATAAGCGTTTAATATATGTACATATGTACAAGATAAGAATGTTAACTTGATTGAGTGCAACTCTCGAGAAAACATTTAAGATATATCTACATATCTAAATAATTGGGAGTACGTCGTTTGAAACAGGATGAACTTGATAACCCTCTCCTACACGCAGCTGACGGTTTTCGTTATTGCTTATAAGATTATTATTTCATGTGTCGAAATGAAACTATGATAAATCGTAGGTACTTTTGGGTATCAATGTTCAATAGTTCATTCATTACCCCCGAAACAATTTGTGCCATTTCTGTTTATTAATATTGGCCCTTATTATCACAGATAAATCTATGAAAGAGAGCAACATCGCTAAAAATAATCAGGTTGCCCATGATTTAGATATTGTCCTATATTTTAAACGGGCTAATCTTATTCTATATGTATCTTCTTATATGTATATAAAACTGAAATCGCGTCTGTAATTCGTTTCTGTTTGGCTGTTGACAAATTCGTTTCTAATTGGCTGGATTGGTCAAAAACGTTTGTGATTGGTCGGTCGTTAAATAATATTAATTTTTTCGATTCAAATAAATTTAATAAAAAACAAATGAAGATTTTTGTTCATGGTTGGACGGTATTCTCACTACATACTACCTTGCTAAAATAGAAGAGATTTTTGGTTTAAAAATTCCAATGAAACTTTAGGAAAACTCATTTAGGGGGTGAAATTACACAATTCAACATCTGCATACATACATAGTACGTATGTACATACATATATAATATATACCAGCCTACCGTTGCCTAGGCAACCAACAAAATACTAATCCAAATACATATTGTGAGAATTTTTTGTTGGAAACCTTTGTCTAGAAAAAGATGACAACACGACACATAAAAACAGCACATATGTATGTACATATACATATGTACGTACATATAATCAATATTAGTTAGCCCGTGAACAGCTGGATACTTTCGCACGTTAATTTTAGCACTTTGCTTGCGGATCAATCGAAATTGCCCCTTGCCGTGTAGCGGGAAAATCAGATAAATTTTCAAAAAGACTGAAAAGATTATGGAAAATTGCAAAAACATTGTGAAAACTTTTATATATGTATGTTTGTAAATTGAACAAAACTTTTAAACCTATTAACTGACAAATAAAATTGAAATGGAAGTTCTTATGGTTGTTCAGAGCCTTCTAATGAATCGTTCTATTATATTAAAACAGGGGTTACCAACCTTTTTTTATACAACAAAATTTTTGAAGTGACAAAAAATTCCAAAAATATTCTCATCATATTTATGATATAAATGATTGAAAAATTTAAAATAAACTTATTTTTTGACGGGTAACTAGCGCTTTTTTATACAAAATTTTTTTTCAAGCGAGAAAAAAATGGTGAAATATAAAATATTTCCATCATCATAGTGCTATAAATTATTGCAAATTTTAAAATATAATTATTTTTTGGACTGGGGTAACCAGCCTTTTCATACGACAAATTTTTAAAGTCTTAAAATGTATTCGGAGGTGGCCGACCCATGGTTTGGATTCAATCAGGTAATTTATAGAATTATAGCCATTCACCATCCACTGCTGGACGAAGATCTCTTCAACACGCTTCCATTCATCTTTGTCTTCCATCTTTTTTGTGGTGCACATTCTCTCGGGCACTTCTTTCGTCCATTCTTTTAGCTACTTACTCGCCCATTGCCATTTCAGTCTCATTGAATATTTTGTAATAATAACACCTGAATGAAATTCGAAATTTTATTGCAATACCGAATTTTTGATGGATATTATTTTCTTGTAATTAATAACGCTAAAGTTCACCCTATAAATTTATCGTTCCTGGACATTTTTTTTTCATTATAAACCAGAGCTATTTATTTATGTACATACATATGTATGTCTCCATAAATCTTGAAATTTATTTTTACTTGAATGTTTTTTTTGTGTGTATGTATATCTAGACAGCACCGCCGAGAAGGGGGGTAAGCTGGGGTTAAAGTTCCAGGGCACAGACTACTTGAGGGGCCCCCGTGTTGGGACTTTCGACTGTTAATATTTAATATTATTTTGCATAAAAATTCATATATTTATTTAATGCTAAATGTTTATTATTTTTCAATCAAGTGTCAATGTGAAATTGTACCTATTATATCATACTTTCTTATTCGATTATTTCAAAAAATAGCATTTAACATATTCATAGGTAGTTTTATAGTAGTTCTGATTTTTCAGAGTTTTCGCATATTAAAAATATATCTATAAGATTTTTTTTTAGTTTGTCATAGGGTTTGGCATTATTTTTCCAGGGTCCGGGCTTCTTCAAGGCGGCCTTGTATATACATACATAGGTATAGATTTCATAATATATAGATTTAATTATGTATTGTATGTACGTGTGGCAGTGGCGTAGGTAGAAATTTTGGCCTTTGCGAAATTAATCCAATAATTAATCCAAAAAAAATTGGGAAATTAATCCAAGACCCACCCCCATTAACGTGAGTTTTAAATTATGAAATAAAATAATTCAAATTTTTTGTCAATACATATTGTATAATAATTCTACTATTTTTTTTTTTTTTTTTTTTTTTTTTTTTTTTTTTTTTTTTTTTTTTTTTTTTTTTTTTTTTTTTTTTGGTGCCATCTTATCGATTCCCGATAAATCATCACCAGCGATATTGTTGCTCTTCAGATCATGTACGGGCACTACGGAATCATCACTCCGTCCCCAAAATTGTGAATTGGGCTTCTGAATCTCTCACATTCAGAATACCAATTCGTGAGGCTTTTTTCGCTTTAAACGCCTCTGCTGGTGAGTTGTGTCCAATAGCTGCAGCGCTTCTATGTTAGGGTGACGGTGCAGTCTCAACTCGTGCCTCCCGGCGCATTCTCGGATGACTTCTTTTACTTTTTTGATTTTAAGGTCCTTGTGGATCTCTTCATTTGTGACGAAGCGATATGCATCGGTGATAATCCTCAAAAACTGGTTTTGACATCTTTGCATTTTTTCGATATTGGATGGCTTACTGCATCCCCACAGTTGTATGCCATATGTCCATATTGGCTTCACGATTGCCTGGTATATCAGTTTTTTGCATTGTAGGTCTAATTTGGAGTGTCTTCCTATTAGCCAATGCATTTCTCTTTGTTTAATTCGAATCTGTTCTATTTTTTTTTTAATGTGATGCCTCCACGTAAGCCTTGAGTCAAGATGCAGTCCTAAATATTAAGCTGACAAAGCTTGTGGAACTTGGATTCCGTTTATGAAAGTCTGAGTGCTGACACTATTTCGTCGCAGTGCAAATGTGACCTGCATTGATTTTAGCTCGTTGAGTTTCATTTTCCAGTCCTTGGTCCATTTGCTGATCTTGTCCAGTGCACGCTGCAGGCGTTCAAATGCTTCCTCCTGTGACTCGCTCGATGACATAATGACTGTGTCATCTGCAAATGTTCCAATGAATGTCTCTTCGCTTGTCGGGATGTCAGCAGTGTATATCAGGTACAGTATAGGCCCTATTACGCTTCCCTGTGGTACTCCTGCAGAGGCTGTGAAAAAGTTAGAGAATGCCTCCTCATGAGCAACTCTGAATTTGCGTCCGGATAAGTATGATTCCAGTAATTTGACATAATTTCCAGGTAATGACTTGCTGATTTTGTGGATAAGTCCTTCGTGCCATACCCTGTCGAAGGCCTGTGAGACATCAAGAAATACAGCCGGACAATACTTTTTTTCCTCTAGCGATTGCTCTATTTTTGAAATAACACGGTGCACTTGATCGATGGTAGAATGTTTCGACCTAAATCCAAATTGGAAGTCGGGAACATCGATTAAGGGCTTGAGTCTTTTTAATAATAGCTTTTCGAATAGCTTAGAGATCGCAGGCAACAAGGATATTGGTCTGTATGATGTTACTTGTTCGGGTGACTTTTCTGGTTTCTTCAACATTATGATTTGAGCAGTTTTGAAGCACTCTGGCACATGCCTGAGCCGGAAACATGCATTGTATAAGTATGTTAGCATTATAATAGCCTTTTTCGAAAGTTCCTTGAATAGTCCCGGTGAGATTTCGTCAATTCCAGGTGCCTTTTTAGGATTTATGTTGTCATCTATTTCTTTAGCTACTTCCATAGGGGTGACAGTTTTGATTAGTTGCTGTGGTTGATACATTGGTGTATAATCAGCATCAGATTGAATATTGTGTGGTTGGAATACTGTCTCTAAGTGTTGTGCAAACAGCTCAGCTTTTTCTTTGTTGCTTCTTATCCACTCTCCTTGCGCATTTTTCAGAGGTGGTATTTGTAGAATTGGTCGTTTGAATTTCCTAGTTGCTTTCCATAGTGAGTGATTTTTATCAGCTGCAGGGCCCAAACCTTCCAAATATTTTTCAAAACAATTTTGTTTATGCTCTTTAATAAGTCGGTTAACTTTGTTACTTATGTGGTTAAATTCTCTTTTGTCTGCAATATTTCTGGTTCTATGCCATATTCGTCTTGTTCTACGTCTTTCTTTAATCAATTGTCTAATTTCCATGGGGTAATTAATGATTTGGTCTGGTTTTTCTTTTGGTACAGGTGTAGCTTCTTTCGCAGCCTCTCGTACATAGTCAATAAAATTTTGAGTGTGTAGTTCGAGATCTTCTATAGTTTTAAGTTTCACTATTAAATTTATTGATTGGTCTAGTTTTTTCCTGAACATATCCCAGTTAGTGCGTTTATTTGTCAGGTTCTGTCTCCTTATTCTTTTAATTACCAGTGTGCTCAGTGTCATTAGCACTGGTGTGTGATCAGAAGTAAGGTCCTCTATTCCTTCGACCTCAATGTGGTTTGGGGCTATTCCTTTGGATATAAAAAAGTCAATTAAATCTGGTACCTTTTTACTGTCGGTCGGCCAGAAGGTTGGTTTTTGTGAGGAAATTCTACTATTAGTATAATAATTCTACAAAAAAAATAATTTAACTTGGCCCACCGATTGTAAAAATTATTTTTTCCATATATAGTTTTCAAAATTTTGTGATGAGTCTTATGGATATATTCCCAATTAAGTATTTTTTTTAATAAGGACGTTACGTGATTAATTGTCTCACTTTAACTCATATGGGTGATTCTAATATCGCGGATTTCAAATATTTCGATATTTTGATATTTTCTACAATGTTAAATTATATTGAGTGTACTGATGTACATATACATATATATATATATATATATATATATATATATATATATATATATATATATATATATATATATATATATATATATATATATATAAATTTGGACTCCCTGTTAAGCTGGGCTCTCATGATTTTCTCATACAAAGCATGAGAGCCCAGCTATGAGGTAGCTTCGTATGTGGTTTCTGCTATGAGGTAGCTACCCCACTGACGTGTGGCTAATCGGGTTGAGTGTTGCCGTCTACGTAGTTAATTAAGCTAAATGTTCGAACCCCATTGGGATTCCATTTAATGGAATGTTCCGTAAATGGATCAAATCAATTCTTGGATATTTTAGTCAGATTCTTGGATAAATAATTGGTAGCAAACAGTATACATATATAGAAGTTTTTTTCTTTTGTTATTATACCCTTTTACGTTTTGTTGGCAGTGACGCACATATGTACGTCGAATAGAAACGACTATTATAGTACGGCGAGCGTTATCTCAGACAGACAAATAGACAGACAGAATGGCGATATTATATATGTATATGATTATTTTTACTAGACATTTTGTCACCCGATGTAAAAGGAAAAATTTGCGCCCCTATGTAATAATTTCTTAAATAGTATTTTTTTGGTTGCCTAGACCAGCGTTTCCCAACTTTCCCGTTTTTTGACTCGCGTACCACTTGGTAGTACATAACGCTAAATTGTACCACCATATAAAAATGATTGTATTTCATGAAATTTGTTTTTGCAAGAGTAATTATTATATATAGTATTTGCATGGTAAAGAATGTGAAGACAGGATACACGCAATATGTAGATCTGTTTTGGCAAGAAATTTTACGGAAAAAAAATTTCACAATTATAATATGCTCAAAGTTTAAATATACTATCTTGTCATACTTCTATTATTGATGGTTTTAATAAAAACACAAAATTACAAAGTACATAATATAATATGCTTTCTTATCATTAAATCTCATTACAAAATAAATTTAATGAGATCCTTGTACTTAGTTTTTTTTAATTTGGTTCAAATGATGCGATATTTACCTTTAAGTTTGGAGCTGGATTCAATCAATTTCTATATTTGTCTTATTAAAATATATGAAAAGAAAGCTCTCTCAACCAGTTTAGTGCTAGTTAACGGCGACAGAAATTTAAGCGCTATGTCATAAAGCTGTTCATATTCTTCACTAATACTTAGCCAAAAATTAATAACCTTATTTATTTCGAATTCAGTTTTTAAATGCTATAATTTGAAAGTTTAATCAAGTTCTCCTTTTCCTTGTTAGCTGTCCGAAAATATTCATTATCAAAGGGGTTTGAAATCAAATTGTTTGCTTCTTAAGGTTTGGGAAAGCACTGCGTAAAAGACGATTTCATCCCAATTAAATATTCAATTATTTTTTCACGTATGTATATCCCGAGACATACGACTCTTGTTTTCAGATAAGAATTTATGTCAAGTTTCAAATACTCAGTTTGATCATTTTCGATACATAAATTCCAAAAATCTAATTTTTTATTCATATGTACTTTCAATTTTATCTGCAACATTAAAGATTATTATCGAACTGCTCTCAAGTTTCAAATTCAAGTTATTTATTTATTGGAGCGTGAACGCGGTAAGTTTTAAAATCCATGCGGGATCTGAGGAAAACGTATCGATTGCCAGATTTTTGATCATCGACTGTACATATTGACGTCGATGATGACTAATTAAGATAATGTTTATTAACTACTAGTTGTTTTACCCGGCTTCGCTCAGTATTTGTGATATAAACAGCTTAAACATGGCGAATCTAATAGTAAATATTCATTTGTTTTTTTATTAAATTAATTTAATCGAAAAAAATATAATATTCAACCATTTGAATTGTCGTCATGGAAATTTTAATTTGGTTTTGGAAGTTTTCAAACAAAGATACAAGCTTACAAAGTCTCTTTCGAAACTATATATTAGATATAAAAAATATTTCTATTTTTATGATTGTAAATCATTCATTCCTGCGTGTCCGCCATTACTGATTTTTTTTCGCGTACCACCAAGTGGTACGCGTACCACAGGTTGAGAAACGCTGGCCTAGACAATGTTGTACTAGTTAATTTCGGACAATTTTATTTCTTAAATGAGTTCCTAAAATCGAGACACATTTCATTTGAATTTTTGGGATTGAAATGGGAAAATAAAAAGTTTCATTAAAATTATTATTAAAACCTTTCTAAATAAAAAGTCAAATGTATATACATATATACACATTTATACTATGTACAATGGCTTGTTAAATAATATAGGATGTATTTCTTAAACGTAAAAATGACGTTCGATAGTTGTTTGGTTGGTGTTCTTTAGCATCGTCAAAAGTCCAAGGCCTCGTGTTGAATTTTTAAAAATTCATTAGAAATGGAAACGAATAAATTATCCAGCATTTTCTCGAAAAAAAATAGTCATTTCTGTATTAAAGTGTACGGTTTGCATAGTCCGTTGCAACGGACCAATTAGTGTGACCACGCGTTTAATTTTCATGGCCCGCATTGCGCCAACATCAACGGGTTATTTGTCGACCCCTAGACGTTCAATTTAACATCAAATCTCTCCACGAAATCGTCGCAACCATTTAAAAAGAAGAATTTTTACACCGTGAGTCATGTGTTATCATAAATATGTATGTAGGTTATGTACATATGTACATACTTTGCGAATGATGAAATTGATGATTGACCGCAAACGTTTCATCATATTTAACCACACGCACAAATCATTCACCGACTCTATATTATGGAAAAATAATATAAGATTTATCGGTTTGACATAATACACAATATCATTAGTCAATTTTTCTTAGCAGAATGTAATGGATCACGTTGACAAAATAAACGAATCTTCGTCGTTAAATATATTCATAAATTTTTTTTGTTATTTTAATTTTAAATCTATTATTTGATGTGAGTTCTTGAAAAAAAGTGACGATCACAAATCACAATATTAGAATCATTCGATTGTGTTTTACTGCGAAAAAGTCGTTTCTGTGGACGCACCAGACTTTTCTTCGAGAAACCGCTACAACAGATAAATTACTACATCAATTACGTGAATGAGTAAGGTTGAAATCACTCAGCGGCGAATGTGGCACGTGGTTTTTTTTAGATACTTTTAAACATGCGAAAAAAATGACCCTCTGGACCTTTTTCGGTCAAATTGTATGCTTGTATTTGTCCTTGCTTGACAGTGATCGATAACGGTGTATCCCATATTTGAAGAAATGTAGGAGACCACCCACGGCGAGGAGCCATGCACACGATGTGCCGTTCATCGCTGTGTTTTTTCGCCCTTAAGGTATGCTGCAGGGAAATTTTTTTAACTAAATAGTAAAATATAGAGCCCTCCTATTTTTACAAGCTTTTTATTATGAGCATTTTGTCATACCAAATATGCCAAGATACCAAAAATATACTACTGTTAATTATTATTATTATTAAATTATATTATTATTATTATTAAATTATATTATTATTATTATTAAATTATATTATTATTAAATTATATTATTATTATTATTAATTAATTATTATTATTAAAATATTATTATTATATAATTATCAATATTATTGAATTATTTTTTTTATTATCATTATTCCTTTTTATTATTTTAATAATAGAGATTTTTATACTACAAATATATATATTTTTTATATGGTATTAGCTTTATATTTCATAAATTGTGTTACAAAGTATTGAAACCTTGTCATTTGCTAAATAAAGAGGCTGGTATTGAACATTTTTTTCGGTAACTTTTGAACATTTGAAATGGAACATTGAAAAAAAATAGATTATAAAAATTATATAAATTTTCACTTTTTTTCTTAATACCTCACAGAATCATTTTTAGGAAGGAGAGAATGTGCCAAAAAATTTCAAAAGAAATCGTCATTCGATATTACAATTGATTTAACACCTTAACACAAAAACACTCTCGATAGGTACCCAAGTATTTCGCCAGCTTCATGAATAAAATAACGAGTTCGTCCTTTTCATGAATTATGCATTTTTTGCCCATTTCAGGTAATAATCGATTTCACGAGTTCGGTGCAGCATTTTTTATACTCCATCTATGCATGCTTGTATATTTGGCACTGCATTTACATATGTATGTAAATATTTGTCAGTATGCGCTAGGTTTTGCAACAGTACAAATACATACATATATAACCATAGTTATAGTAAAGGTCTTCGCACTTTTTGCCAGCGCTTCTCATTCTTTCACCTACGCCAATTTAGCGCCAAATTCACCTTGCAAATTGGCCTAATTTAGCGCGCTGGGTGGATTCATCTACGTCATTTCTTCGTTAGGTAACTCTTTCGACGCTATATTGTTTTTTATGCTCGAATTTCATCTGACCCGTCTAATCTCGTTTGAATTTTAGTATAAAAAATTGAGAACATTTTCATTGAGGGCGTGACCATTTAGTACGTCGACTACCAGTTATGGAGTACATACATACATACATATACATTTGTATATACATATAATAGTTAGTATTGATATAATCAGTTATGTCTAAACATGGGAGGTTATAGACCTGTGCACATCAAAGATTTGTGTGCGCAAGTTTTCGTAGTGCAGGGACTGACCGGGAAACGAGGACTCGTTCCTGCATCGATAATTGGTCAGTAATCTAAGCGTCGCGTAATCTTTTGATCCATTATATCAGATGGATGAATACAAATGAATTGATATTTTTGTTTCGTACTTAAATAAAGTCGGTGGACCCGCGCGCCATCTACATACGTGTACGCAACAAGTAATTTTTTATTTTTTTTTTATTTTTATTTTATTTCATACCAGGAAGGCATTACAGGTAAACCCCAATGCGCCTTCCTGGCCAAATTACAAACAATACAGCATTTTTTTATTATATAAGTCGCTAAATTACGAGACACTGACTTAAACTCGACAATTAACGAGACATCTATGAATTGTACATACATTTTTATTGTAATATTTACATTAATCATACTCAAATAGTGGTGACATAGTGGGTAGGAAGGATTTTTAGCCAATTTTTAATCGGGAATCGTTTCAACAATGAAATCAGAGAAAATTGGCAAACTCTGATAGGAAACGATCAACCAGGAGTCACAAATCCTGGTCTGACCAGCAGCATTACAGATATACTCAGAAAAATCAATCGAGGTCAGCTCAAGGGATCGAACTCGGCGCCTCTCAGTGTTAAGCAGAAGCTTAACGACCGAGCCACGCTGCTGGCTAATGGTAATGATACGTGTAAGTGATTTCAGTGTGGTTTTATGAGCATCTACCAAGAACTATTGAATTGTAAGCGATTTGGCGTCGAAAAAATGTCAAGCAGGCCATTCGCAGGGCAATTTATTCGCCGATAAATTGTTCTCTGTGGATTTTTTTTTCGTATGAAATTAAAGCTAAAACGTTAGTTTATAATATGTTTAGTGTGCGAATGGCAGTACATTTACACAATAACCAGCAACATAGATCAATTGTTTATTCACGGGTTCTATCCCTGGCCTTGTTGCTGGCCAGACCTTGGATATTTTATTTTATTTTATTTTTAAGACATTAGCCACAGTTATATTTACAGAGTACTCTATCGCGTCACTGTGGTCAGTCAAACAATCATAACACAAATAAAGGTATATAAGACATCCGAGCTTAATCGGTAAAATCAACTAAGCTCCAAGTATGTGACTCCAAGGTCGATCGTTTCCTTTCAGAGTTTGCCAATTTATCTAATTTCATTAAAAACGGTTCCAACAAATTGGCGATCCTGTTCAATCTCTCACAGAATTTGAGTTAACAGCGTCTCAAACATTTTTGATATTTAAAACGCTACAAAAATTTGTCTTTAAATGTTTCTATGATTGTTAATCGATGTTTGCAATTGGCCTTGAATCATACTTACAATGTTTTACCCTAGATGTCAAAATAAAAATGGGTGTATACCTGTATAAATAAATAAATAAATGTACATATTATTTTGTGAACAAAAGCCTTATCAGTTGGCAGACAACGGGTGCATACCAAAATAAAAATGGGGGTATATTCGAATTATTATTTTTTTCACTGACACAAATAAACGCTAAACTTTCTACAATTTGATGTTTTGAATTCGAATAGTTGATGTTTTACATATTTCATATTATATTTTACATATTTCATATTATATTTTACATATTTCATAGTACATATATATTTTATTTCAGATTCTACATATGTATGTAGATTATGATTCAATTCGTTAAAGTACACGCGGTATCGGTGGTAATTGAGGCTCTTTCGGCGCTTTAAATTATGTTTATTTATCAATACACTCAAATGAACTGTCGTTTGGTCGCAGGTTTGTTACACTGCATACCAACTCAAAGAAATACACTCGGCCCAGCATGCCAACATTATCGTTTGCAAATGTACTCTTCTGGGTTTGAAAATTACATAAATACCACATACATAATAGAATCGGTTGATACTGAACGCACGTTCAAATTACTAACGAAGAAAAAAGCCTTGTGAAAGTGAACGGTCTTGTTTTGAATCTTTAACACGTTCCAGTTAAAATAAACACTGAAAATGCGTTTTGTGTGCATTGTTTTAAAACACGTTTTGAGAGCGAGCGTTGTATTTACGGAACGTTTGCACTTTCAAATGACGTATTTATTATAATAGAATATGTATGTATGTATGTTTTTGCGCAGATCGTGTTGCATACTATAAAAGGACTCGATCAACACGAGGTATAATATGTTGACGTTTTGCACGAAAAATGCGCCCTCAGAAGAAACCGCACATTGATGAATGCACAAATTATCATTGCGCAATTTTCGGTGAACGATATTTACGCGATTAAATATCTTATTTTATAGAAAAATATTTTACGATTTTAGAACGTCGACTTTTCTTGCCAGCAAATAATAATAGTGATTTTAAAAATATAAAAAATTAAAGGATTGAAAATAAATCACTAAAAATTGACATGTTACCTAATTTATTGAATTTCATACACAATAAAAAAACAATTTAATAAAAAAGTATGAGATGGAGGAAACTATCGGTTTTGGCCACAACATATCAAAATAGTGCAATTCAATGATTTTGTTTATAATATGATTTTAATTCGAGATTGAAATTATTAAATTTCAATTTATAATATAAGTGCACTCTAAGTTGACGCATACCGAAATAATATTAATTAAAGAAAATAGTAAAAATAAGTCGTAGTTGGTTGATTTTTTACGACTCCGACTCCGCTCGAAATGTTGACTCCGTATTTTGAAATATCTACATACATTAACAAAATTTGATATAAAATACGTAAGTTGTTGATATTGTTAATTTATTTATGGAATACGTATATATTTTATTTGAATGGAAATTAATATTTTTTAGACGATGTAATTTTCAACGTCATGTTATGGACAGCATAACTTACAGTAGTATTGTAAAAATTAATATATATGAAATAGAAATTAATATAAAAAAAATATTTTAAATTACGTAAGTCTCACGCTAAATCGGATCGACTGTAGTTATATGTACATATATATTTTATTTTAAATTAAAATATATGGACATTAAAATATACTTGTATATGTGAAAGCATTAATATTATATAAAGCAAACATGTTTATGCTTGCTGTTATTAAACTTTATGATTTTATCTGCACATACATACATTATACGAAAAAGATTTATGAAGTTGCACATGTCAGAAGATTATTTGAGCGTTTGTAGGCTTTTTAAATTGCATTATAAAGTGGGGGTACCATGTTTGAAAATGTGCCGCTAAGGTGTATAAATGCACGGAGTTGGGACTAATATGTACGTAATGGAGAAGAATGAAAATTCCTGCCAAAGGGTCATAAAAGGCATACACCCTTTGACCCCCCCCCACACATGGTTTTGAACTCGAGCTAGAGCAATTAAAAGCTTGCTTGCAATTAGTGTCGCATGAGGGCAATTGACCGCGTGGTGACCCTAATGGGCGTCATTTGGTCACCCGACTCGGTCACCCAGTGGGCAGGTGTGTGTGTGTGTGTGTGTCTTCGCGTACATTTTGGGTCAAAAAGAACTGGTTTTGGATTATGGCCGTGACGCAATTTTGTTAAGCGAATTACCCACTTATAAATTATGTCACTTTTTACATGGACCGCGCCCAACGATGTTAAACTCAACTGTTATCAATACTGAAAATTTTATAACCGAATCATTTTAAAGGACATTTATTTTGTATTTTTATTTATGAATAGTCGAATATATACATATTTAAATTTTTTTTTACTATAAATATTATTAAAAAGAATAGCCTTCAAATTGCCGCCATTTTCAACTTCAACTTCAGGCTCATTCGAATACATTAAGTTTGTCTACCTGTCTGTCTGTCTCGTATGGGCTCCTAAACTACTCAATCGATTACAATGAAACTTTCAGGATTTGTGGTATGCATGTCCGGGAAGCTTACTGTGAAAAAGAAAACTTCTTAATAATAATATTCGTAATTACGATTTTACGTAGTCAAGGAAATGTGTTCGTTAGTAACCACGTTACCAGTTGGTTTATTACGACACGGCGTTGAAGAAACGTTAGTTCACTTGAACCATCACTTGAAACGGGAACGGGGATTGCATGCCTTAAACCAGCAGCGTGGTCTAGTGGTGAGTGTTTATATTCTCTCGTGCTAGGTGTCATGGGTTCGATTCCTACTGGAGTCTCGTTGCTGGCCAGACCTTGGTTTGTCGAGGTCGGTCGTTTCTTATCAGAATTTGTTATTTTTTCTGATTTGAAACGATTCCTGTAAAATTAGCTTTTCCTATACAATTTTCTATTGCGAAAACCTTGAGTTATTCTTATTTCTCAGGTTTCGCCAGATTTTCTCTCCATAGATGTCTCTCTATGGATGATTATTGTATGTAAAAATTTCGTATTGTTACATAATAAATGCTACTATTCATATTGTTTACGTTGTCTGACCATAGGTGTCAGGTATTGTTTCGATATGTATGTATGTTATAATTATGTATTTAATAATATATATATATATATATATATATATATAGTATATAATGTTGGAGCAATCTGTTAGGCGAGTGTGCATGATTAATTGAAAAAAAAAATATTCTGGCATTGCAACGCATGCCGGGTTCAGCTAGTATACATATATTATTCAATAAATATATAAATGAGAGTGAAAAAAGTAACTGTCATAACTGTTTAGTCTGTGAGTTGTGAAGGGGCGGTATAAAGACGTGTTTGGATAGCTAGCTGTCATCGCTTCACCTCCCCATTACCGTACAAAGCAAGAATCTAGTGTACAATAGTGAACCATTTTTTGTGCATATATTATCGTCCAAACCCCGCCATTTAGTCATGACCAGACTTCGGTGGCTGAGATGTCGCCATAAAATAACAATAGATCTCTCCATTGTCCGAGAAAGCAGGAGAGCAAAAAAACTGGTTAATAATAGTAATGTATAGAGGTAGGACCGGAAGCGTGCCGTTCTTTGTTTATTGTTCGTTGTGCATTGTTCATTTTTATGATGAACCTTTGTTAAAGGTTCGCCGAACCTTTTTTTATTGCACTCTAGCTTTGTTAATAGACCCAAAACGCCGTGTTTCCTGGAAAAAGCACGCTCTCTATCCGCCCTTTAGTAATGTATAACAGTGAACCTTTTTTTTTGGCCGTCAAGCATCGTCGCCGTCGATCTCTGGTCTTGACTAAAGTTTCCATTTCCCAGGAGAGATAGTTGACTATTTTCAATTACTAGTGTCCTACTAACTTAGAGAGCAAAAAAAAAGGTTGACATAGAAATTAACAATAGTGAACCCATTTTTTGTCCAAATAGAAACCGGCCACCGTCCCTTAGTCATGATTAAAGGCCGGATCCACAGCGCGCCGTTTATTGTTCAATTGTTGTAAATGCTATTGTTCAATTGTTGTAAAAGGTTCCCCCAACCTTTTTTTTGTACTCTAGCTTTGTAAATATCGCCAAACCGCCCCGATCTATTCGCAGTCTAGTCATGACTAGAGGTAGGACCGGAAGCTTGCTGTTTATTGTTCAATTGTTGTAAATCCTTTGTAAAAAAGGTTCGGCAAACCTTAAACAATGCATTTACAACATTTGAACAATATACAGCCCCCTCAGGGTCCGGGCTTTAGTCATGACACTTGAATTTGTTACGGAGATTTGTAGGAGTTGGTAAAATAGTACTCACACTGGTTTTCTCAGATGCTTAAATCCCAATATTTATTTATTTACAGGTAAGACCCATTTTAATACATAGAAAAATAAAATTACATAAAAATAATAACAAGAGAAAAAAAAATTAATAGATAAAAGTAATAACACATGTTATTTAATCATATAAATATGACAAAAACATGGTAATATGGAAATGTAAAAATAGTAAAAAACAGAATAGATAAAAGATAAAAGAAGAGGACAATAATAAAATTCACAATAAAAAAAAATTGTGCTGTATAGAAGTAATAAATTGACCATATAAATATGTAGATATTAAATAGTGACGTGTTATTAGGAATGCAACCAGAGTAATAATTTTAACTAATAACTGAATTTGAAACGCACTAAGTAATTAAGATACGTGTAAGACAGTTTTAACACGAGATTTATGTATAGCCCTCAAGTGCTATTGTTGATAAAGACATACATACATACATAGCTTATTGTGGAACTATTTGAGAGTTGCATGGGTCATGAGTTATGACTCATGAGACATATGCAGCTATGTTCATGAAAATAAAGCTCGTGCGACCACTTTGTCTTAAAATAATTAATCAACGTATTGAAAACCCTAATAAATGATGGATATTTTTTTCGAGTTAAACAGGACGTAGTCTTGAAATAGTAAAGTTATTGAAAAATCTAATAAATGCTGACAAATAATTTTAAGAGTAAACATCAATAGTATTTCAAAAAGAAATTGTATTCAACTAGTATGTATGTATTTACGTATCAGTGGGGTGCCGTGGAAATCTCCCTGTTTTTGTGGCACAGCTTCACAGGCGAAAACACACAGCAATGTACGTGGCACGTGGTTTTTTTTTGATACTTTAAAACATGCGAAAAAAATGTACCGTACCTTGCACATATTCATGGAACGCCCAGCACGCCCCGTCCCAAAATAACTCACTGGAGTGTTTTCGGTAAAATTGTATCCTTGTATTTCTCCTTGCTTGACACTGATCGATAATGGTGTATCCCTTATTTGAAGAAATGTAGCAGACCACACACCGCGGGGTGCCATGCACACGATGTGCCGTTCTTCCTTGTGTGATTTCGCCTTTACATGTATGCGAGCAGGACAGAAGGTGATTCGGTATGACTTCACCATGTCTGAAGAGTGAATACAATATCTACTACTTTATTACAACTTAAAAGTTCTTATCTATCTTTTCTCTTTTTCTCGTTTTCTTTTTTCTTTTTTCTTTTTTCTTTTTTTCATTTTCTTTTTCTCTTTCACTTCTCGTTTCTGTTTGTATTTTCCGATGTGTCGTTACAGAAAAATGTTGAGAGTTCCTATCCCAAATTTGCTATTGCAATTTTTTTTTCAACTTTTATTTTCGGTTACGCTCCCGACGGTAATGTTCATTCACTTCCTCTATCTGAGAAATTTGACTTTTAAATAAGAAATTAGAAATTAACTGCTGAATGTCTTAAAAAAGAAAAGCGGTCGTTGCACAATAAAGGAATTCAATGACTGTGTAAAACGTGCCTGAAATACAAATTAGGCAAAAAGAATAACGGAACCTTCCATAATAGTATTTCTACATAGGTACGTGCGAAAAAAAAAATGTTCCGAAAAGCCAGAGCTGGCTCAACTGCGAGTTCAATTTGTTATAGTATGACACTAAATTAGACACAAGATTGGTTTCGGAAGGGCGCGGAGCTCGGAATCGATGAGCTCTCATACAAAAACACCCGGTCTACGCCATGCGTGTGTTGTCAGCTATGCAAATTTACACCTCTCATGTTAGCAAGGTTTGATTTGTTATCATATGACTTTAAATTAGACCCAAGATTGGTTTTGGATGGGCTTGGAGCCCGAGATCAAAGTTCTCCAAATGTGTATTTTTTCGCTATGAAAATCCACAGCTTTCGCTTTGGAACTAAAAATTAGATCATATATGGTTTTCAGAAGGCGTCGGAGCCAGAAATTTAGGGGCACCCATACAATATTATACATTTAGAAAGTCGCGTAGACAAGATTCTCTTCAAAGAAGAAATCCATCAAGCAGTTAGGTAAACAATCGACAGTTGGTAACAACGAGGTCATGTTGATACATTGTGTCAACTGTAAAGTAATAAATACTCTTCTGTTTCAAGGTTATTGATTTGAAATCGATCTTTTAATGCGATGAGTCGTTTATTTAACCATTTGCTAAAAAAAATCGCTTTATCACAAGTGATATCTGAGAATATATGTACATACGTATGTAGTTATTCAAAGTTATGATCGTGCGAATTGACTGTCGCGAGTCATTGCTGACTTTGATTGAGGTGTGACCAGAAATTTTCGTTCATAGCTTTATGATACGATCCATTGTTCGACGAAGAATGCGTCTAAGTTCTCCAATGCCAAAATTTGACTTTGAATGCTGATTGGTGTGTAATATAAACTGGCACATCCGTTCCTGCAACACGTCTGAAGTTTGATTGTATGCGAAGTATGTATACAGGGTGGGAAGAAAAACTTACACAAATCAAGCTGAGCTCAGTGCTTTCACTAGTAATTAGTAGAGGTAGGATAGCCAAGGGGCCGCTCATTGTTCCATTGTTGTAAATCCTTTGTAAAAATGGTTCGGCACACCTTTAACAATGCATTTAAAACATTTGAACAATACGCGGCACCTTCTGGGTCCGGGCTTTAGTAATTAGAATCCAGAATCATAGGACTTACACATATCCGGGCAACGCCGGCCAACTCCATAGTTTTCAATAAATTGGCAACCGAAAGTGACCAAGAATCCGTTGGCTCCTTAAGAGTTGTCAATGTATGATTATACAGTCACACGTGAACATATGTAGCTTTTACTTTATCTATGTACGTAGTAACAATATATGAAGTTTTGTGATCATGCGTGAATTCAATATTTTTACCTGAACCGGAAGTAATAATTTTACTCTAGAGAATATAGTTTTTTTTTTTTGTTTTTCTTATAAAACCTTTTGGTTAATTGAACTGAAATTTCATATCTAGAAGTTTAAGCTTAATACCAAGTTATGTATAAAATTTGGTAAGCATCCGTCAACCAGAAATGGCAGTTTACTCTTTTCCGATTTTTCTTTCACTATTTTTTTCGACCCCTTAAACATGTGTGCTCTTCGCGAAAAAAATCAAGTACAATTCTTGTATCAATGTGATAAAAATCATTAAATTTAATAAACCGGAAGTGGAATTTTTTCCACTACTCATTATTACTCATTATTTCCACACCCTGAACGTATCAAGCTGAAAATTTATATTTGTATTCTTTATGTACTAACTTAGAGCTGATAAGGTTTTGGTCCGAATTAGTGGTGGTTACTCCAGCAATAAAATCACCGTGACCAGACTAAACGTCGGTAACCGATCAGCCGACTATATTGATTGGGAAACCAGTGAGTTGCCTAAGCAATTGCATACATTTGATCTGGTCGCGCAACTAAGTCCCGGCCAAATTGCTCGCAAGTCTCCAGGTGTGGCCCGGCGCTTACGATGGGTCGACGGGTGAAGCGTTTTTCACAGCATGTTTTTTCGTGAATATTGGATACAAGCGGTATCAATACTGTGATACAAGTCTAGTTTTCTGATGTGCTTTTTTTTTGCATGTAATTCGATCTTATTGTGTATTGACAGTTTCTAAAAGTTCCCATGTAATTGTGTCGCGTCAATTTGGTCTGTCGCTTTGGCTCGAATCGAATTTGGGTCAATTTGCGGCATGTCGCGTAAACACATTACGTACAAAGCCAAATGACCGACAGGAAATTGCCGGAGTTGACACGAGCGACACCTCAAAGCAACCAGGATATGCGAGTTCGTTTTTTACAGGAAATCTGAAATTTCGATTGAGTATCACTGGTATGTATAGTAAAAATTTGCAACCGTGCAATTGACGACCGTCGCGCTCTACATGTTGTAGCCTCGTGCTCTACATTGTATGTATGTACGTATCGCTTGTATCTTTTCCAACTCTAATATCATAAGGAATGTGGAATCGGAATTGTCGATTCAAGAAAATTTGAAAAAAATTTCGACAGCGGCGCATGTCTTTATTGCTATATTATTTATTATTATTATTTTTTTTTTACATATATACCAGGAAGGCCTTATAGGTAGAGTACGGATAGCCAAGGGGCCGCTTATTGTTCAATTGTTCTAAAATTCTTTTCAATCGAGGTCAGCTCATGGGATCGAACCCGGCGCCTCTCGACGCTAAACAGAAGCTTAACGACCGAGCTATGCTGCTGGCATATATATGCCAGCAGCATATATGTGTACATATATTGAATACTAGTGGTTTTACCCGGATTCGATCGGTATTTGTAATATAAACCGCATAAACATGGCTAATTTAATAAATAGTAAACATTCATTTGTTTTTTTATTAAATTTATTTGAATCGAAAAAAAATAATATTCAACGATATCGATATCGTCGTCATAAAAACTTTGATTTGTTTTCGATGCTCCCAACCAAACCTTACATACATATGTAGTTACAAAGTTTCTTTCGAAATTTTATATTAGATGGTGAATATTTTTAAAATTTGTCTATACATTTCTCTATATGTAATATTTTATTAAAAAGTACTCGGGTGACCCCGCCACACTGATAAAAGTTGCAATACACATTACGTAAGTAAAAATTCCACGTGAAAAATCTAGGCTAGGAGGGGAAGAAAGGGATGAGATGGTACGCATCTTTATGTTTGCGTTATGTGTACAAGCGCAGCACACATAATCATACGGTACGGCATGCCTAGGTAGACTCTAGCTGTGAATGGGCGTGTCTTATGTCACTGTCAATTCGTACGATCTTATTATTTTTCCAACATTTCTTCAAATATGGGGTCACCATTATCGATCACTGTCAAATCTACGTAATTACAATGATAATATATCACTGAAAACATTCCTGGGAGTGAGTTTTGGTCTAGTATAGATCAGGTATACTAGCGGTTTTATTCTGCGTGTCTGCGCCCTATTAGTTCAGTGTTTGAAAAGCTTTGTAATGCTGACGTCACCATCAAAGTGATTCTCCCCCGCCCTTAAAGAAGTTGAGGGTTTTTTTAACACTTGCCGCACGCAAGTAACAGGGACTTATATTATATTTTATTTCTCCAAATGTACTGAATGCAGGGTTTTCATATTTTATGTATTGCTCATCAAAACCTCTATGATTCTAATTATGTCATTACGAAATTAAAACGTTGATCAATATCAACGGAAATAATTATTTTCGCGGGAAGTCCTTTCTAGACGTGCCCCACAGATGCGAGGGGGGGGGGGATTCAGTACGCGCCGCGCTCAACGTTCACTTTGAGAATGAAATCCGCCTTCAAATGACGGCTCTGCTTTAGCCGTTATTTTTTTTTCCATTTCTTGCACTTATTTTATATTAGTCGACGTTTAATAACAATAATTAACCTCGCAGATTTTGTATTATTTCAACTTAAAACACACATTTTCAACTGGACGCTTGGTGTTAGTGTATTCTTTTAGCACAGTAAGGCAAGTGTTGAACATAAAAATTAAAAGAAATTAAATTAAAATAACGTATAGATTGAAAATATATCATACGGTGTGACAACCTTCTAAACCCCTAAAATTAGTGTTTGATTTTAGTCACTGCATTACGAAATATTGCAGTTTGTGCAACGACGTTGACACCCATCCCGATGAAAGCTTGTTTAGATTTGACTTTCAGAATGATTTCTGCGGATATAAGAAATTGAAGTTGACGGTCTCCACTGCGAATGACGGTGCAGCCCTTTGGCGAATACCTGATAAAACAAGTCTCAAAAAGATTCTACTCGCATAGATTAATTTTTATATCTTAAAGATGATATTACATACATATGTACATATGCATGAAAAATGGTACCCGACAAACAAGTGCACGCAGCCCAACATTTGGAAATCGACAAAGTCAAAATTCAATAACAGCATTGAAATGTCTGATATGACTACATATGTATATAAACATAATGTTTGAAATGTTATTCTGCCTGTCCGTTAGCGTTTCATAATTTTCAACTTTGAACCAATCGGTTTCTATCATAGATACGAGCAGTGGTGTCGTTTAATTTTCGTAAAAAATCCAATTCATACTGTATGCATGTTTTTTGAATCAAATAATATTTAAATATCCTGAACTTGTTTATTTTAAACGAATGATGCTTGATCTATGGTAATTAACAGACATCGCATAGGGACTATCAGTACTGAAAAGTTATTACAAATAATGGGTACAATAACCGAACTCAATCAATGTATTATTAAGTAATGCTACACCTTTTTTTATGGAGAGTTCGTAATTACAACGAAAATCCCTTTCCAAAACCAATCGCTGATTACAATTGGCACAACAATAGTTTTATAATAACTTCACAAGCCATTTAAAAAAAGCTTTTTAAATGGCTTGTGAATATATGTTAAAGTCGAAGTGTATTTTCAGTTGTAATATGTACATATGTATATTCCAACTGCCGTTTTAGGTCATTCATATTCGAATACAATTCAACTAGTAAATTTTATGTCTATAACCGCAAATACACTTTTAACAGTGTGCGCTAGTTGTAACAGTTGAGTTATGACAGCTCTGATGTTTTTAAGAATTCAATAATGCGTTAATACTTGCTAGGTATTACGAATAAAGGTAAATGAGTACCGTATTACGATAGCTCTAAGGGCCGGGCCGCACCGCTCAACTCGCGAACAACTTGGTTGAGGGCGACCAGACCAATGCATGCAGATAGATGGGACATGCCGCACCCGTCAACTTGTTTGTCGCACACATTTCCATACATTTTTTCATGTCGCGCGACTAGTCAGCCGACAAAGTTGCACGGTGCGGCCCGGCCCTAAGGATGTGTTTAAAACAAAAGTGTGACTTTTACTAGTGGAGTGGGGTTTTCACGAAAGCCTACCCTCTCTATTTAACCTGGTATCATCTCATAGTTGAACTGTATTTTCAACTGGAAGATACATTTCAGATGTAACACATATGTATATGACCGAAGTTTGGAAAAAAATAATATCGATGTCAGTTTTATGTAGGTTCGATTGGGATGAATTTCAGTGCTCCACTTCGCACGCGATGATCCGATTAATTTCGCTTTGATGTTGATTGCCGGTCCATTCTATTATGGGTCAGTCGGCCAGTCGGGCATCGGGCGAGTGATTTGGCAATCAAATTCTCTTCAATGGCGAACCGCATCCTGCAAATTGTCGTTTTGTATATACTCGTATTCATACATTACTTTTACAACTCTTTTTCACGTGAAATTAATGTGTATACCGCAGTTTTGTTTGAGAGTTGATTTAGTTCATTCGAATTAATCCTTACGGTGCGTTTCTGTAGTTTGCGACCATAAAGATGCCGACCTAACCCCAGGCCTAAAATCCTTGTATTGAAATATGTAGGTTTGACAGTGATTTCCATATTTGGAGAAATATTGGAATTGATTTTTCACCACAGAGGCCAAGTATGTTCAATTCGGTGTGTTTGCGCCTTAAAGATGCAGACACACATGAGGGCGAAATCACACAGGGAAGAACGGCGCGTCGTGTGCTTGGCTCCCCGCTGTGGGTCTCCTCCATTTCTTCAAATATGGGATACACCGTTATTGTTCACTGTCAAGCAAGGATAAAATTTTAGCGAAAACACTTCAGGGGGTGATTTTGGGACGGTGTGTGCTGGGCGTGCAATGAATATGTGCAAGGCATGCCACATTTTTTCGCATGTTTAAAAGTATAAAAAAAAACCATGCGTTTCTTCCTGTGTGATTTCGCCCTAATAGTTTTGCACACGCAAAAAAACCGCTAGCATGCTTAGTCTGTGCCGTCTCGATTTTTCCAAAACTCGCCCCCCTGAAGTGTTTTCGGTGGTATTTTATTCTTGTACAAGCTGAACCCGGCATGCGTTGCAATGCCACAATAACGCATGCAATTCCCGTTCCTGTTCTCGTTCCCGTTCCCATTTGTCGGAAAAACGCAGGTAGCGAAAACATTTGAAATTATTCAATTATTTGTTTATTTTACCCTAAAAAACACTTGAAATTATTGCGTTGCAATGCCATTCATTCCCGTTTTTCCCGTTTCCGTTCCTGTTTTTGGCCGATTTTTTTTTACAGTAATCTTTCATGCATACAACAAGTTCTGAAAGTTCCATCGTAATCAATAATAATCAATTCTTTGGTTTAGGAGCCTATTCGAGACAGACAGACAGACAGACATTGATTTATATATATATAGATATAGAAGATGACATAAGTTTGACACTGATCGATAGCGATGTTTCCCATATTTGAAGAAATGTGCGAGAAAATTGTCAAAATAATAAAATCGTACGAATTAACAATTACCTGAGGATACGGATATAATTACCTGAGGATACGCTCAGTCCAAAAATCACCCCATAGAGTGTTTTCGATGATATTTTATTATTGTATCGACATAGGTTTGACAGTGATCGATAGCGGTGATTCCCACATTTGAAGAAATGTTTGAGAAACTTAATAAGATCGTACGAATTGACAATGCCATGAGGATACGCCCATTCACAGCTGTAGTCTACCTGGGCGTTCCGTGCCTTACTATTCTGTGTGTGCGCCTTTCTTAGTTTGTACTTTTTACCTTCTATCACACTACGATTATTCGATTTCGCGGTGTCGAATATGGCATTGGTTTTTTATATGGAAATTATTTTCATTAGGCACCACTGCTTACTGATATTTTTATTCCTACAATAACGAACCAGATTACTTGTATATCACTAATAGTCCGGTGCACTTATTCGTGTACTTGATAAATATCGTCTAACGGAATTTAAGCTCAATTAAACTTAGCCCTTTATATAATAAGATATTGTCATTTTTAAATTACATAACAAGGCTTACTACATGTTACATATGCCGGCTTATTTTAAACATACGTTTCGTTTCCTGATTTCAGGCTGATATCATTCGAGCAATACTGAAAAAAGAGTTGGATCTTTCAATAGTGGAAGTGACCGACGAGAATGCCAAACTCGAAGGCGGAGATGTTCTTTTCACAGGTATTAAAAATTTCATAATGATTTATTTGTATGTATAATAGATACCCTGTCATATTTGCATTATGAGTGATGTATTTTTTTTTTGTGATGATGCTCATCGTTGTATATATTATAATATATTTATTCATACATATATTGTATACCTTGATAGAATATTTATTCAAAGCGAAACTTCAACGAGAGAAAGCCGTCTTCGATGATAGATTCATCCGAAACCATAATAAAACTGAGCGACTCTTAACCGAGTGTCGACAAGTCATCTATGGCTAGTACAAACTAGTTTATGACAAATTTTATTTCTTAATCGCTCCACTTGAAATTTTTCTGCACTTTTGATCTTTCAACTCTAATTTAATTCGAATTCAATTGGCCCAGTTCAAAGTGTATAATAATATAAAAAGTAATCATGTCATAAATAATTTTCAATTTTGATTCTTTGTTACAATTATTAATTTCTGTGGCGAAATAGAAAAGCTAGTTTTTATTTTAGTAATTTTGCTTGATTTGGTCAGTAAATATATTGGCAATATTTCATGTGTTTGGCTGTATTAGTCACCGATTGATTGACTATTTTATATTTGTCAAAGAATTACTTAAAATCGGAAGCAGTTTGTTGTTCATTTTGTTTTGTATGGTACTCTACGAATTTTTGCTCAAGTTACTGTCCACTTAATTTTTGTCGAATTAGAAAAAAATAGTATGTACATACATATATGTAAATGATAGTAAACGGATTATTCCGCAAAAAGCGATCTCGCGCACGTCACTAAAATCTCGACCACGGAATATCTGGCACTCGAGTTCTCGTTAGTACAATATTTCGCATGGGTAGCTTTCGATTTATGGAGTTTTTGGTTGCCAGATGTTCCGTGATCGAGATTTTAGTGACGTGCGCGAGAACGATTTTTGCGGAATAATCACCGAACCGTAATTGATATACCAAAATCGATATTGTTCAGTGATCATAGAACTATTTCAAATTAACCATACATATACATATGTTCATATATATCATCATCGTTCACAGTCATTCACCATCCGCTGCTGGATGAAAGCCTCCAACACGCTTCTATTCGCCTCTGTTTTGAGCAACTCTCGTCCATCTCATTCCACACATGTTTCTAATTTCATCCACCCATCTCCCCTGTGGCTTTCCTTATACCCTTTTACATTCTCTCGTGTACCATTCGAGCACGGGTCTACGTGACGAGCCAGAATGTTTAATTACAGAAAACACAAATATCGGAAGGCAAAGCTCGAAAATCGAAAGATCTTAAGTCGAAAGATCAAAAAAAAGGGTACATGGTAAACGGTACATACTCACGTACATAATCACTTAATTTGCGCGAGCAGGATACAACAGGAACAAGAGGAACAGGCTTTTCGTCCCGTATTCTGCGCGCGCACATTAATACGGGAGGAAAAGCCTGTTCCTGTTGTAATCCTGCTCGCGCAAATTAAGTGATTATGTACCGTTTACCATGTACCCTTTTTTTTGATCTTTCGACTTAAGATCTTTCGATTTTCGATCTTTGCCTTCCGATATTTGCGTTTTCTGTAATTGAACATTCTGGCTCGTCACGGAGACCGTTCGAGCACTTTCATCCATCTATAGTCGTTCTTCTAGCTACGTCATCTGTCATCTGCAGAGAAAATTTCTGCGCTATCTCTATATGAGAGAGTTTGGGCGCTATCCCTATTTTTTCACACTAAGTTTGTCATGGGCTCTTTGGGCTGTGACTCCTAAGAAACGCTCAACTCGGTAAACTTTTTCTAAAAATCCTATTGGGCGAATGTCACCTTCCTGAATTTCTGTTTAGCCTCAAACTTCGGGTACTTGGGAAGCTGAGAGAATCTCGCTCCAGAACTCTGTTTCTGCCAATTCGGGCCAGAACTAATGTGTTTTATGACTCGCCCCTTTCAAGAGCCATTCAACTGCTTAACCTGCTGTCTGAGGATCTTGATGTTTTTACTGCATCATACAGTTCTGTCGGGCAACATATTTTGAATGGTTCCTAGCTGCATATTTACAATTCCACTTTATTTTAAGTGTGTGTGTGCATATGTGTTTGTGTGTATGTACATATGTTTTTTTTCTGATTTATTCAATGATTATTACTTTTTTTTTGTAATTTGCCAGGAAGGCGCATTGAGTTTACCAGTTAGGCCTTCCTGTTAAAAACATATAAATAAAATAAAATTTCAATTTCTTTATTTTAACCATTACATCAACTACCTTTGTCATACTTATAATCAGGGCTGTGGAGTCACTTCAAAATACATTGACTTTAATGGTGACTTTTACCTTATGCTTCGACTCTTGACTCCGACTTTGATTTGAACGATTTTAGTTAGATCGACACTTCTTGCCAACATACATACAGCAGCAGTCACATAAAACGGAACGCTTAAGCGAAACATGTTTTTGCGTGAAATTTCGGTAATCTTATATAAAACCAAAACCGAAAGTCATTTAAATGATAGGTTGTATCATAGTGCATTCGTGTAATACCAAACGTGAAAATAAAAGGTGATAAAGATGAGTTGGGGAGAAATTTAATGGAGGGCAGATTTTACGACCGTGCGTTGACTTCACGGTTAAATGAAATTTGAAATGAAAATAGCACTATACATATACATTTTTAATTTTATTACAGTCACATATTATTATTTACAACTTATAAAAAAGAAATTAATATTTTGTAGCGGCTCCTTTCGATTTTATAACTTATTTTATTCGGTTTGGCATAGAATCTACTAAAGTTTTTAAATTTTCGATTGGGTGGTCTTTGTACCATATCTTTTCTATTATTTCTTTCAACGATTTAAGAGTAGAAACATTGTTTTTCCTTATCCTGTACTTGATACACATCCATAAATTTTCGATTGGATTTAAATCGGGACTATTGCCAGGTCATGGTAGTGTCTTTATACCCATTTCTTGTAAATAGTCCCGAACTTAAAAAAAAGTAAAAAAAAAATTTCAGTTTTTTTATTGAAATTTTATAATTTATATTCAATGCTATCAAATAAAATGAATACTCACCAATTTAGCTCGATGACAAGGGGCAGAGTCATCTTGAAAAATTATATCATCGGAATATGAAAGGTGGTTTTCCATCGATGGGACAAAGCTTTCTTCTAAAATTTTTTTATATTTTTTTCCATCGATGGCACCTTGTAGAAACTCCAATTGTCCAATGTTATGGTACGAAAAGCATCCCCAGACCATTTGACTTGGAAGATCCTTAACAGTTTTAAGGGTACAATTTTCATTATACCTTTCGCCAACTTTCCTTCGGACATACGGAAAACCATCAGGACTATAGAGGTTAAACTTTGATTCGTCGGAAAGTATCACTCGTTGCCAATCTGATGGACTCCAATTTTCATGTGCTTTCGCCCATTCCAATCGATTGTTTTTCATTCTCTTGGTTAGTAATGGGTTTTTTTGCAGCTTTCCGACCGTACAGTCCAGCTTCTCTGAGTTGCCTTCTTACTGTTGAGTCGCTGATTTCCATGGAAAATTGTGAAGATACATCTGTTCTTAATTCTACAGCAGTTTTGAATCGCTGCTGTAAAGATAATCTGGTTATTACACGGTCTTGCCTCTCCGATGTGCATCTTTTCAGTCCGGTCCCCTTCTTACGATCAAAACTTCCAGATTCTCTTTTTTTTTCCAGTAATCTCGAAACAGTCGATATAGAACATCCCATTTTCTTGGAAATTGACCGAAAGGAAAATCCTGAACTCGCCAATGTCGCGATTTTTACACTCTTCTGCAATGATAACTGAGCTCGTTTTTTCATGTTGACGTGTTAAAATTCGAATTTGATGCTTTCTCCTCGAAAACCCACACTAAACTGAACTCAAATCTTAGAAAACAATCATATTTAGAATATTTGGTCGTTAAAAACCCTACACATAAAGGGATAATCCTTTAATGGCTTCGAAGTCGTAAAATTCACAAGCGTTCCGTTTTATGTGACTGCCGGTGTATATAAAATAAGACCGATTTTCAATATATAAAAAATTAAATGAATTAAAAAAATCAACAAATTGGGTTACAATTGACATTTAACCCAATTTATTGAATTATGTATTGTTAATAAAATAGGTATAAATAAAAGTAAGTACATTCATAGTGTATGTGTATTAATTTCGTACACAAAAAAAATCGATTTAATAAAAAAAATGAGAGTAAAAACGACAATAAAAAAGTATGATATATATTGAAAACAATCGGTTTTCACCACAACACATCAAAATACATATGTATGTACAATTCAACGATTTTATTTATAATGATGATTTTTATAAATAAATTATTAAATTTCAATTTATTAGTGGATTTACTTCAATAAAATTGGAGACTCTAGTTGACACATACCCTAATATAGGAGTTCTTAACCTTTTTGCATTTCTGGGCGCATTTGAGATTTAGTAGAATAGTGAAGGGCGCAGGTCAGATTTTTAAAAAACAAGATATAAGTAGATATTTATTTTTTTATTATTGCTCCCTGGAAAGCTTTGCATATATGCCTTATACAATTAATTAAGGAAAATAATGAAAAAAGGAGTCGTAGTGGGTTGATTTTTTACGACTACCACTCCACTTGAAATTCTACGACTTCGTGACTCCGACTCCAAAGCCTTGCTTCTGCGGCATGTGTTCCGTTTTCTATTTTTCCTCGTTAAGCAACCATACAGCGTTCCATATTTTGAATGCAATGGACTTATTGTTCATTAATATATTATAATTCAGATTTCATTGTGTAATTTTTATTAGAATTTTATTTTATTATATTAGGTCTTTATATCAAAACTTTAACTTTAGTTTCGACGAAGTACATAAAACGTGGCATAAAAATGAGTCGATTCAATATAAATATGTATGTGTATTTTAGTTAGTATTATTTTAAGATTTTCAGTATCTGTTTGTGATTTTTTTAAATGAAATAATCGGCCACACTTTTTTCTCTGTATATAAGATTCGTTGATATAGTTTTTGTGATGTTTAGCCGACGAAATCGTTTGAACACATTGCCTATGGTTTCCCCATGAACAAATATTTATCCAACAAGAGCATAAGATCAGAAAATCCCGTCCAGTTTCGTCCAACAGTTTTAACCCCAAGTACGGCCATCTGGATTGTTTCCACAGTCGACTTATTAATATACTGTTATTGGTGGTTTAGATTGGTTGGATCTGAATATTTCATTTTTATTTCTCTACTTCTTGGTTTTTTCCCAAAAAATGTACATACATATATGATTTTAAATTCGAAACAATTTAAATTTTGGACTTTTAACTAATCTTTTTTTTATTATATGTTTCAGGAAAAGAATTTTTCATTGGTTTATCACAAGGAAGTAATGAAGCAGGTGCACGAGCTGTTGCAGCCGCCTTCCCGGAGTATCCCTGCACGCCCATCAAGGTAATGGAAGTTCCGACAGAAAGCGATGCGCCTAGACCCCTATTGAGATCTCAACTAATCCAGCAGGATCAGGTGGAAAGATTTAGCTATGGGAATGATCAGTAATGGAAAACATGTTACCTGAGCTGCTTCGATACACGCCAATACCACATCCACACCATTAAGCCACGGAAGAAATTTGAACCAACGAGTTTGAATCAGCATAGTTTATAAAAGATCCAACTCATACAAGCAATATTGAGTGACGATCGACAATTCGATTTCTTTCTTTTTGTACAATGTGAAGTTTGGTTTGTGATTCCGTTTTGGTTTGATTGTATGTACCACGAAATCAAATTATTTCCTATATAGACTTACATAGTGATGTATGTATATTATTCTGCTGAAAGCCAGTCTGAAGAGGATGTAGTTATTTAATATATGTAGTATAATTTCAGCAAGTAAAATCTCTTCACCGTTCTTTCATCCAATTGTGTAGCACGCTAACTTTTGCTCGCAGATCTCAACTGTGCTGAAACGAATCCCAAACTCGCTGGTCAAATTTATGTCCAATTTACATTTTGGCCGTTTTATATTATAGTTTTTTATGACACCGAGAGCTGAGCCCAAAAGCGCATTTCAACGCTTTGTTGCACCGTGATTACCGTCGATTGTGCTATTACGATTCGAGCCCATGTTCATTATGCTTATTGCATATTGGTTTATTTTTAGAAAAGTAATGCTGTCGTTCAAAACCGAAATTTAAAACTATGTCAGTATGTGAAGAAAAATATCTACAATACTACTAATTTTTTTTGATATTTTGTATTAAAATTTTATAAAGGTTTAATTAAGTTTGTATATTTAATTTATTTTTTGATGTTTAATTTATTTGTGAACGACATGCACTCTTTATTACGTAAGCATGTGATGTAAGCGGTGAGTATGGATTTTTAGATAGCTTTCCACTGATTTATACCGGCTAGTTTGATTTACATACTTTTTCAATGCATTTTTATTTTTTTTAGATTAAAATTTTGTTACTTTTTTGCATAATGACATTGAAATAATGTAGTGTTCTATTATATAAATGCAAATGTGTTATGCACGGCAATATGTAAGTGCACTTTAATTAATAGTTATTTTTGTTTCCTCTTAAAGTTGGAGCTTAAGTGAATGAGGTCAATATATTATGAATTACAATTTTTATACATTTTGCTTTATTTTTCATACAAATCGATAGGAATCTTTCAGTGCAATTGTTGTTTATTGATTGTGCATTATTTTTGCTTGTTTTATTCACACCGACCGAGTTTGATGTTGCCTATATATTTAGTTTAAATGTAATAACTAGAGGCCAGACGTTTCATTGTAAACATTCCCAAAATTATATGTTTCGTACTCCATCAACTTAAAATACATTTTTGTATATGCAATAATCAAGAAGGAGAAGGGCTTGGAAAATGTGACATTACAAAAGCAATAAAATATATAATATTCTTTTTAAATATAATATTTGTATTATATCATAATTTTCGGTAGTTCTTCAGCTTTCCCTTCAATGAAGGAAGGAGGGGGATATAAAAAATACCTAAAATTGTTTGATTTCATTCATGGGCTATTTACTGTTTTTATAAATATTTTAAATTCTTAAGCATGTCATATAGACAATTTTTTTATTTCATGAAACTTACATTTTTAGAAGAGCATATTTTTATTCATTTTTAAAAAAATTAAATTAAAGCAAATAATCATTACAATTTAAAATGAGAAAATAAAATTTCATTTTCATATACATATGTAAACATTTGATTCACATTGAGAAATTGATAAAATTCTAAAAAATTAGCCAGCAGCAAAGCTTGGTGGTTGCGTTAATTCTATCGGCTGCCTGGTTGAGTGGTTGGGTTCGATCATGTGGTTTGACCTGGATTGAAAATAATTTATTCCGGGTATTATCTGCAGTGTTGTTGATCAGACTTGGATATTTGTGACTCCAAGTCGATCGTTTCTTACCAGAGTTTTCCAATTTATCTGATTTAATTGTTGAAATGGTTCTTCAACAAATTGGCAAACGCCATTCTACCCACTATATCACCATTCTGTTTGAATATGAATTCAAAATTTTAATTTAATACCGTTTAAGTACAAGTTTAATACCATATATGTCGCTCAAGAGCAACCCGATAATGGTATCTTGGGAAAATATAAAATTGGTTCTATCAGCCATGCCGCCCTACCCAAGTAAACATATCATTTTGGGTCCAACGTTTAAGTCCGGACTCTAAATACGACTATGCAAGTATGTCACTTGCAATTTGAAGTCTGCATCACTCGTCGGTATTGTATCAAGCGTGGAAAGCATATGCACACATCGTAATTGCAATAATATAAAATAATTACTCGCCCAATTTTTTATAATTGAATTTGTTTCAATCCGATACCAATTTGATGGCGATTTTTTTATCAGGTTTCCAGTATGAAGCGTTTGAAAGCGTTCGTGACGATGGCTGGCCCGGATGTCCTGTGCGTTGGTGCCAGTCAGGAAGCCCAGGAAGTCTTGAAGAGGATTGAACGGGAAGCTATATATTCTTATCAGACCTTAACCGTCCCCGAAGACGCCGCTGCTAATTGTCTCTATGTCAACGGAACACTCATACATAGAGCGATAGAAGAGATACCCGAATCATTCAAGGTATATTCACTGATGGAATTTGGCAGAGTTATTTGCAAGCGTAGTGTATTTACAAATGATAACTGATCATCTACTATATATATTGTATACATATATACATACAATATGGTAAACGATCAATTTTCGTGTAATTTTTGACTAAAATTTCCAATTTCAGTTACAGCATAGCTCACTGATTTAAGTTGTTGTTTAACAGTTGAGGGGTTTGGGTTCAGACGGAAATCAAAAATATTATTCGATTTTACGTAAAACCTTGATATAACGGAAAATTTAAAGCAATTCGTTAAAAATATCGTGTTATAGATTTAGTATTTTTTCACAATCGAAATTTTGTCGAGTATGTTGGGCTCAAAAGGTTTTTTTTTAATGCTAAGATTGAATTATTCAAATATTCGGATACAATCGTGTAAACAGCAAGTCTCTTATGCATAGTTAGAATCAAATATTTGGTTATCGAATTGGTTGGTTATCAAATATTCGAAATTGAATATCGAATAGTACATAGCTTTAAAGATTTAAAAAATATTTTGGTTAAGTTTTAGATAGGCTAAGATATGATTAAAATTTTAAGAGAAGTTTAATCTGGTACATCGAATAGAATCAAATGTGCTGAAGATTGAAATTAAAAAAATAAGTTCGTATAAAAAGTATTCGAATATACAGATTTGAGATCCCCAGTCCAGAACCCAGCTCATTTGAAGTCTACTATTTGCGCTTAATCTTATCTAAATCTTAACTTTATTTAAATGTCAGAAGCTGCCGCTCTTTTAATGCATGTTGGCCGATTGTATAACATACTTTATTGTATAATATACATCCCTTTTCCCTCCCTAGTCTCTTATATCGAGGTATTACTGTATGTCTATCTTTTTTCGATTTTCTTCTGTCAGTGTTTGCCGGTTTTATCTGATAATAATTGTTGATACAAAAATTGGCACCGTCAAAAATCCTACCTATCCACTTTCCATTCTTTCCACTCCAGATGACAAATTAGAAACCACTGGGGATAAAAACATTTTCCAAGACAACTTCACTACTTGGCAAATAGTACAAATATTCGACACGAAAAAGTCAGCTATGTTGGGAATCGAGTGTTTAAAAGTAAAGTAAAAAAAATTGCTGGCGTATGTATGAATGTATTGCTTTGGCGTTGCTATTTTGAATGCGATTTAATCAATATGCATCTTTTAGCCGAACGTTTTTGCGCGAAAATATTGTTGTGTTGATAATCGTGTGAAATGTTTTATATTTCTGTTTGCAGGTATTCTGCGAAAAGGTGGACTTTGCCCGACGGTCGATTTGTTTCTCGGAACTATCCAAAATTTCAAACGGTCTCACGTCTTGCTGCTTACTTATCAAGCGTCCAAAATATTTCAAAAGTCTTTAAAGACGACAAGACAGTCTGAGATTCGAAATCGCCAACACAAACTAGTTGTAAAACGACAATCTCACACAATGCACAATAAAAACGCTCACGCGCAAAAAAAAAAAAAATATTCAAATCAAACAACTCAATCAATCTATAATTGTAATGATAATCTAAGCAAAAAGCATAGATGCACGCAATCAAGAGCGAATGCATATTTTAAATATTTATAAATGTTTGCATGTTCGATTGTACTATACATATTGTTTTCCTTTTGTCGATGTTACTAATTTTAAGTTATAACTATTATAATAATATGCGGATTATGTTTTCCGCGACTGTGTTTCTTTAATTTTATTTTTCTTTTCGCACGAATGTGCATGAAGGTATACATATACATCATGTAAATGTAATATAGCGCAAAATAAAAAAAATTTTTGGATTCGATCAGATTTGAATCATTCGAATTCGAAGTCGGATGTTTCGATTCGTGAGATATTGTGATTTATATATATTTTTTTAAAAATTAACCATATCTGGATATCATTTAGAACGGTGTTTACCGAACTCTTTTTTCTTACGGAACACTTAATCGCTGTATTGGCGTATTTGATTCTGCAAAATTTTCTGTATGCACAAAATACCTACATACATATATATGTACATATTGCAATAACATGTTGACTCACATACCTTTGAAAATAAATTTTGCTTTTATGATAAACGTATGTACATACATTGTAAAATAGGATATAAATACTGGTTCATGTTATATTTTAGTATGTACATCGTTTAAGTGTGTTAAAATATTGATTATAATATACGGGAAGGTTTTGGCGTTTTAGTATAGGCTCTTCTCACGGAACGAATGGTCAAAATTAACTCAACTTGGATTTGAGGGCCGTAGGTTAATCGGTAAGTACAAACTCTGTTCATCAGAAGTGTTAAGATTTCTAACGCTTGACCCAATCACTGGTTTTTTTTTTTGGATAAGGTATGAACATAGGTTTGAAAAAATAGTCTGACCTAATGGAATAGGCTAAATCTGGTCTGAACAGATTGAAGTTACGGTGATCCCAATATATTTTCATTTAGTCGCTCAGGAGCAATCTGATGACGGTATCTTAGGAAAATATAAAATTGGGTCCATCGGCTATACCACCTTTCTCAAGTATTAAATGAAATAAAATATTGATGATTTCACAAATTTAAAAAGCTATTTCGTTAAAATATATAATTAAAAATCATCAAATGATGCATACAGCGGATTTTACAGAATTAATCATATCTTTCTTTTTTTAAAACACTTCATAATCTTATTTAAAGTTTTAATTATAAAAAAATGCGCCACAAGAGAAATATATCACGCTTTCAATTTGTCTAATGAAGAAATCCGATCTTGAATTGTATCGATGACATTGTAGGATTGTGAAGATTACAAATTTTGTAATCCTTGTGGAAATGTTGATTTAAATGTAGATTCGCAAAACTTTGGTGAAATTTACAATTCACGATGATTATTCTGTGCTTACTTTCGTCGGATATAATTCGAGATTGTTACATTTTGATTCCTTATCGTTGTCGGTGTTCCGCAGAACATTTGTAGTTTTGGCAAACACTGTCTTAATCGTTTTAAATGTTTAGCAATACGTGTTTTAGACAATCATTATATATGTCAGTAGTGCATGTTATCGTCAATAATTCCCATTATCCATTAAAGCCCTAAGTGTTGAATACTATTGTAGTGTTGTACGAATGCGTTTTCATGTATCAATGTTATATTTTTATTAAAATTTGATTCCAATGATTAGTGTAATGATTAATAGTACACTTTTATTTTATATTTTATTTCAAAACTATTTTTTGCAGCTTGCCTTTTATTTGTTATAAGGTAATTAAATTTCACATTGCATTACATTGTTATTATTACTGTTTTACGAGTATAAAGTTGCATTTAAGTATGTTGTTTTGCAATCCCATAATCAATTTTGACGCTACCATATTAATGTTAGCAAAAGTAATAGTTCGTAGTTATTTTTTTCTATCACATAAAATGCTGATTGTACAACCAATATAATATAATATATAATATATAATAATATACATGTGTGTCTGTGGAAAATTGTGAAGATTGAGATATTTAAAGTAAAAAGTAAGCAATGTGCGTTTATACATACATAGATATTATTATAATTCTAATCAATGAATTGTTATTACGGTGATGTTTTATTAAAAAAGTAAAAAGAAAAAACGTTTAAAAGGAAGTTGTTGAATTACCAAAGGATATAATGTTAAAATTTTATTTAGAAGTTGTTGGATTTCGTGAGAAACCATTAAGTCGGCATGTCATTCGCATTTCCAGCATGATTCACATTTGTATACTGTCTTCTTCACAAACGTTCAGCTTGTTTATTTTTAATTAATTATATTATATCTTACTACATTCTAATAAGCAATGCTCAAAGCTTGCAGTTTCCATATTTATATTGTTTTCATAAATGATTAAAAAATAAAAATAAATCAATTACAAAAAACAATGAGGTTCTTTTATTCATTATCTTCTAATTCGATCAACTCTCCATCCTTACCTGGTTTCTATTATTTTTAAGGAATGCGATAATATCATTGTTCACTATTTCCTTCACATCTTTCGCATAGACGAAGTCACTATGAGTGGCGTTTTTTTTCGGAACTAGTCATTTTGATCAAGTTTGAAATCTCATTGGATAGCTTCAAAACGTCTTCCTTTGTTGCGAGGATATCATATTCCGAGTAGAATATTCTGACAGGGGCGTCCACGTTCGTCATATTGTACGGAGGTGGTTGTAGCTCATCATATAAATCGATGTTTCTCATCATGCCGTGATTGAATTGTCTGAAATTTTTGGCGTTATGGTTCTCTAGGTGATGGTAAAACTCCCAGATAGACCCACCGCCTGGTTCGTGTCCCATAAAAGTCGAGACCATGTCCTGCAAAATGATGTAATTTTCGGGTAAAACTTCACATTAGGTTTGTTTTATAATATTGGATTAAAGTACACACCGATTTAAATTCTTTGGGATCGATTCCACCCAGTTGGAAGTTGAAATTTGAACATAGTGGGAAATATTTTCAATTCACTTCACAAAATTGTGAGGTCATTATTTTTATAAACTTTGTGCTAGGTATGAATTCTGCATTGCCGACCATATCTTGAAACACCTGCAAATTTAGTAAGATTGTAATGGATGGTAAAACACGATTCGAGATGTATTTTTGCACATTAGGGGATTTGGGGCAATACCAATAAACCTGTTTATCGATAAATGGCCCGAAAAATAGCTTGATAAATTATTATTATTACCGGTGAATCAACAAAACATATTCGCTGCGTTTTATCCTATTCCTTTAATAGCAATAATGAAAATAATAGAATATATAGAACGGTCTAGAACAAGGAAGATGCAAATCTATCAGTTTTATATTTTAGATGATGATATTATAGTAGTTCCATATATGGCTAAATGTGTGTTATCAGTAAAATAAAGGCTTCAGTTAGCTATTAGAAATAAAACTGAAGTCATGACATTTTACACGCAGGCAATTATATAGTTTGAGATGAAAAATACTTACATCCATATTATTAGAAATATTTGCCATCGCCATGAATATGGGAGTTTCGATATTTTATTTATTTTTTATTTTTTTATTTAATTTACACCAAGAAGGCCTAACAGGTAAACCCAATGCGCCTTCCTGGCCAAAGACAATTATATAAACATATATGTACACCATCCATATATACACAAATACTTCCACGTATACACAAATACACATACATACATACATAAATATAAAAATACACATATATACATATACATACATACACACCTACACATATATATATATATATTCACATATACATACACATACATATATATATATACATATACACATACACATACAATACATACATCCATATACATACAAACATTATACATGCATATACACATAAACACATAAATCATTACAATTAGTTATTGAGTTCAATTGACTCATATTAAATAGTTCTGACATAAAAATTAATTCATTAGGAACAAAATTCAAACTCCTAGGATTAAAATCACCCAAGATCATGACTTTCCTGCCAGCCAAAACATTAAAATTATTTTGCAAATTTGAAAAAAAATGAATTTATAATTCGGAGGAAAATACAGTACACATATTAAAATAGAAAAATTCTTTAAGCGAAGTTCAACCCAAATATGTTCACCGATTGTATTGAGCTGATCAAAAAGGCGAACAGATTGAAAACTAGCAGCTCGTACAGCGAGAAGTACTCCCCCGCCTCTGCTGCAACGATCCCTCCGAAAAACTAAATAGCGGTCATCGAAAAGTTCGTCATTTAAGACAGAATCGCAAATCCAAGTTTCAGAAAAAGCAATTATGTCATGATCTTGAGCAAGAACAGCAGATAAACAAATGTCGGTCTTTGAATTAAGTCCCCTTACATTTTGGTAGTAAACATTTAAGGACTCACAAAGGCGCGCCCGTTTCTTTCGGGTCTTATTAAATTGCGGCCTTTGAGTTATGAAAGTTATATGAGTTGTAAAAGCCACTGGCGCCAGTGCCACCATGGTTATAATTTTCCTATTGTATTGTGGTCGTGTAGACGCCATCGCAAAGAATACAGTATTTCCTTGAGAATGGGCGACGTAGTGCAAATTTTGCCTTTTGGTCTTCATCTAAACGAAGTCGATCATTGCTGGTACGTCGTAATATCCTATCTCGTGGAAGCTAAATTTCCAAAAGTCTTCGTCTTTGGTGTCCATTGGATTTACAGAGTAATAAGAGCCACGAGAGTTGCCCAGCCACACGTCGAAACACTCATCCACCAATAGATAAGCTGCAGTATAAAACGATTATATTGTTATTATCCCCCGACTTAAGATATTAAAATAAGTTCTATATTTATTATCATTCCTAATTGGCAACTCTTGATTTGTATTTAGATTTGCGCCGATTTGAATTGATTAATATTACAATAAAATTCGCAGCCAAGTCGAGTCAGTTTTCTTAAGGATGGCATATGAAATAATATTGAATCAAAATGATTTGTGATATTTGCATGAGATTGGATAATTACCTAAGGATGTTTCAGGTCCTAGAAGAATCCACTCGCCCGCTGAGCTGTACAACCCATGCATCATAAATACTGGAATCCGTTGTAGGCAATTTGTATCCGTCTTCGGTCCTCACACTGTATTCTTCGATTGTGTAGTTATTTTTTCTAACGATAGCAGTCTGAAAATGCAATCTTTCCATGACAGTATTCAAATTGGTGCTATTTTTACGTTTATAAGTATAATTTTATACAATGTCAAGAATAGCATCTTCAGTTATATTTGTGGAGGAAAGAGACCTAGATGCCAAACCTGATAATAATTGTCTTCCATGAGGAGACAGTCTAGCGCTCACAGTTGTCTATATTGCTAATAAGACAAGTAACACGGACTGCATTTTGAATCGAACAAACGCTTTGCATTTGTAATTCAGTTTTTTATACAATTTATGTAATTTACCGTGAAGTATGTATAATTAGAATTTTTTTATGTGATCATCGATAAAATATTAACATGAATATAAGGTAATTACAAAAACACTGTTAAAAATATATTTTGAATTATTTTTAAATGCAAAATTATCATTTAAATACATATCATTAAGGGCGGAACTGAACAAAATATAATATTATATTGTAATAAAAATTTAAATAATAGACATGTGCAAATATATAGTGTTGTGCCCGTTGATTTCAACGGGTGGTCTCAAAAAGGAAGTGATACATGAATTCAAATAAAGTTATATGTTATATATAAATATAGTTTAAGGTAATTTATAGGTAAAAAGTCGTAGTTATAAAGTAAAAAGTCAAGTGCACATTAAACGCTCTCCGTTCGCCCGCCACGAAATGATGAATGAATGTGTGTCTTTTTGGTTTTTTAACCTGGGCTTGGGTTTTTTCTCAGAATTCTGTATCGATTGTTTTAATTTTTTGTTTTTGGGTATGGCGCACTTCAGGTACTCGATATTTGATACAATGCAAGTGTTTAAGGTTCGACAGTTTTTTGTTGGGCGTCATCGCGCAAAACATCTCGATTGTTTTAAAATCAAAAATTATTACGTTATTCGAAGCAAATCTTTCTATACGTGAAATATCTCAATGAGTGAGATTTGGAGAGCGCTCAGTTCGTCGATTTTTGAAAAAATATCGAGACACTTACTCTGGGGAGGAAACCTGGGATCGGAAGTTGACGTGTGATCAGTAGAGGTAGGATAGCCAAGGTGCCGCTCATTGTTCCATTGTTGTAAATCCTTTGTAAAAAAGGTTCGGCAAACCTTTAACAATGCATTTACAACATTTGAACAATACGCGGCACCCTCTGGGTCCGGGCTTTAGTGATCAGTGTTCACGAAGATCGTCGTATCGAGCACATAATGCTAGAAAATCCATTCAAAACAGTGGTAGAAATTCCAGCAGAGCTTCAACCATCAGATCAAGTGACATTTTCAGAAAAAAACATCGAGGAAGTGACTTTCGGAGCATGAATATCGGTCACACCACCCTGCCAAAAAGCCGTTTCTTACACTTAAAATGCGAAAAAATCATCTAAATTGGGCTAAGAACCATAGGCATTGGACTGTCGATGATCGGAAAAGGGTTGTAGTTTCTGAAAAATTGAAGTTCAATTTCTTTGGGCAGGATGGGATGTGTATGGTTCGTCGGAAAGTTGGCGAAAGATTCCGCGCGGAATGCATTTCTCCGGTCGTTGCGCATTCACCCCAATTAATGGTTTAAGGGTGTATGACCCGGTACGTGACGATTGGGCGCCCAGGACGATTGGGCGATCAGTGTTACTCGCCACTGCGACAATTGGACGACGAGACTGGCGGACACTGCGTCAATTGGGCCCTGCGTCAATTGGGCGCCCATCGCACTGGGCGATCATCGACTGGCCGACGGCGACCGGGCGACCAGGGCGCGTGGGCGACCACCGACACGGCCCGCTGGTGAAGTGGTCGCCAAGCTTACGTAAACTCTGCGTTTTGCAAGGAACGACCGCGAACGGAGCGTTATAGGAATTTCCGATGCACTGACAAATATTCTACCTACATACATATGCTTTATACCGCTTTATTTTTCGTTTCAGTTTTACCAATTTTTCGTAACAACACGAATCATACTATTAATTTTTTTCGCTATATTATATTACATTTGCTGGAATTTTATATTAAACGTACTTTTATAAATACATGTGTAGCACCTTTTCACAAAAAATAATTGTAAGATGACAAATCATATGTACCTAAATATTCTCCAAAATAATATAAAAGAAAAATGATCGATTGAATCTTTCGCGCAGTGCTTTTAGTTTTTTTTCAAATGGACACACTTTTTTTTCTTTTAAATGTTATATTTCAGTTTTATCAATTGGATAAATTCACACTCTATTCTCAATTTTCTCAACACTGTATTAGTTATACATAATAACAAAATATTTTCTAATAGCGATTCTCAAAGTTTTCAAGATTATATTTTTTTTCAATGATGAAATACGTTTACGAAAAAAAAGCGCATACTTAAATTCGTTCGCGGAGCTCGAATAATTTTTTTCGGCTTTTCCCATAATTAAATTATTACATCGTTTACGATTCGCAGAGGCAATTCTCGAAAAAAATAGCTTTTTAAAGTAATTTTAAACATCTCCCGTTCTATGGTTATTGTTGAAAATTACATTGAGCCACAAAAAATCACGTTTTTTAGTTACCAGAGCGGAGACTAACCAATCTTTACTAACTTTGACCCACTGAATTCGAATATGATATTGATTTTTGCTGGTTGGTGATTGTTTACGAGATATGAGCGTTTAAAAAAATGCGCGATTTTTATAGTTTTTTGGCTTTTGCGGTCTTTAACTCAAAACCTAGTATTGCTGTGCTCAAAGTGAGTATTGGAATCAATAGTCAGATGTTTTTCCTATTTATTTGTGATATTGCATTGCTTTAAAATACTTATAATTAATTGTCTAGCGAATTTTAAAAGTCAAAAAAATATTTTTTTTACGGATTTTTTCTCCGTGCTATTTTGCATTTATTTGGCAATTTTTTTATTTCACCTCGTTTATAAGGATTGGTTTTCTATTTCAATATTTTTTATTTTTATCTAAACGTACTAACTCGAGCGGTAATTGCAATTTAAATGCTTTCGTTTTTGTTGCTCAGTGTTATTATAGTCACATTAAAATCTATATGATAGTTTATAGTAATTAAGGCTCATTTCGTTTATCAATAATTTAATAAGGTATATTTTTACTAATTAATATCTTTCGCTTTTGTAAATTCGAAACATACATACATATGTATAACGAATTATGTTTACATCTATAACTGTCAGCCAGCGCTCATCTGTTCATCTAATGTATAATTTCTTTAATAATATTTTATGCGTATAAAATATTACAAAGACCTTACAAGAAATTATATATTTTCAAATATTTGGACCGAATGAACGAACTCATTCAAAACGTTTTTTTTTTACTATGAGTGGCAGTTTTATTGCCTAAAGATAAATAATACCGCGTCTCATAGGCTAGGCTAGAGATGCTCTGCAAGTCATTTTGATAAAAGAGTTCTCAAAACGACTTTTGACAACTGTTTCTCGAACTACTTTTTTTCTTGATTGTTTTACATGACATGTTATACATACATACATATGTAAGGTTTTTCAACGGGTTTTTGCGGTATCATAAATTCATGGCCCTCAAATTTGGTTTAAAATAATGCAATGACGTAAATGATTTTATACCCTTTATCCTTTTATTAAATTCAAATTATTCTGAAATGGTTTTCATCGTTTTTTCAAAACCTCTCCGATAAAATAAACGTTTTTTATTCCAAAAAAAATGGCAAAGTTTCAAAGCGATCGGAAAAGTTTTAGGAGGTTTGTCCAAAACTAAGATAAACCTTGTAATTTTCAAATGTTATAATTAGCATGGAAATAATTTTTTCAATGTATGTATGTGTGTGTTGTATGAATGTACATACATATGTACATATGTTATTTTGAAAATTTTCAATTTAATATTTATTTTCATTATTCATCAATGAAAAGTAAATCAAAAAACTTTATTAATACTATGATTTGATGAATATACTAAATACTGGCGATTCTAGAATTGATCTAATGTTGAGAGTTACAAATTTTACACGTTTTGGATTTTCGTAAGATTAAAAATAAGCACCAATCACACGGTTGATCCCATATTTTTTAAGATCATCGAAAGCCGATGCAATTCGCGCTATTATATAAGTATTTATATTTTTATTTTTGAACATTTAATTTGTACGAATTATTTTTACGTAAATTTGTACGAATATCGATTTTTATATTTTCGGGGCAATGAGAGAATTTGTTCGCAGAAGGGCCAAAGAGGCATTGTATTGCATTAAGACGATTGTATCGTAAAAATATCAAATATTATGTTCTTCCCCTTTTTTTTGTCGAAGGGATCGGTACCTGAAGGGATCGGTCCAAAATATCATCTAATGTTGAATGAATCACTGTTAGAAAATATTTTGTAATTATGTATAACTATTACAGTGTAGTACAAAATTGAGAATAGGGTGTGAATTTATCCAATTGATAAAACTGAAATATAACATTTAAAAGAGAAAAAAGTGTGTCCATTTGAAAAATGTTTGCAATTTTGGGACCGACCATTTATTTCATTGTTTTGGTAGGTAATCGTAAAACCTGCTTCGAGAAGAAAAAAAAATACTGAATGAAAATCGACGGATTGATTGCAAAATTATTTAAGGCTCATTTCGTATTTACTTACCTATTATACAGTTCACATGGTTTTTAATATCTATTGCTTTTGTAAAGTAGCAACATACATACATACATATGTACATATGTACGTGTATAACGAATCATGTTTACATCTACATATGTACATATGTATAACGGTCATCCAGCACTCATCTGTTTATCTAATACAGCGGTTCAGATTTCAAATTTCCAGCAAGAAATTGTAAAAGTAAATCACTTGATCAGTGATATATTAATAATATTAATAATAATTTGAATACGATATTGAAAAAATAATATTGGAATAAATTAAAAAAGGTCGAATAAAACGGGTCGATTTATGAGTTTCTAGAATTGACTACATACCAGCAATTCTAAAATTAATTTAATGTAAATAAATAAATGTCTTTGAATACAAATTTTACATATTTTGGAATTTCGTAAGATTAGGAATAAGCATTTATTACGGTTGATCCACATTTTTTAACAAACAAACCGATGATAGTCGCTCTATTGATCGACTAAATAATAATTAAAAAACACAAATCGCAGCCGAATTGATTACAGTTATACAGGAAAAAAAATAATTACGTAGGTTAATTCTCGCTCGAATGTTTGGTGTTAGTTGGGTATGTTTTTGAGAACAATAAACTGACCATTTAAGACTCAAATTCATTGAAGTATCTACTCCAATGCTCAAATGTGATACGAAAATATCTCCCTACAATAGAAAGTTATAAAAAAAAACTCTCGAATGTTAGACAATACTTTAAACACGTTTTGTATATATTTTCCTTTTTTAATGTTAACTGTATAATTTATTTAAGTTCAGTTATTTTTTTAGTCAAATGAATGGTAAAAAAAGGAAGCAGATGATTATAATGAAAAAATTAAGGTGAAGAAATAGAGAATATTAAATTGATCACCAAAAATACAATGTCGAAAGTCAGTTTTTACGAGCCCAGCTCAAATATGCAAATTCGAAAATATGGCTGCCATATCTACGATAGAAGCTCACATGAATATGATCAATATGCTAATAAGTTACGAAATGTGTTTGATAGATTTAAAGATTTTTCAAAAATAGAGGATATAATATTATTCATGTCATTCCCATTCAATGATGAAATACAAATAGAAGAAATATCAATCAAATTAAAATAATTTTTGGATGTAGACCAAATACTAGTTGAGGATGAAATACTTAAATTAAAATGCGAAATATTTTTGAAATCAAGACCTTCCCTCAAAATAGTTATTGGAATTTACTCTGTGATGAAAAATATTTTCAGAATAATTTGAATTTAATAAAAGGATAAAGGGTATAAAATCATTTACGTCATTGCATTATTTTAAACCAAATTTGAGGGCCATGAATTTATGATACCGCAAAAACCCGTTGAAAAACCTTACATATGTATGTATGTATAACATGTCATGTAAAACAATCAAGAAAAAAAGTAGTTCGAGAAACAGTTGTCAAAAGTCGTTTTGAGAACTCTTTTATCAAAATGACTTGCAGAGCATCTCTAGCCTAGCCTATGAGACGCGGTATTATTTATCTTTAGGCAATAAAACTGCCACTCATAGTAAAAAAAAAACGTTTTGAATGAGTTCGTTCATTCGGTCCAAATATTTGAAAATATATAATTTCTTGTAAGGTCTTTGTAATATTTTATACGCATAAAATATTATTAAAGAAATTATACATTAGATGAACAGGTGAGCGCTGGATGACAGTTATAGATGTAAACATAATTCGTTATACATATGTATGTATGTTTCGAATTTACAAAAGCGAAAGATATTAATTAGTAAAAATATACCTTATTAAATTATTGATAAACGAAATGAGCCTTAATTACTATAAACTATCATATAGATTTTAATGTGACTATAATAACACTGAGCAACAAAAACGAAAGCATTTAAATTGCAATTACCGCTCGAGTTAGTACGTTTAGATAAAAATAAAAAATATTGAAATAGAAAACCAATCCTTATAAACGAGGTGAAATAAAAAAATTGCCAAATAAATGCAAAATAGCACGGAGAAAAAATCCGTAAAAAAAATATTTTTTTGACTTTTAAAATTCGCTAGACAATTAATTATAAGTATTTTAAAGCAATGCAATATCACAAATAAATAGGAAAAACATCTGACTATTGATTCCAATACTCACTTTGAGCACAGCAATACTAGGTTTTGAGTTAAAGACCGCAAAAGCCAAAAAACTATAAAAATCGCGCATTTTTTTAAACGCTCATATCTCGTAAACAATCACCAACCAGCAAAAATCAATATCATATTCGAATTCAGTGGGTCAAAGTTAGTAAAGATTGGTTAGTCTCCGCTCTGGTAACTAAAAAACGTGATTTTTTGTGGCTCAATGTAATTTTCAACAATAACCATAGAACGGGAGATGTTTAAAATTACTTTAAAAAGCTATTTTTTTCGAGAATTGCCTCTGCGAATCGTAAACGATGTAATAATTTAATTATGGGAAAAGCCGAAAAAAATTATTCGAGCTCCGCGAACGAATTTAAGTATGCGCTTTTTTTTCGTAAACGTATTTCATCATTGAAAAAAAATATAATCTTGAAAACTTTGAGAATCGCTATTAGAAAATATTTTGTTATTATGTATAACTAATACAGTGTTGAGAAAATTGAGAATAGAGTGTGAATTTATCCAATTGATAAAACTGAAATATAACATTTAAAAGAAAAAAAAGTGTGTCCATTTGAAAAAAAACTAAAAGCACTGCGCGAAAGATTCAATCGATCATTTTTCTTTTATATTATTTTGGAGAATATGTAGGTACATATGATTTGTCATCTTACAATTATTTTTTGTGAAAAGGTGCTACACATGTATTTATAAAAGTACGTTTAATATAAAATTCCAGCAAATGTAATATAATATAGCGAAAAAAATTAATAGTATGATTCGTGTTGTTACGAAAAATTGGTAAAACTGAAACGAAAAATAAAGCGGTATAAAGCATATGTATGTAGGTAGAATATTTGTCAGTGCATCGGAAATTCCTATAACGCTCCGTTCGCGGTCGTTCCTTGCAAAACGCAGAGTTTACGTAAGCTTGGCGACCACTTCACCAGCGGGCCGTGTCGGTGGTCGCCCACGCGCCCTGGTCGCCCGGTCGCCGTCGGCCAGTCGATGATCGCCCAGTGCGATGGGCGCCCAATTGACGCAGGGCCCAATTGACGCAGTGTCCGCCAGTCTCGTCGTCCAATTGTCGCAGTGGCGAGTAACACTGATCGCCCAATCGTCCTGGGCGCCCAATCGACCGTGTCCCGTATGACCGCATATGGTTTAGGATCCCTGACCAGTATTGAGAGAATAATGAATGCAGAAAAGTACAAAAATGTGCGCTGTTCATTGTTCACATGTTGTAAATGCATTGTTAAAAGTTTGCCGAACCTTTTTTACTAAGCATTTACAATAATGGAACAATAGACGGCGCGCTTCCGGTCCTACCTCTAATAATAAGTATAACATTATCCAAAAGTAGTTTTATTCACAAAATATCTTTTCAATACCTCACAAGGAATATGGTGTAAGGATAGTCTGACCCTCATAAAGTCATAAATTACTTGGGCTCAACTTCGGCGCAAGTACCGTTAATGACCGCTTTCTATTTATGCATCCTTTCCAAGAATATCCTGTTAACTATTTCTATTTTTTTTTTCTCAAGTTGAAGTTTACTGATTAACCTTCAAACCCCAAGAATTCAAGAATTCTTTAAAAATTACAAAACCGAACATAAAAAAAAAAAAAATGTAAAAATAGTCGAGTGCGGCATTTTCTGTCTACGACTGTATGTATAATGTGAAATTTTTTATTGTGAACATCTATAAAATCTTAATATGAATATAAGGCCATTACAAAACCACGCTTTTAAAAGATATTTTGCATTACTTTGAAATGATAATTATCATTTACATACATATCATTACGGCCGAACACGAACAAAATAATAAAAAATATTAATTAGAATTGCGATATTTTACCGAGTGCACAATAAAAAAGTGAATATATTAAAAATATTCACATAATAATCCGTAAGAATCACAGTTATTGAAATATGTATATTGATGATTTTCTCTCTTCCATTTGGGCCTCGCAGGGATGTTTTGTACTTGCAGCTGGTTCTTATATCATATACATATATCGTATATATCAATTCAGTGGTGTATTTTTTGCTAAATTTTGAGGTGCCGATGCGTTCGATTTTGCACAATTTTTTTCAATTCAATTCTATAATTTTTTCGCATACACGTGATTTCATATTTGACCAACATAATCAATTATATTCGTTGCACTATAACGCGAATGCAAACTATGGCTAATTTCCAATCCATTTAATTCTTGTAAAAGTAATATATAGATCAAAGCAATCAGTATACGGTCTATCATGTTTTGCTATAAAATACGCAGTTCTAAAAACTTAACTGGTCGATACAATTTCCGAGTCTTAAATCTTTTCAAAAGGCTGCTCTTTCGAACTTACTATAATTTTTTTGGCGTTAATATGCGCTTGTGATTTCATATGATGCTATTGTTTCCGTACGTAGAAATTGAAATCGAGCTCCATTCTTCAGAAATGCTAACTCCTTTAGATTTAAAAGTTGAAAGACTTTATACATTACAACAAATATCACATCCAATATTATTAGATTTACATATTAACCAGGGATGTTTGCGTTTTTTTTCTTCCCAAATCTCCGTACTCCAAATATTTGGCGAGGAAGACACACATATCACAACACTACCACTACTAGATTCTAAATTTATGTTATTTTCTTCATTTGATTTTACAGACGCAATACTGTTTTCATTGTGTCGAACATTGCTTTCGTTTTATTTAAGAAAACCTATTTTTATAATTTTAAATCAAAATTAAATACGTATGTTGTAAATGTATAATGCAGTAAAACATCACTATTCAACATATGTTTAAACTACTTAATGGCTAAACATGATCAACATCTACTGAATGCTTTTTTTTATACACACCTATTACTGCTTAATTTATTGCGTAACTTCTCGGAACCATACAAAAATAATCAGACCCTTTTTTTGCATTGTGCAAGAAATGCATCAATGTATCCTCAAAGCAATCTTCTAGCGATGAATGTATCCTTCAGTTCATGACACAAAGCCGTTTGTTTCGACGCCGCCCTAGACAATGGTTTGACCTGTCATAAGCGAAAAAAATTCCTGGGCCCATTTATTTCGTTAATGAGTCCATGAATGGGGACCAATATTTAAATGTGTTAAAGACACATCTGGTGCCTCACATAAAACCTGGTGGTATCATTTTATCCTGGTAGCATTTTTATGTCATCGAGCTTGGGTGAAAAATATTGCTAAAGTGGTAAAAATTTTATAGTATTTTGATTTTTGAAATTTATAAGCCGGGTCGCGACCCAGTGCCGATAAAAGGTGGCGAAAAAAATAATGATATGAAGCACTGCATTTAACGTTCTGCTTAGGAATATTGATCAACTTCTTAATTTTTTTTCAAAATTGAGACTATCCTAGTATTTTAAATTAATTAAGTCATACTACATTCTAATAAGCAATGCTTAAAGCTTGATTAAAAAATAAAAATAAATCAATTACAAAAAACAACGACCTTCTTTTATTCATCATCTTCTAATGGTGCATACGCACCAAGCCTACGAAGGGCACCACAGGCCAACTTTGCTGAAACCAGTAAGTAGCGTATCAAAATTAAAACTATTATTATTATTTATTTATTTATTTATATATTATCTTAGCTATCAAGATAATTTAAAAATACATCTTAATTACATTAATTAATAAAATAAATTATATTAAAATAAAAATTAAATAATGAAAGTTTAAAACAAAACATACACAATTTAAATAAATTTGGGCTAAAATTAGATTATCAACAATGATATACAGGTAGTTCGAACATTATTTTTTTTAAATCGCTCTTTAAATTTGATTTCTAATTGATTGGACTTTAATTTACCCGGTATCTATTATTTTTAAGGAATGCAATAACATCATTGTAGACTATTTCCTTCACATCTTTCGCATAGACGAAGTCATTATGAGTGAAGTTTTTTCTCGGAACTGCAGTCACTGCAATCAATTTTGAAATCTCTTTGGATAGCTTCAAAACGTCTTCCTTTGTTGCGAACTCATCATTTTCCGAGAAGAACATCCTGACAGGGGCAACCACGTTCCTCAGATTGTATGGAGGTGGTTGTAGCTCACCGTATAAATGGATATTTCTCATCATGCCGTAATCGAATTGTCGGAAATTTTCGGCTTTATGGTCCTCTAGGTGGTGGTACAGCTCCCAGACAGACCCACCACCCGGTTCGTGTCCCATAAAAGTCGAGACCATGTCCTGCAAAATGATGCAATTTTCGGGTAAAACTTCACACTAGGTTTATTTTATAATATCGGATTAAAGTACAAACCGGTTTTAATTCTTTGGGATCGATTCCACCCAGTTGGAAGTTGAAATTTGAACATAGTGGGAAATATTTCCAATTCACGTCGCAAAATTTTGTGGCCATCATGTCCAAAAAGTCTGTACTCGGGATGAATTCTGCATTGCCGACCATACCTTGAAACACCTGCAAATTTGTTAAGATAGTAATGGAAGGTAAAACACGATTAAAAAAAATGTATTTTTGGACATTTAGGACATTACCGGTAAACCTGTTTATCGGTAAATGGCCCGAAAAAAAGATCGGTAAATTATTACTTTTACCGGCAAATCAATGAAACGGTTTATCGTATTCCTTTCCTTTATTTTGTCTTCTAGCAACACTGGTATATAAATATACAATTATGAAAATAATAGTAGAAGTTATAGAACGGACTAGAACAAGGAAGATGTAGTAAATCTATCTTGATATTGCAGTAGTTCCATATACAGCTAAATGTGTGTTATCAGTAAAAGAAAGGCTTCAGTTAGCTATTGGAAATAAAACTGAAATCAGTTTGGGTATGGGACCCACCCATAAAACAAATAAAGAAATTTTACGAAATGTTGACATTTTTGTTAAAATTAAAAATTACTTGTAAAATTAGATCAAAATTATCGGACGATAGCTGTGGATACATCGAGTTTTCTTCCCTGTTCTTTTCTTAAACAACGAATAAAAAAATAAATATTTTTTAAATTCCTATATAAAATATTAATTTATAATGAATTCACTTTTGGGCAGTATATTTTGGTATATAATAAATAATGTTAATTAGGGTTTGGTTAAACATATTGAGTACAAAACAAGTAGTTTTTTAATATTTATGTACATAATTGACAAATCCGGTAAACTGGTAATTGAGAAAAAAATAATGGAAATGGTAAAAAAAATAATGGATATGGATTTTAAAAGATAAAAAATGAATGTGCTATTTATCTGAAATAAAACTCGAGGATAAAAATTAATAAAACAGGTGACGTTTTTCATGCGAGCAATTTTATAATTTGAAAAGTTTGCTTTGAGATGAAAAATACTTACATCCATATTATCAGAAATATTTGCCAACGCCGTGAATATGGGAGTTGCGACATGAGTCGTAAAAGCCACTGGGGCCAATGCAACCATGGTGATAATTTTCTTATTGTATTGTGGTCGTGTAGACGTCATCACAAAGAATTCACAAGTCCCTTGAGAATGGGCGACGTAGTGCAAATTTTGCCTTTTGGTCTTCATCAAAACGAAGTCGATCATTGCTGGTACGTCGTAATGTCCTATGTCGTGGTAGGAAAACTTCCAAAAGTCTTTGTCTTTGGCGTCTATTGGATTTATGGAGTAATAAGAGCCACGAGAGTTGCCCAGCCACACGTCAAAACACTCATCCACCAATAGATAAGCTGAAGTATAAAACGATTATATTGTTATTAACCCCCGACTTGAAATATTAAAATAAATTCTATATTTATTGTCATTCCTAATTGGCAACTCTTGATTTGTATTTAGATTTGCGCCGATTTGAATTGATTAAATTACAATAAAAATCGCAGCCAAGTCGAGCCAGTATTCTTAAGCATGGTATATGAAATAATATTGAATCAAAATGATTTGTGATATTTGCATGCGATTGGATAATTACCTAAGGATGATTCGGGTCCTAGAAGAATCCACTCGCCCGCTGAGCTGTACATCCCATGCATCATAAATACTGGAATCCGTTGTAGGCAATTTGTCTTCCCTTTCGGCATGCGAAATATGGTCACATTGTATCCGTCTTCGGTCCTCACTTTGTATTCTTCGATAGTGTAGTTATTTTTTCTAACGATACCAGTCTGAAAATGTAGTCTTTCCATGAAAGTATTCAAATTGGTGCTATTTTTACGTTTATAAGTATAATTTCATACAATGTCAAGAATAGCATCTTCAGTTATATTTGTGGAAGAAAGAGACCTCGATGCCAAACCTGATAATAATTGTCTTCCATGAGGAGACAGTCTAGCGTTAACAGTTGTCCATATTGCTAATAAGACAAGTAACACGGACTGCATTTTGAATCGAACAAACGCTTTGCATTTGTAATTCAGTTTTTTATACAATTTATGTAATTTACCGTGAAGTATGTATAATTAGAGTTTTTTTATGTGATCATCGATAAGATGTTAGCATGATTATAAGGTCATTACAAAAACACTGTTCAAAATATGTTTTTAATTATTTTTAAATGCAAAATTATCATTTAAATACATATCATTAAGGGCGGAAATGAACAAAATATAATATTACATTGTAATAAAAATTTAAATAATAGACATGTGCAAATATATAGTGTTGTGCCCGTTGATTTCAACGGGTGGTCTCAAAAAGGAAGTGATACATGAATTCAAATAAATTTATATTTTATATATAAATATTATATCATCATCATCATCATCATCATTTACAGCCATTCGCCATCCACTGCTGGATGAAGGCCTCTCCAACACGCTTCCACTCGTCTCTGTTTTGCGCAACACTCATCCATCTCATTCCGCACATTTTCCTAATTTCGTTCACCCATCTTCCTTGCGGTCTTCCTTTTACTCTTTTGCCTTCTCTCGGGTACCATTCAAGCACTTCTTTTGTCCACCTTTCGTCTATCCTCCTAGCTACGTGATCCGCCCATTGCCATTTCAATCTCTTCACTCTATCCACTATGTCCACTATCCTTGTCATACTTCTCACCCACGTGTTCCGCTTTCTGTCTTTCCTCGTTATGCCAAGCATACAGCGTTCCATACTTCTTTGAGTGCATTGGATTTTATTTAGCATCTTGGCGTTCAGTGTCCAAGTTTCACATCCACACGTCATCACTGGCAAAACGCATTGATCAAAGATCCTTTTCTTCAGGCAGAGTGGCATTTTTGATTTAAAAACAGCATTCATCCGTCCAAATGCACTCCATCCTAATTTCATACGTCTCTTTATCTCTTCATCTTTACTACCAGACATGTCAATTATTTGACCTAAATATAAATAATTATTTACTACTTCTACTGGTTTATCATCTAAGGGGATGCTATCAGGCATGCAATAACTATTGAACATTAGTTTAGTCTTATCTACGTTAATTTTTAATCCTACTTTTCTACTTTCCCTGTCCAGCTGTGTTAGTCTGATAAGTAGGTCAGCTGAATCACGAGCTACTAAAACTATATCGTCTGCGAACCGAAGGTGACTCAAGAAGCGACCATTGATGCTTACTCCGGCTGTATCCCAATCCAAGTTCCTGAAAACTCCCTCAAGCACCGCATTGAATAACTTGGGCGAGATTGTATCTCCTTGTCTTACTCCTTTTCCTATGCTAAATCTATCTGTACCTGAAAAAATTTTAACCGAAGCTGTGGCATTCTTATATATTGCAGCTAACAGTCCCACATAGGGTTCCGGCACTCCCTGTGTTTTTAGAGCGTTAAGTACTGCATTATGACTAACTGTATCGAAGGCTTTCTCATAATCGACGAAACCTAGGCACAATGGCCGTTGATATTCGTTGGCGCGCTCGATTAGTTCGCCAACTACTTGGAGGTGGTCCATTGTGCTGAAATTTGCCCTAAACCCTGCCTGCTCTATAGGTTGGTTCTCGTCGAGGATATTCTTCAGCCTTTCTGTAATAACCTTCGTGAAGAGCTTATTAGACCGCTGAAAGTAAACTAATGGGTCGGTAGTTCTTGATATCGCTTTTGTCGCCTTTTTTGTGTATTAAAATGATATACTGAAAGGTAATTTAATAAGGTGAAAAGTCGTAGTTATAAAGTAAAAAGTCAAGTGCACGTTATGGTGCTTACGGACTAAACCAACGACGATTTTGGGCCAACTTTTTAACCAGCAGTAGCGTACAAAATATCGTAATAAAAATTAAATTTTAAAATTGAAATTCAATATCAAAATCAAGCTAAAGAGCGAGATTGAGCTTAAATTAGATCATCGTTGATGTTTTGAATTACAAAAATGTTTTGAATTACGACGATACCGCATTTAAAACCAGAGAAATATTGTAATTTCTCTGCATACGAGCGAAAAAAAATAATGTTTAAGTCGTCACGAGATGTTACTGTATTTCCACGTGGATGATCGATAAAAAAAAAACAATTCATAAAAAAACGCGGTGTCGGATGTCGGTGATTTGTCAAAGGGTTTTTTTTCTTTCGTCGAAATAAAATTAATAATCACACATTATCCGATAAATTTTACCTCTGAAATGATTTAATTACTTGATTTATTTCGAAGAGAGAAACAATTGAAGAATAAAAAAATCCGTTTGATGTGACCGACAACACCCCGGGTTAGCTTCCATCGTTGGATCACCCATACTAATACATGATATATTCTCAGTAACTGCGCATTACGGGGAAGTAAAAATAATAATTCTTTGATTTTTTTTCGATCTTAGTGCGTATCTTCGTAAGTCAAAACATCTTCGACAAACAAGAGTCGAGGATTACCTGTATGTGATTGTTGATGATCTAATTTTAGGTCAATCTCGAAAATTTATTTAAATTGTGCATGTTCTGTTTTAACTTTCAATATTTAATTTTAATTTTAATATAATGATTATAATTTTATTTTGATACTTGAATTTAATTTTAATATAATAATAATATTTTTAATTATGATATTTAATTTCAATTTTTAAATTTAATTTTTATTTCGATATTTTGTACGCTACTGGTTTTAAAAGTTGGCCTGTGGGCCATTCGTTGGCTTGGTGCGTACGCACCATCAAACGCTCGCCGTTCGCCCGCCACGAAATGATGAATGAATGTGTGTGTCTTCGTGGTTGTGTGTATGTGTGTACGCTCCCTCGCAGGGTATCTGACACTGACATCACCCGTTCCAAGTCAGGTGCTCAATATAAGGAGCACATGTCAGATGGTCCACCCCCCACTTCCCCGCGTCTTTCCGACACGATCGGTCGTCACGCCACATCCATATGTATAGCTTATACTCCTGGTATTCTAAAATTTGTTTTTTTGAAATCTCCATACTTGTCGAAGCACTCGCAAATACATACATTTCCCAAAATTTTTGACATCATCCTTCACCGTTTGATTCTTGCGCAGTTTAAAAGATTATTGTGTGATGAGCAACATGGTTTTACACCCTGTCGTTCCACTACCACTAATCTCGCCTGCTTCACACATTTGATCATGTCTAAAGTTGACGTTGGTCAGCAAGTTGATGTAGCCTACTTTGACTTTCGTAAAGCCTTTGATCAAGTCAATAATGACGCTCTTTTGATCAGGTTAGCTGAAGTGGGTTTTTCAACGCGTCTTCTTAAACTCTTTGCTTCTTATCTTAGTGATAGGAAGCAATTTGTTAGATATGGTCTTTATGAATCTCCTTCATTTTTTACTCGATCTGGTGTTACTCAGGGGTCCACTTTAGGCCCATTACTATTTACAATTCTTATTAATAACCTCCCTAGAGTTTTATGTAATGCATCATGTCTCTTGTTTGCTGACGACGTTAAATTATTTTTTGCTGTCAAGGATGAGAGGCAAGCCTCTCTCCTTCAAGCTGATATTAACGCTGTCTTGGAGTTCAGTTCTAGTTTAGGCCTTGAACTTAATTTAAACAAATGTGCAATTATGAGCTATGGACGTGCACATTCACTCTATTGTCACGGATATTCCATTAGATCCGTCTTGTTGAAGCGTGTGGAATCTATTGTCGATTTGGGTATCACTTTTGATCCTCAGCTCACCTTTCACAACCATATCAAAAAAGTCGCTGACGTTTCCTTTCGTCGACTTGGATTTGTTTTGAGATATGCAAGATTATTCTCCAATCCTTTGTCTTCTCGCTTGCTTTTCAATTCGCTTGTGAGAAGTAAGCTAGAGTATAATGCGATTGTGTGGAATCCGCATGAAGCAAATTACTCTCTGATGATTGAGAAAGTGCAAAAAGCATTTCTTCGTTTCCTATATAGGAAAGAATATGGGTATTACCCATATCTCTACCCCACTCCTTTCCTTTTGGGCATGCTTGGGTATAATTCCCTTGAACTTCGGAGAAACTTCTCATTAATTCGTTTCGTTCTCCTGCTCTTACGTGGTAATACGTCATGCCCGTTGTTGCTGGAGCAGTTGGGGCTTTATGTCCCTATTCACTATGTGCGTGGTAGACATCATCATTTGCTGGCTGTACCTCCTGCCCGCACAGTCCTTTTTCGAATGGCTCCTATTCCAAGAGCTATCCGACTTCTTAATGAAATCGTTGCTGCCGAGACTGAATGTGATATTTTCCACCTTAGTGAGCGTAAATTGTCGGAAATTACTCTAACCCATTTATCTGGTAGTCTGCGCTCATCATTGTTTTCATGATTGATTGTGATTTATGAGTGAAATTTTGATTAACTCTCTTCCATTTGGGCCTTACAGGGATGTTTTGTATTTGTAGTTGTTTCTTACATATTTATTGAAACTGGCTGTAGGTGCAAGGCATTCCTTATGCTATATTTTATTTGATATTTTTACTTTATCTGTTATTATAAATGCTATTTTTTATGTATGTAGATGTATTTATGTTTATGTTTAATTGTTATTTTGTTTTTTTTCTTTTTTGTGTTATATTTTTTGACCATTGTGGCGCTTTAGGAATTCCTGTTATGCCACAATGGTCTGTTTAAAATAAATAAATAAATAAATACATACAAAAATATATGTATGTATGTACATACATATACAAAAATACAATTTTTTTTTAAGAGATAAAACCTTTTTAAAATAATGCCCTTTCTTTTAAGATATCACTCATGTAGATGTTTTGTAAATTATCAGAATTAAGGTGTTAAACCTAATTGAGGAAGCGCGCCGAACAGAGGCCGTCATTCACAAGCGACTTTGATGTCATCGTCTAATCTCAAATAAAACAAAAGTTTTGATAAAATTATTTATTATTCATGTTCAAATGCCAATTTCTAATGCATACTAGAGTCCTTCGTCTCACTTTCGTGATGGCAATTTTTGGTTTTATCTCTTCTTCATGGTTTTAAAAGACTTTTATATTGTTCTGATTATCTGTTATTTTGTAATTTTTTTTTTGTGTAAAAAAGCTCAAGAAGTTCCTTGACTCTTCCCCAGTGAAAATGTAACTTATGGTTATGATTTCACTGAATTGTCATTGAAACTATAATTTCACTGTGAGTTATATGTATGTACATTCTTATTACTATTTTCACTGTGACATATACATACTATTATGTTATCTCTGTTTTATCTTATTATATATATATATATATATATATATATATATATATATCATCATCATCATTTACAGCCATTCGCCATCCACTGCTGGATGAAGGCCTCTCCAACACGCTTCCACTCGTCTCTGTTTTGCGCAACACTCATCCATCTCATTCCGCACATTTTCCTAATTTCGTTCACCCATCTTCCTTGCGGTCTTCCTTTTACTCTTTTGCCTTCTCTCGGGTACCATTCAAGCACTTCTTTTGTCCACCTTTCGTCCATCCTCCTAGCTACGTGACCCGCCCATTGCCATTTCAATCTCTTCACTCTATCCACTATGTCCACTACCCTTGTCATATTTCTCACCCACGTGTTCCGCTTCCTGTCTTTCCTCGTTATGCCAAGCATACAGCGTTCCATACTTCTTTGAGTGCATTGGATTTTATTTTGCATCTTGGCGTTCAGTGTCCAAGTTTCACATCCATACGTCATCACTGGCAAAACGCATTGATCAAAGATCCTTTTCTTCAGGCAGAGTGGCATTTTTGATTTAAAAACAGCATTCATCCGTCCAAATGCACTCCACCCTAATTTCATACGTCTCTTTATCTCTTCATTTTTACTACCAGACATGTCAATTATTTGACCTAAATATAAATAATTATTTACTACTTCTACTGGTTTATCATCTAAGGGGATGCTATCAGGCATGCAATAACTATTGAACATTAGTTTAGTCTTATCTACGTTAATTTTTAATCCTACTTTTCTACTTTCCCTGTCCAGCTGTGTTAGTCTGATAAGTAGGTCAGCTGAATCACGAGCTACTAAAACTATATCGTCTGCGAACCGAAGGTGACTCAAGAAGCGACCATTGATGCTTACTCCGGCTGTATCCCAATCCAAGTTCCTGAAAACTCCCTCAAGCACCGCATTGAATAACTTGGGCGAGATTGTATCTCCTTGTCTTACTCCTTTTCCTATGCTAAATCTATCTGTACCTGAAAAAATTTTAACCGAAGCTGTGGCATTCTTATATATTGCAGCTAACAGTCCCACATAGGGTTCCGGCACTCCCTGTGTTTTTAGAGCGTTAAGTACTGCATTATGACTAACTGTATCGAAGGCTTTCTCATAATCGACGAAACCTAGGCACAATGGCCGTTGATATTCGTTGGCGCGCTCGATTAGTTCGCCAACTACTTGGAGGTGGTCCATTGTGCTGAAATTTGCCCTAAACCCTGCCTGCTCTATAGGTTGGTTCTCGTCGAGGATATTTTTCAGCCTTTCTGTAATAACCTTCGTGAAGAGCTTGTAGACCGCTGAAAGTAGACTAATGGGTCGGTAGTTCTTGATATCGCTTTTGTCGCCTTTTTTGTGTATTAAAATGATAGTTGCGTTATTCCATCCTTCTGGTATAGCTTGGTTCTGGATGCATTTGCTGAAAAGCCTAGCTAAGATATTAATTAGGGGGGGGCCGCCACATTTTAGTAAGTCAATGGGAATATTATCTTCCCCTGGGGTTGTACCGTTCTTTGCAGTTTTTAGCGCGGCCTCTACTTCGCTAGGCAATACTGCAGGAACCCTTTGGCCGTGTGTCGATTCCAGAGCGGGGAATTGGCCGTTGTCGTTCTCGTATAGTTTTGCATAGAACGTGTAAACTCTGTCTATGATTTCTTCTCTATTCCTAATTATTACTCCGCTCTCTGATCTGATTGCGATCATTTGGTTTTTGCCTAAGAAAAGATCCTGTTTGCACTTTTTCAGGCTACGGTTATTCTTAATGGTATTTTCTATTAGCTTGCTGTTAAAATCCCTGACATCCCTGACTATTCTCTTTTTAATTTCCTTATTTACTAGATTGTATTCTTGCTTATTATTATCCCTATCTAAATTCCTTTTATGCTTAATTAGGTTTTTTGTTTCCGCTGAAATTTTGCTTAATTTAATCTGTTTCCTGAATCCACCTAATTTCTTACCTGTTGAGGTTAGAACCGAACTAATTACAGTGTTCAATTCCTCGATGTCTGCTTCTGGGTTTAATTTCCCGTATCGATTTCCAAGTTCGAGTTCGAATTCCTTTTTCCTAGACCTTAGTTGAGCGAAATCTGGAGAGTTACTGCATCCTTTTATTAATTTCCTTCGTTCGCAATTTATATTAATGGCCATCTTGGCACGGACTAATCTGTGATCGCTACCTATATCTACTTTACTTAAAACACTAACGTCTTTAACGGAGTGCAGGGCATTTGTTAGGATGAAATCGATCTCGTTTCTGTCTCCTTTAGGACTCTCCCAAGTCCACTTATTGTTGGTGTTTTTCCTGAAAAATGAATTAGTGATAAAGAGCCTGTTGTGTTCTGCGAATTCTATGAGGCGATCGCCTCTGTCGTTTCTTTGGCCGGTACCAAAATTGCCTACTGCTCTTTCTGTATTTGCCTTTTGTCCTATTTTTGCGTTAAAGTCGCCCATGATTATTTTAAAGTGGTGACGGCTATTATCGTATGCGTCCTGTATTTTTTCGTAGAAGTCTTCTATTTCCTCGTCTGGGTGGCTAGATGTGGGGGCGTACACTTGGAAGATTTGACAAGTGTACCTGCTCGAGATTCTTAATACTATATAGCATATACGTTCCGATATGTCGCTTATTTCTATAATATTTCTTTCTATTCTCTTATTGATAAGAAACCCTACTCCTCCTATTCTACCATTTGGTAGCCCTCTCCAGTAGAGACAGTTACCACTTTTTAGGATTATTTGGTTTTGCTGTTTTCGTCTTACTTCACTAAGTCCTACTATATCCCATTTGATATTTTCTAATTCATTCTCTAATGCAAGCACACTTCCTTCACTCGATAACGTTCTTACATTGTACGTGGCTAAATACAGGTTTCTATTAGCTAAGCTATCATCCATCGTCACTCTTACCTTGTTGGAGGTTTGGATATTATTTTTCTCGCATGTATCCAAGATGTGTTGAGAAAAAGGCGGTACCTGAGAGAGATTTCCATTCAAGGAGTGAGTTCTTACCGCCATAGACTCTTCTCTGTGGTCAGCTTTGACAGATAGTCATCCTAGGTATCACTTGGATCACTTATGAATTATTACATGCCATTTAACAGGGTTACTTTGTAAGTGAAAGTAGTTAGTTATGATAATAATAGATTAGCAATTGTTATACTACTTTTTTATAGATCTTTATCGTGAGACGCCTCTTTGGAGACAACGGATTTATATATGTGAGTGCGGTTTGCAATTTAATATTTTAATAATAACTTTAGTAAAGAATATAAAATTACACGAATTACTTTAATATAATTTAAATATAAAAAAGAACTGATAGACAGTTGGGAAACACCGTTTCTGTTTGCTATTATTCTATTAAGTAAAGTTCGTTAAAGATTTTTGGCTGGAAGCAATTATGTGGAAGATTTATTGCTTCTGTGGGACCGACTGAAGGACCCTTTTTTTGTATTCAGGTAAGGAGATGTATCTCGTTCGTATATTTTTTTGCTCAGATTTGACACAAAAATTAGCACAAAATTTTTCGAAATAACTGATATAAAACCGCTTTTTACGACCGATTTGCTGTTTATTTTTACACTTAAATTATACTAGGATGCAATTAGTAGAATAAGTGATTAGATGGTTAAGTTTTTAGATTAAATTTCGTGCAATAGCCGGGTTTAAGCGAGTAATAGCGGGAAGAACGCAGAAGCACGTCTTCCCCGCATGACACGAAAGACCGAACTCCATATATATATATATATATAAATAAAAAAAAAAAAAATCACCAAACATCATTTTTTTTTAATTTATCTTCCACTAAAGACCAATTGATATTGTATTTACTATATACATACATATATGCAGGGCTTTGAGGTCAGAATCGGAGTCACGAAGTCGTAGTATTTCAAGGGGAGTCGGAGTTAGCGGTCTGAAATCTGATTTTATAATATATTAATTTACATTAAATATGTAATTCCATTGTACTTTAAGTTTCGAATGTTGTTTGCATGGATAACGAGGATATATAGACAACGAGGATATATAGTACGTAAGTTAGTAGCAGGGCTGTGGAGTCGTAAAATAAATCAACCGACTCCGACTCCTTTTTTTATTATTTTCTTTATAACTTACTTTTAATTTATACCTGAATGTACGTTATGAATGTACTTACATTTTATTAAATAAATTGGGTAAACATATCAATTTTTAGTGCTTATTAATTCTTTTATTTTTATATACATACATATATCGAAAACCATTATTATTTTTATTACTAACAATTTTATACTTTGCGAAAAAAGTCGATCTTACTAAATCTTTCCAGTTGGAGTCGGAGTCGGAGTCGAATCATAAGTTGGATTTGGAGTCGGTAAACTTTGAAGATAAATCAAAATCATCTATATTCATACTTCAAATGCCAATAAGCCAACTATCACTTTTCTGGAATAGGAACCTAAGGAAACTTTATGATAATAAATTAAAATATTCAATACATATTTCTTATTTGGTATGTATGTATAAAGATTTTACATAATTAAATTTTAATTTTATAGTTGATACAAGCGAATCGAAAATAATTATATCATTAATATTTCGAAAATGCATTTTTTAATTCACAAGTAAAATTGGGTCATTAAATGTTTATTAATCTCGTTTGTGTGATAAGCGATTACGTTTGCTCTATGCAATAATTGATTGATTTAAACAACATAACGCATTTAATCAGGGCTTCGAACGGCAGCTGAACCAAAAACCGAAAACAGGAAAAACCGTTATTTTTCCGGAACGAAAACAGGAACTGAACCGATGTGTATTTTTTTACCTGAACCGGAACGGAAAAAAATAATGATTCGAAGCTCTGCATTTAACGTTCTGCTTAGGAATATTGATCAACTTTTCAAAATTGAGACAAACCTCGTATTTTTAATTAATTATATCTTACTACATCCTAATAAGCAATGCTTAAAGCTTGCTGTTTAAATATTTGTATTGGTTTCATAAATGATTAAAAAATTAAAATAAATCAATTACAAAAACAATGAGCTTCTTTTATTCATCATATTCTAATTCGATCGACTGTCTAACCTTACATGATTTCTATTATTTTTAAGGAATGCAATAACATCATTGTTCACTATTTCCTTCGCATCGTTCGCGTATACGAAGTCACCATGAGAGAAGTTTTTTTTCGGAACTGCAGTCACTGCGATCAAGTTTGAAATGTCATTCGATAGCGTCAAAACGTCTTCCTTTGCTGCGATCTTATCCTTTTCCGAGTAGAATATCCTGACAGGGGCGTCCACTTTCGTCAGATTGTACTGAGGTGGTTGTAGCTCACCGTATAAATCGATGTTTCTCATCATGCCGTGATCGAATTGTCTGAAATTTTTGGCGTTATGGTTCTCCAGGTGTTGATAAAGCTCCCAGATAGACCCACCACCTGGTTCATGTATCGTAAAAGGCGAGATCGTGTCCTGCAAATAATACAATTTTCGGGTAAAACTTCACACCAGGATTGTTTTATAATGTCGGATTAAAGTACACACCGGTTTCAAATCTTTGGTATCGTCTTCGCCCAGGTGGAAGTTGAAATTTGAACATATTGGGATATATATCCAATTCGCTCTGCAAAATTTTATGACATTTGTTTTTACAAACTTTGAACTAGGTATGAATTCTGATTTGCCGACCATACCGTGAAACACCTGCAAATTTAGTAAGATTGTAATGGGTGGAAAACACGATTCAAGATCTATGTATATTTAGACATTAGAGCATTTGGGGTAAATGGCCCGAAAAATAACTGGGTAAATTATCACTTTTACCGGTAAATCAACAAAACATATTTGCTGCGTTTTATCTTATTCCTATCCTTTATTTTATCTTCTAGCAACACTGGTCCGCCCTAGTCCTTCATCCAGGAGAAAAAAATGTACAATAATTAAAATAATTGTATGTAGAAGTTATAGAACGAATTAGTACAAAGAGGGTACAGTAAATCAGTTTCAGATTCCGATTATGAAATTGCAGTAGTTCCATATACGGCTAAATGTGTGTTATCAGTAAAATAAAGGCTTCAGTTAGCTATAAGAAATAAAACTTTAATAAGTTAGTTTGGGTAAGAGACCCACCCAGAAAAAAAAAAAGAAATTTAAAGACTCTTTTGCTAAAATTAAAAAATTAGATCACAAATATCGGACGATATCTGTGGATACATCAAGTTTTTTCCCATGCTATTTTCTTAAACAACGAATAAAAAAATAAAATTTTAAATTAAAAAAAAATAAGTTCTTTATTAAAATATTAATTTATAGTGAATTGGATTCTCATTGTAAATTGAATTCTCATTATTAATTCAATTCTCATTATAAATTCAATTCTCATCTTTTTTGGGCAGTATATTTTATTACATCATCATATGCTGGCTGTACCTCCTGCCCGCACAGTCCTTTTTCGAATGGCTCCTATTCCAAGAGCTATTCGACTTTTTAATGAAATCGTTGCTGCCGAGACTGAATGTGATATTTTCCACCTTAGTGAGCGTAAATTGTCGGAAATTACTCTAACCCATTTATCTGGTAGTCTGCGCTCATCATTGTTTTCATGATTGATTGTGATTTATGAGTGAAATTTTGATTAACTCTCTTCCATTTGGGCCTTACAGGGATGTTTTGTATTTGTAGTTGTTTCTTACATATTTATTGAAACTGGCTGTAGGTGGAAGGCATTCCTTATGCTATATTTTATTTGATATTTTTACTTTATCCGTTATTATTAAATGCTATTTTTTATGTTTATGTATGGATGTATTTATGTTTATGTTTAATTGTTATTTTGTTTTTTTTTTGTGTTATATTTTTTGACCATTGTGGCGATTTAAGAATTCCTGTTTTGCCACAATGGTCTGTTTAGAATAAAATAAATAAATAAATTACATATATTATATCATATATATAACGACGGTAATCTGTGTGTGTGTGGGTGTGTGTGTGTGGGTGTGTGGGTGTGTGTGTGTGTCCTAACTCTCGCCGAACATAATGAACGAATCGATAAAAATCGATTAATTCATTTTTCGACGAGACGACTTTGTCGCGACTCGAACCGATCACCCCAAATAGCCTGAATATGGGTCTAATGAGGTAATGGTCTCGGACATCGTGCCAAATCCAATTTTTCATTTCGTCTTTTTTTTTTAAACATTAATTGAAATATTCCTTCTCGCCATATAAAAATACGTAATTTTAATAATTTCATTTAGCGAGGTTTTGAACCATTTTTTTTTTTTTCATATAAAACAATTAAATATATATTTTTAATTGAAATTATTGAAATTAATTTATATTTTAGCGATATTTGAAACATAAAATTAATTCCAAAACGCGGGATCGAGCTGGGGTCCCCGCGTTCAGAACATTCACGCTAACCACTACACTGCCGTCTCGATAGAAAAAATGCTCTAAATTACGTACATAATATTCGATTACCCTTTACAAGTATGGGGAACCAATCATTCGCGTATCTTCGGCTTTCGTCGACAATCGACAATTGACTTCGGCTTTCGTCGACAATCGACAATCGACTTCGGCTTTCGTCGACAATCGACAATCGACATCGGCTTTCGTCGACAATCGAAAATTTTTTTTTATTTTTCATTTTTTTCATATTTTTCTTATTTTTCATTATTTTCATATTTTTCATTATTTTCAGTTTTTACAGTTTTTTTCAGTTTTTTTCATTTTTTTTCATTTTTTTCCATTTTTTTCAGTTTTTTCATTTTTTTCATATTTTTCATTTTTTTCATATTTTTCATTATTTTCATATTTTTCATTTTTTTCATAATTTTCATTTTTTTCTGCCTTTGTCTTTCCGAAACCAGTCAATTCCATATCTTTAACTTTATTTTTATTCGAGTTTCAATTTCTTTTCGAAACCACCCGTTGAAATCAACGGGCCCTACACTAGTCTAATATATAATTTCGAAAGAGGCTTTGTATGTAAGGCTTAAAGGTTTGGGTAGGAGCATGAATCAAAGTTTCCATGACGTCGATATCGATACGTTAATTATTATTTTTTTTTCGATTCAACTAAATATAATAAAAAACAAATTAATGTTTACTATTAGATTGTTTTGTCATGTTTAAGCTGTATATATTACAAATACCGAGCGAAGCCGGGTAAAACCACTAGTAATAAATAATGTTAATCAGCGTTTAACATTATTTATTCGAAAAATCCGATAAATTACGGGTAAACTGATAATTGGTAAAAAAATAGAAATATTAGTAGGTACATATAGGATTTTACATATACATAAATAGGTATATGGATTTTAAAATATAAAAAATGAAAGTGCTATTTATCTGAAAGAAATAAAGATACAAGTGATGTTTTACATGCGGGCAAATTTACAGTTTGAAAAATTTGCTTTGAGATGAAAAATACTCACACCCATATTATCAGAAACATTTGCCACTGTCACGAAAACGGAATTTGTGGCATAAGTCGCAAAAGTCAGCGGCGCTAATGCCACGCTGGTGATAATTTTCCTATTGTATTGTGGTCGTGTAGACGTCATCACAAAGAATTCACTAGACCCTTGAGAATGGGACACGTAGTGCAGTTTATCCCTTTTGGTCTTCATCAATACGAAGTCGATCATTGCTGGTACATCGTAATATCCTATTTCGTGGTAGCTAAACTTCCAAAAGTCTTTGTCTTTGACGTCCATAGGATTTACGGAGTAATAAGAGCCACGAGAGTTGCCCAGCCACACGTCGAAACACTCATCCACCAAGAGATAACCTGCAGCATAAAACGATTATATTGTTATTAAACTTCGATTTAAGATATTAAAATACGTTATATATTTATTGTCATTCCTAGTTGGCAACTCTAGATTTGTACTTAGATTTGCGACGATTTGAATCGATCAGTGTCACTATAAAAATCGCAGCCAAATCGAGCCAGTATTCTGAAGCATGACATATGAAATAATATTGAATCAAAATGATTTATGATAATCGCATGAGATTCGATAATTACCTAAGGATATTCCAGGTCCTAGAATAAGCCACACGCCCGCTGAGCTGTACAATCCATGCATCAAAAACACTGGAGTCCGTTCTAGGCAATTTTTCTCCCCATTCGGCATGTGATGTATGATTAAATGGTATCCGTCCTCGGTCCTCAAACTGTATTCTTCGATAGTGTAGTTATTTTTTCTAACCATAGTTGTCTGAAAATGCAATCTGTCCATGAAAGTATTTAAATTGGTGCTATTTTCACGTTGATTAGTATTATTTCATACAATGTCAATAACCTCCTCTTCAGTTATATGTTTCGATGCCAAACTTGATAATGTCCATATTGCTAATAAGACAAGTAACACGGACTGCAATTTAAATCGAACAAACGCTTTGCACTTCAGTTTTTTATACAGATTTGTCTAATTTACCGTGAAGTACACATGTATGTATAAATTGAAATATTTTTATGTATACATCTATAAAATGTTGAATATAAGGTCATTACAAAAACATGTTTTTAAAACATATTTTGAATTATTTTGAATTATTTTGAAAACGAAAAAATATAATATTATGTTCGTTAAAAAAATCACGACTCCGACTCTGACTCCGATTCTGATATTTACCAACAACACGACTCAAACTCCGATTCCGACTCAAAAATGTTAAATTTTATCAGGTTGTTTTCCTACCTTTGTAAATATTTTTCTTGTTATAGGCATACGAATAAAACAAGATCAAACTTTATTAATTATTTATTTGAATTTATTCTTAAAAACAACATTGCTTCTATGAAATCTGTATTCGTAGAAGCTCTCAAATCAAAATTGAGGAATTTCAGAGCGGAAAATAACCGCTCTACCAATACTTGGGTTGGCGGCAATACTGTAACGATCAACGCTGAATCTTTTACGATTTATGGATACTGCTGTATTGTCATTTTAACATTTAAATTATGTATAAGCTCGGTCAATTTTTTTACCATTTACAATGCAGCATAAAATTCATTTTTAAATTTTGAAATAGTCTCCTTCGTCTGCTATATTGGGACTCAAACGAGGACGTTTTATTTCATCTTGTTCATTGAGATATTTTTCATAATTGTCTTCAGATTCAGCGGTATGGGATGTAGATGATGATAATTCAAGTATTGATTGATCAAATATGCCTGATGTCGTCTCGTTTCCCACTTGAAGACCTTTCATACGAATTGTTAATTCAAACAGAGCGTTCTTAGCACTATTTATTTTTTCTTCCGTCAATATGAATCGAACCATGGGGTCAAGAGAGGGTACACATTCATTATTACGCAATTAAAATTCACTCCACGACTCCGACTCCGACTCCACAGACCTGACATAAATACACACATACCAGTGGTGGGTGTATGTTTTTATTTCAGGAATTTTATTATTATTTATACACTGTATTAATTTGATTCTTCGCTCTTTAGACATGGATTTTTCAATTACGCTTTTGGGCAATGTGCTCTTCTTTTTTAACTTGATAAGAATTATATTTTTTCTATCGAAATCAAGCTTAGGCCACATATGTATGTATGTATGTACATAGTCTTTTCTGGCCTTGCGTAACGTCTCGAAAAAAGTCTATAAATTCGTTTCAGTATTGTTGCACTGTGATTCTCAAACGAGATGTATAATTCCATTTCGTAGATGCTATTCGGATCCGGAACTGAAATAAAAATCCAGATCCAGAATTGAAACAATTATCGAGAACCGAAACTGAAACAAGAATCCGGATCCGGAATTGAAACAAGAATCGGGAACAGGAACTGAAACAGGAATATATTAAATTTATTTGAATCGAAAAAAAAATTCGAATGTGACTAACCTATGACTTTATCTATGTATGTATTTGAGGAATATAAGAATATCACAAAAGAAATTCCGATAATAAAATATACATACACGTTCACACATATCGGTTATGAAAGCATTTTCGATACAAATTGAGCCCAAATGTAGGGAAAGTTACACAAGACAAAAGTTCTACTTCAGGTTGTCGGCTTTTGTTCGAAATTTTGTTATTACTTAAAATCACTATAATTATTATATACATTAAATATCAAGAAGATAGAAAACAATTGAAACATTCAAAATAAAATATTGAAATATTGTTTGAAAAAGAAAAATACTACTTCCGGTTTACAAAAACCCTAACCAAAAACCTTAACAACTCTTAGTTAGCACATATATAAACATAGAGAATACAAATAGAGGTTTACAAATTCCGAATAAAACCTTTTCAGCTCTAATTTAGTACATAAAGAATACAAATGTAAATTTTCAGCTTGATCTTGATACGTTCAACGGTGTGGAAAAAATCGTGGTCAAAAAATTTTTGACTTTTATAATTGGTAAATATCCCACTTTTGGTGAATTAAATTTAGTGATTAAACTTGAATTTTTTTGTGCAACGCACACATCTTAAACAAGGGGTCGAAAAAAAGATTGGAAGAAAAATCGAACAAGAGTAAGCGGCCTCCAAATTATATACATAGCTTGGTATTAAGCTTAAACTTCTAGATATGAAATTTCAGTTCAATAAATCAAAAGGTTTCTGAGAAAAACATTAAAATCCTCGATACTCCGATTCAGGTGAAAATATAAAAAAAAGTTTTTTATAAACAAGGCTCTTCTATATTTTGTATACAAAATTAAGAAAATATATAAAAGAGTATATGAATAAAAAAACCCACTTAAATATGACATAAAAAATATAAGTTGTTGAATTACCAAAGGAAATGTTAAAATTTTATTTAGAAGTTGTTGGATTTCGTGAGAAACCATTAAGTCGGCATGTCATCCGCATTTCCAGCATAATTCACATCTGTATACTGTCTTCTTCACAAACGTTCAGCTTGTGTATTTTTAATTAATTATATTATATCTTACTACATTCTAATAAGCAATGCTCAGAGCTTGCAGTTTCCATATTTATATTGTTTTCATAAATGATTATAAAATAAAAATAGATCAATTACAAAAAACAATGAGGTTCTTTTATTCATCATCTTCTAATTCGATCGACTATCCAGCCTTACTTGGTTTCTATTGTTTTTAAGGAATGCAATAAGATCATTGTAGACTATTTCCTTCACATCTTTCGCATATACGAAGTCACCATGAGCGAAGTTTTTTTTCGGAACTGCAGTCATTGCGATCAAGTTTGAAATCTCAGTGGATAGCTTCAAAACGTCTTCAATTGTTGCGAGCTTATCATCTTCCGAGTAGAATATTCTGACAGGGGCGTCCACGTTCGTCAGATTGTACGGAGGTGGTTGTAGCTCACCGTATAAATCGTAGTTCTTCATCATGCCGTGATTGAATTGTCTGAAATTTTTGGCGTTATGGTTCCCTAGGTGTTGGTAAAGCTCCCAGATAGACCCTCCGCCCGGTTCGCGTCCCTTAACAGTGGAGACCTTGTCCTGCAAAATGATTTTCGCGTCAAACTTCACACCAGGTTTGATTTATAATGTCAGATTAAAGTACATACCGGTTTCAATTCTTTGGGATCTTTTCCACCCATTTTCAAGTTGACATTTGAACACAGTTGGAAATATATCCAATTCACTTTGCAAAATTGTATGACATTTGTTTGTACAAACTTTGTACTGGGTATGAATTCTGAATTGCCGATCATAGCTTGAAACATCTGAAAATTTAGTAAGATTGTAATGGATGGTAAAACACGATTCGAGATCTATGTATTTTTGAACATTAGGGCATTTGGAGCATTACCACTTACCAGTAAACCTATGGCCCGAAAATACCGGTGAATCAACAATACATATTCGCTGCGTTTTATCCTATTCCTTTAATAACAATAATGAAAATAAGCGTAGAAGTTATAAAACGGACTAGAATAAGGAAGATGTAGTAAATCTATCTTGATATTGCAGTAGTTACGGCTAAATGTGTGTTATCACTAAAATAAAGGCTTCAGTTAACTATTAGAAATAAAAATGAAGCCAGTTTGTGTAAGGGACCACATATTTTTTAAGTCCTATATAAAATATTAATTTAAAATTAATTCGCTACTACTGACCTTTTTTTGGGCAGTATATTTTAGTATATAATGAATAATGTTAATTAGCGTTTGGTTCAATATATTGAGAACGAAAACAAGAGTTTATATTTGTAATTGAAAAATCCAGTAAACTGGTAATTGGTAAAAAAATAATGGAAATTCCGGTAAACGGAAATTGCCATAAATTGGACTTCCTAGTATGTATGTACATAAGTATATGGATTTTAAAAACTCGAGGATAAAAATTTATAACAAGTGACACTTGTCATGCGAGCAATTTTATAGTTTTAGAAGTTTGCTTTGAGATGAAAAATACTTACATCCATATTATCCGAAATATTTGCCAACGCCGTGAATATGGGAGTTGCGACATGAGTCGTAAAAGCCACTGGCCCCATTGCCACCATTGTGATAATTTTCCTATTGTATTGTGGTCGTGTAGACGCCATCACAAAGAATTCAGTATTTCCTTGAGAATGGGACACGAAGTGCAATTTTTCCCTTTTGGCCTTCATCAAAACGAAGTCGATCATTGCTGGTACGTCGTAATATCCTATGCTGTGAAAGCTAAACTTCCAAAAGTCGTTGTCTTTGACGTCCATTGGATGTACGGAGTAGTAAGAACCACGAGAGTTGCCAAGCCACACGTCGAAACACTCATCCACCAACAGATAAGCTGCAGCATAAAACGATTGTATTGTTATTACCTTCGACTGAAGATATTAAAATAAGTTCTCTATTTATTGTCATTCCTAGTTGGCAACTCTAGATTTGTACTTAGACTTGCACCGATATATATATATATATATATATATATATATATATATATATATATATATATATATATATATATATATATATATATATATATATATATATATATATATATATATATATATATATGTCTGTCTGTCTGTATGTCACGTATACGTTCCTATTCCTTTCAACCGATTGTGTCTATGCCTGGGTTGGTTTCTGTAAAAAAATCGCCCAAAACCGAGAACGGTATCGGGAAAACAGGAATGAGTGGAATTGCAACGTAATAATTTCAAATGTGTTCACATCGCCACCTGCGTTGTTAAGGTAAAATAAAAAAAAAAACAATTGGATAATTTCAATTGTGTCTGCCGCCTGCCTTTTTCCGACAAATTATCATTACTGTAATTTTGTTTTCATTATTAAGTATTAATTTGAAACTGAAACATTTACATATCGAGAGAGCCAAAACGCTGAATAAGTCAGATTACCACGATGTTAACTCGGGAACTTGAAAAATGTTAACGGGAACGGGAATTTCTTGCATTATTGTGGCATGTCTGGTTCAGATAGAATTACTATAAAAATCGCAGCTAAATCCAGGCAGTATTCTTAAGCATGGCATATGAAATAATATTGAATCAAAATGATTTGTGATATTTGCATGAGATAGGATAATTACCTAATGATGTTTCAGGTCCTAGAAGAATCCACTCGCCCGCTGAGCTGTACATTCCATGCATCAAAAGCACTGGAGTCCGTTGTAGGCAATTTTTCTTCCCTTTTGGCATGCGAAATATTGTTAAATGGTATCCGTCTTCCGTCGTCATTCTGTATTCTTCTATAGTGTAGTTATTTTTTCTAACGATACCAGTCTGAAAATGCAATATTTCCATGAAAGTATTCAAATTGGTACTATTTTTACGTTGATTAGTATTATTTCATACAATGTCAAGAATACCATCTCCAGTTATATCTGTGGAGGGAAGGGGCGTCGATGCCAAACCTGATAATAATTGTCTTCCATGAGGAGACGGTCTAACAGGGTTCACAGATGTCCATATTGCTAATAAAACAAGTAACACGGACTGCATTTTAAATCGATCACACGCTTTGCACTTCAGCCTTTTATACATATTTATGTAATTTACCGTGAAGTACACATGTATGTATAGATTGAAATATTTTTATGTTAACATCTATAAAATGTTGAATATAAGGTCTTTACAAAAACATGTTTTTAATAGATATTTTGCATTATTTTGAAATGAAAATTACCTTTTACATATGTGCATACAAAGATCATTAAGACAGAGAACGAAAAAATAGAATGTTTTACATTTTAATAAAAATAAATATTATACAGTATATGTATGTATATACACAGTATTTGCTGGCCTTGCGTGACGTCTCGAACAAAGTCTATAAATTAATTTAAGTTTTGTTGCACTGTGATACTTAAAAGAGATGTATAATTCCATCTCGCAGGGGTCTACGTGACGAGACAGAATGTTAAATGACAGAAAACGCAAATATCGGAAGGCAAAGATCGAAAATCAAAAGATCTCAAGTCGAAAGATAAAAAAAAGGTGAATGGTAAACGGTACATACTTTCGAACATACTCACTTAATTTGCGCGAGCAGGATACAACAGGAACAAGAGGAACATGCTTTTCCTCCCGTATTCTGCGCGCGCACATTAATACGGGAGTAAAAGCCTGTTCCTCTTGTTCTTGTTGTATCCTGCTGGCGCAAATTAAGTGAGTATGTACCGTTTACCATGCACCATTTTTTTTGATCTTTCGACTTAAGATCTTTCAATTTTCGATCTTTGCCTTCCGATATTTGCGTTTTCTGTCATTTAACATTCTGTCTCGTCACGGAGACCGATCTCGTAGATGCTATTTGGATCCAGAACTGAAATAAATATCCAGATCCGGAATTTAAAAAATTATCGAGAACCGAAACTGAAACAAGAATCCGGATCCGGAATTGAAACAAGAATCGGGAACAGGAACTGAAACAGGAATATATTAAATTTATTTGAAACGAAAAAAATAATTCGAATGTGACTAACCTATGACTTTATCTATGTATGTATTTGAGGAATATAAGAATATCACAAAACAAATTCCGATAATTAAATATACATACACGTTCACACATACCGGTTATGAAAGCATTTTCGATATAAATTGAGCGCAAATGTAGGGAAACTTACACAAGACAAAAGTTCTTCTTCCGGTTGTGGGCTTCTGTTCGAAATATTTTTATTTCTTAAAAATCACTATAATTATTATACACATTAAATATCAAGAAAATAATTTAAAAGGTTAAAATAAAATAATGAAATTTAAAAAAAAAAAATACTACTTCTGGTTTACAAATTCTGACCTAAACCTTTTCAGCTCTAAGTTAGTACATAAATCATATAAATATGAATTTTCAGCTCGATACGTTCAGGGGTGTGGAAAGAATCGTGGTCACAACATTCTACCTACATATATATGTATGTATGTATATGTAGTCAATATAATCAATATTAAATATCAAGAAAATATTAAATATCAAGAAAATAATTTAAAAGGTTAAAATAAAATAATGAAATTAAAAAAAAAATACTACTTCCGGTTTACAAATTCTGACCTAAGCCTTTTCAGCTCTAAGTTAGTACATAAATCATATAAATATGAATTTTCAGCTCGATACGTTCAGGGGTGTGGAAAGAATCGTGGTCACAACATTCTACCTACATATATATATGTGTGTATGTATATGTAGTCGTGAAAAAGTCTATAAATTCATTTCAGTATTGCACTGTCCTACTTAAAGGAGTTGTATAATTTCATCTCGTAGATGCTACAGAAGGAATTCTCGAGCTATAAGCTCTTATAAAGCATATATACGTTTATATTCGTTCTATGTATGATATATTGGAAAGACCTTGTTGTAATGTTAAATTCTATACATGAGCCTAGCAATGTGTAATACAAATCGTGGATTGTTAAGCTTGGGATCGTTACTTGGGACTGCACACCATTTATTCGCCCAACCACTAAACTTGCCCCATCATGAGAATGTTCAACCAATTTCTCTTGAATTTGAAATTCTTCAACTATATTTGGTAACATGATAAAATAAACCATCAGATGTTTAATCAGGACTAATAGAGCTAACCGCTCGTGAACTTTACCTACATAGACAAAACGAAAAATCATTGAGAACTGTGATTAATTTTAATTAAGAACTTTTGTACAGTAATTTTATCTTTATTTATGCGCGAAATTTGAATTTTTTTTTATAAAACTCCGCCATTTTGTTAAATTTAATTTTTTTTTTGATCGATGTTCATGGTACGGGAAATATCTTCTAGTTTAATACACTTTTTGAATTTTTTGATTTCAGGCACTGTGAAGGTCGCTATCACTGCATCAGTGGGGGTACTTTTTTTTTTGGAGCCTTGGGAGATTGCGTATAGCTCGCTGAATTTTCAATTTTTTTTGTCTAAAAACTTTTATTATGTATTTAGTATATATCTATAAATATATCCATAAAACGATCAAATATTCTATCCAGTGATTTTTTTTATTTTAATTCCCAAAAATCACCTTTTTTTCGCGCGGTCACACTAGTGGTCCCCCTTAATTGAATAATATGTCACTTAAATGATCAATTTAATTATAAAAATGTATCCCATGTTGTATATTGTGTATTTTTAAATGCATCGTGTAATTTTTATGGATGCACTTGCCCATTACCCTTGCATAGAGAAGTTTTTATCGGACATACATACTTACGTCGACCAAAGAGCATCAAATACGACTGATGCTAAAATTATTTAGGATTGTTTGTGGACAATCGTCACTTGACAACAATATAATGCCTATAGCCACTTCTATTATTATAAGATTTCTCTGCACACAACAAATGTTTTTTTTATATATATAAGGGAACCGGAACTGAAAAAATAATCCTGATCCAGAAATGAAATCGGAATCTGGATCCGGAACTGAAAAAGGAATCCGGATACGGAACAATAAATAATGTGGAACAGGAACTGAAATGGCAACGAAATCGAAATCAATATCGATATCGTTGTCATATAAAATTAGATTTTTTCGATTAAGTCACGGATTATACGAATCAACCTTACATTTACACTTACAAGTTACATAAATGCATACATTTAGTTTTTAGTTTTTATTCTTTTCTTTTTCATTTGTTTTTCTCGATGCACCATTTTATGTAACTAGTAAAAATCTATAATTGGACTCAGGTGTTATTTCGTAACATTTATTTTTTATTTTTATGCATTTCTACATCTGTTGTCTGTTGATTTTTTAATAAATAAATAAATAAATAAAAAAAACATATTTACAAAGTTTATTTCGAAATTCAATTTTTGATATAAATATAAATTATAGTATAGGAGCATCTACTGAAATAAATGAGTTTGAATGTTGACCTATTTAATATTTAAATGTTTTATTTAGTTTTTGGAAACTTTACATAGATGTCCTATTATCAAATACCTAAAGATTAAATATACATATGTACAGTAGGTGCAGTTTGAATATTATTTACATCCAGACATCAGCATTTCTGGATGTAAATAAATAAGGCACGGCCGTAGCTAGGAAAGTGAGATAAAAAGCAATATCTGAACTCATGATCTCAAAATATGAAGCTGAAAACTGCAACATTTTTCATTTCAATGCTTTTGGAGACAAAAAATCAAAAGAAAAATTACAAAGGGGTGACTTATACATACATACATATTATGATATTATACATTTCAGGACTGTAAATCGTGACTACTATTTGTCGAAGAGCGCTGTTATGAACCTATGTAAAGTTTTACGGATATGTACATATATACATACATACATACTTACAATATGAGGTATGTTTTATACTGTCGCCCAAGTTATTATTACGCTATCTACATATGTGTATATACGTAATAACAATAAATAATAGCAATAAATTTTGTTTTTATTTCTTATTTTTATTTTTATTTGTTTTTATTTTAATTTATGGTACAATTTACAGCACTTAGCTTTAATACGTGAGTATATTTATTATTAACTATAACTATTGCTATGTACACCGCCGAGTAGTTTATTTATTTATTTTTCATTTTTCAATTAATCATGCACATTCACCTTAAAGATCGCTCCAAAGCGGCGAATGTGCCAAACAGATTAAGAATCGATACATCATACAATACATATATTATTATAAATACAAATCAACATACAAACAAATCGAAATAACATCTGGCATCTATGGTCAGGCACTAATATAAACGTCGTAAACAATACGAATTATAACATTTTTTGTAACAATACGAAATATTTTACATATATTTCAACAATCATTTATAGAGACACCTATGGAGAAAATCTGGCGAAACCTAAGAGACAATAATATCTCTAGGTTTTTCGCAATATAAAATTGGATAAGAAAGCCAATTTTACAGGAATCGTTTCAAACAGAAAAATTGACAAATTCTGATATGAAACGACCGACCTTGACAAACAAGGTCTGGCCAGCAACGAGACTCCAGTGGGAAGCGAAATCGGCACATCTAGCACGAGAGAATACAACACTTACCACTAGACCACGCCGCTGGTTGCAATCGGATTAGGCCGAGTAGCATCCCAGAGACCGTGTGACCGTTATAATTGGTTTCAAGGATTATATCTAGACTCTAAGTGCATGTAGGCTAAACAATGGCCGCTATTTGGTCCATTGGCCAAGGTCCATGAAGTCAAGAGTCGAACTCCCGTAAAAAAGCCTCTAGATTGGGACATCAACACTGGACTGTTGAGGTTCGGAAAAAAGTATTGCTAAAATATTAATATTCTACTCAAAAATATTTGATAATCTCGTATGTACTAATTTTTCATTCATTTTAGGTTTGTTTCTCTGACTAAACAATCTTCAGGAAAATGACAGATTTTATCCAATTTTGAAAAGTTTACCGGCGATTGCCATTCAGAGATCGGCGGTCAAATATAATAACTAGAGCGCGGATAGAGAGCGTGCTTTTTCCAGGAATCGGGGCGGTTTGGCTCTATTTACAAAGCTAGAGTGCAAAAAATAAAGGTTCGGTGAACCTTTAACAAAGCATTTACAACAATTGAACAATGAACGGTGCGCTTTGGGTCCGCGCACTAATAATAACCAGTGAGCGGCCCTAGGATGCGCCAGCTCGAAATAAACGGGTTTCTTTTGTCAATTTCTATTGTTAGCCTCTTTTTTGCTCTCTAGAAAGCAAAAAAAGGTTAACAATAGAAATTAATAATAGGATCCCGTTTCAGCGCATTTTCGCGCCTATCTCTGATAATAACAATAGACCTTTCTATCGTCCGAGAAAGCAGGAGATCAAAAAAAAAAAAGTGAACCATTTTTTAGCCGTCGAGCATCTTGTCCGTCGGTCTCTGCTAGTTTTGTTGTATGAATGATGCAGTCTGCATCATTCATACAACAAAACACAGTGCATCTGTCATAGTATGGTTAGTTGTTAGCGGAGAAGGGGCTGGACCCGTGTAGGCCGATAACACACAGCGACGAAAGTGACACATGTTTTTTTTACATAGTTTTAAACGTGCGAAAAAAATGTGGCGTGCCTTGTAGAGATTCGTGGCACGCCGTCCCAAAATTACCCCCTGGAGTGTTTTCAGAAAAAATTATCATTGTATTATCCTTCTTGACAATGATCGATAACTGTGTATCCCATATTTGAAGAAATATAGGAGAACAATATGAAAAAATCTTGACCGATGTTTTTTTGTCGTATTTTGTGTCTGAGGGCATGGATGCACGTAATTGTATTTTTATGCAATTGAACGTCATGCTGGGGGTGACACCGAATGAAAAATACACAACCGTTATGTCACGGTGGTTTCAATTTAAATTAAAATGAATATGTAAATATATTATACTAGTGTTGGGCCCGTTGATTTCAAGGGGTGGTTTCGAAAAGGAATTGAAACTCGAATAAAAATAAAGTTAAAAATATTGAATCGACTGGTTTCGGAAAGAAATTGATGCACGAATTAGAATTGATTACGAATTACAAATTACGTTTTGTGCATCGCCGACGCCTTGGCCCCCAGCGCCCCCGATGCCTTCGGCACCCCGGGGCCTTCGCCCCCAGCACTGCCGACGCCTTTGGCGCCTCCAGCGCCCCCGGTGCCTCCGGCACCCCGGGGTGAAATTTTGAATGAAAAAACACAGTTGAGCGTAAGCTTTTAATTTTATTAGTCACATGGTATTATTTACAAATTATAAAAACTTAATTAATATTTTGTTGCGGCTCCTTTTAATTTTATGACGGCTTTTATACGGTTAGGCATAGAATATATTAAGTTTCTTAAAATGTCGATGGGGAAGTCTTCATACCATACTTTTTCAATGGTATCTTTTAATGATTGATGGATAGAAACATCTGTTTTACTAATCCTATATTTAATAACCATCCATAAATTTTCAATTGGGTTTAAATCGGGACTATTCCCAGGCCATGTTAATGTCTTTACACCCAATTCCTGCAAATAAACCCGAACCTAAAAAAAAGTAACAAAAATATTTCAGTTTTTTGATCGAAATATTATTAATTACATTCAATATCATTAAATAAAATTAATACTCGCTAATTTAGCTCGATGACAAGGGGCAGAGTCATCTTGGAATATGACATCATCAGAATTTGAAAGATGGTTTTCCATTGATGGGATTAAACTTTCTTCTAGAATTTTTTATATGCTATTCCGTTAATGGAACCTTGTACAAACTGTATTCGACCAATTTCATAATAAGAAAAACATCCCCAAACCATGTGGCTTGGGGGATGCTTCACTGTCTCAGGGTACATTTTTGGTCGAATCTTTCTCCAACTTTTCTTCGAACATACGGAAAACCATCGGAGCTGAAGAGATTAAATTACGACTCATCAGAAAAAATGACTTGTCGCCAATTCGATGTCATCCAATTTTCGTGATATTTCGACCACTCTAATCGGTTTTTCATCATTTTCTTCGTAAGTAATGGTTTTTTCGCAGGTTTCCGAGCGTACAGTCCAGCTTCTCTGAGTCGTTTTATTAAGGTTACATCACTAATTTCAATTGAAAATTGATCCGAGATCTCTTTTCTTATCTCTACAGCATAAGAAAAGTAACTCTACAACCTTTGCCGTAAAGATAATAGAGTTATCAGACGATTTTGTCTCTCGGATGTGCCTTGTGATCTTCTTCTTACGAGCAAAAGTTCCAGAATCCTTTTTCTTTTTCATTATTCTTGACACAGTAGATACAGAACGTCCCATTTATTGAGAAATTGATAGAAATGAATGCCCAGAGTCTGCCAAAGCCGCGATTTTTATATTCTCCTCCAATGATATTTGAGTGTATTCTTGCATGGTATTTTTATTTTCAACGATTTCAATCCGTACACCTCGAAAACTTACACCAAACTGAACTCAAATCGTAGAAAACAATCATATTTAAAAGACCCGATCGTTAAAAGCCACAAACCTAATGGTACAATATTTTTATTGCCCAAAATCGTAAAATCACAAGTGTTCTGTTTTCCGAAACCGCGACGGTACATGATACATCTATTAACTGGAAAAAAGCTTGGTTTTATTGTTAAAAGGGACGAAATTTTTTTTTTAATTATCGGTTTTTTCTCTTGTCAGTATGTATATTTTAATTTCTTTTTTAAAGTCGAGATTATTTTTATTTACGTTATTTTGTATATTTGTCTTTGATAACTCCTTATTTAATTCTTCATTCATCGTCAAACACACAATTGTTTCATCTTCATCCGCATCTAAAGCAGTTTCTACCATTGTGGAATAGTCAATACAAGAAGAATATACTCGCTTCATAATATTATAGTTTCACCGTAGGATACACATTCGTTTTTATTACAAAACTCTAGAATGTTTTGTTCTGTATAAAATTATAATTATTTAAAATTTGTGTTAAAAAAATCAAGTTTAAGGCTTCGTCTTCCTTCGATTTTAATTTCAAATTCTTGGAATAATTCATTGGTAAGGTCAAGTCCTTCGGTATTGAGATTTTCCAAAAATAGAATTATAAGAAACGGTTTTGGCCATTATATAAAACTTCCACGTTCGGGGAATGCGTTGTACTTAATGCTAAATAACAAACCTTTTGAGAATATTATACCATCTTTGTGTATTTGATTTATTATTTCAGACAAGAAAATGTTGTAAATTTTCAAGACTTTTTTAAATCCAATTCCCGGGATTCGACATAACAATTCCCGGGACACGGGACAACATAAATTCCATGAATTCCCGGGAATGTCTGTCCCGGTTCAACCCGGGTCAGAAAACCTAGTACATACATTCAATATCAGAAATTCCAAATTTTTATTTCATTCTTTGATTTGATGCCACCCCGAATCGGATGTCCGAGGGCATATATTGAAACTCTATTTGAAATTCGACAAGGGAGCATGCTATCTCACAACGCACATAGTAATGAGAGCGAGATGCAACACTAGTTTCCGCTATTCGCCACCAGGCTTTCGACACGATGGTAGTGATGGATGACAAAGTTTTAGAAATTGTCGATAACATTAAATACTTGGTTATAATATTTAGCAAATCATTAAGGGGGTATTCTAGTCTAGAAATTAGAAGAAATCGATTTTTTTTCTTTCATATTTTCAAAGCTTAAACTTTTAAGAACATGTCCTTAAGAGGATTTTTCAAAATTCAAATTATTTTCGGAGATATAGTTGCTTTAATGACGTGGCATCTGACCGGCACGGCCCGAAGCTTTAAACGCGTTTTTCTCGAAACTACTTTTTTCGAGACGGTTGACATGATATCTCAAGTTCTACTGAACCAATTTACTTGAAATTTGGTGTGAGCCTTTTCTATACATTCTTCTATCGCATGAACTAGAACTATGACAAAATTCCAATTTTTACTATTTTTACAAAATTCGGAAAAGTAAAAAAAACTGGTAAAAAATAGACTTTTTATTTCAAACAGCTGCTATTTTGCGAAAAAAAAATGTGTTTGACTTTTTCGTAGTTCATGCCATAGCAGCGTTTGTTTGGATTAAGAATTAATTTGCTTTTTTGATTTTGGGATACTAGGAGGGTTGGAATCGTGTCAATCAGGGCGCACCATTTTTTTGAGACCCCTCACTTCATCAGCCTGTAACTTTTTAAATTTTGAATTTTTTCCTTTGATTTTTTTTCTATGTATTCTTCAAACATTAATAAATATTTGGTAAAATAATGGCGGCTAAAAATAATTTTTGTTTTTTTTATTGCACCTGAAAAAATATCTAAAATTTATGCCTCTAGACTAGAATACCCCCTTAAGGATTATGAAACTTTTGTTTTCCATAAAAATATTGTTTATTTATAATTCCAAAATGTCACGATTAAATTATAGCCTTGTTTTCACATTGGTCTACCAGAATATTTTTGTATATTTGTATGTATCCTCATATTTTGTAAATGATGTATTTACATATATATGTTTTTTTATCTTTTCTAAATAATTCATGTTTTACATATATTGTTTATTTTTAATGTTTTACCTTTATTACTTATTTTTATTGTTAAAAGCAATTTTTCTTGAGATGTGTAATTCTCTGTTATTCTCATAATTATATGACTTAAATATTAATCAGATAATCACTCACCATATAAAGTTTTATCTCTTTAACTAAAATAATTTAATAGTTCTAATCATTCCGTTTTACCTATTCTCTTGCAAACAGTCCATCATCGATATTGTGTCCTAAAACTCATGAAAAGAATTCACCGAAGAACGGAGACATCTGATTTTTTTTATTTGGTGATTCTTCAATGATTCAATATTGAAATCACTTATTTCATGTGTCTTTTTTGTGTTTTACACTAATGAATATATATTTTTTGTTATTTTGTAATTACCTGACTTTTATTTCAATTTAAAATCGAAAAATCAAGGTGGACGAGATATGGTCAAGCATTAAAAAAAAAATAGCTAATGTTTGGAAATTCCGAGTCATATTATATTTACACGATTGATCATAAATTGGGATTTATTTCAGTGAAGTAAGATTTCGAAACATACTTAAGTAATTATAACTCTATAAAATTGCATTATGATACTTACATATGTACATACATAAAATTGCATTTTCTTTCTTATGTAAATATAAAATGTAAATTAAAAAGCGGAATTAGTAAAAACATTAAACTAATAGTAGATTATAAGTATGTGTTTAACGGCTGGTGAGTTTTCCTGAAATAAAATTATTTTGTGAAGCGAATAGGTTGTTACAGGGACGAGTAAGAGATGATAATAAAAATTATAAATATTATCCTCGAATGCTTATATTATATTTTCCAATATAATATAAGCATTTCCAATATAATATAAGCATTCATGCTCCTTTGTAGAATTTCAAATAGAGTTTCAATATACTATGCTGTCCGAGGCTGTCGAACCGTTGCCCCCTCCACCCCTTCTGCACACCAGAAAGGAAATGAGAACTTGTTTCTCTGAAGTCAAATGACAAACTTAATTTTAAGTTAATTCGTAGAGTTGCACATTTTTTGATATTTTTCTTTGAGTCAGAATAACATGCACACGACGCACAGTAAAATCTATTGCTCTATGTACCATACGGTTACCTGACAACTCGTTCACAGATTTTCCGTAAACCGATGATGCGCTCCAGGCATTTCGTATACGGCCATCTCTTTCTCACCCCGTCTGTTCACCAAGATCTCGTTTACTCTGCCATTACGTATGCAGCCATCTCTTTCACAGACCGTCTGTTATCAGTGAACAGACGGTCTGTGAAAGAGATGGCCGCATACGAAATGCCTGGAGCGCATCATCGCTTTACGGAAAATCTGTGAACGAGTTGTCGTGTCACCGTACCATACAATTCCGGTTTTCATAGAGTTCACACCAAATATTTCTGGTGAGGCAATATTTTATTAAAATACAATTTAAGCAACCATTTCTAATGACGACAGTATATTGTTTGACATGTTTAATTCGTGAATAGTTGATATTGGGCGGTCAACTTCCTGAGTCCCACGTTGATTAAAACATTTTGTAGTCAGGTATTGCTACTTTAAGCATAAAAGTTAAATTTAATATAAAGTTCAAAGAGGATAAAAGAATTATTTTTTAAATTTTATTATCAAAAATATATATTAAAGCTTTTAAAAATGAGGGCGTCTCGTGGCACCCCTTGGGCCATGAATTAGTGTTCTGCCCCCTATATCCAGCCCTATGCATATGGATAGAAGATCCATATCTATATAGGTATATATAAAATTGAATGTCTGTCTGTCTGTATGTATATATTTTCGTATAGGCTCCTAAACTACTCAACCGATTAAGATGGAACTTTCAGGATTTAATGTATGCATGTCCGGAAAACTTAGTGTAAAAAAAATCTCCCAAAAACGGTAACGGAATAGGGAAAAATGGGAATGAGTAACATTGCAACGGAATAATTTCGAATGTTTTCGTTAAAATAAACAAGCAATTGAATAGTTTCAAATGTGTTCGCTGCCTGCATTTTTCCGACAAATGGGAACGGGAAAAGGAACGAGAACGGGAACCGGAACGCAAGGGGAATGGGAACGGGAATAGAATGCGTTATTGTGGCATTGCAACGCGTGCCGGCTAGTAGTAAATATACAAAAGTTAATTGAATCTTAAGAGAAATTTCTAGAAACTTATATACTATCCCTAAGGGTTGGTTACATACATATACATTTGTATGTAGATAGATCGTCGCTAAAGAATGTTTGTATCTATTTAAATTCAGAAAAATCCAATATTAAATTAGTTCGCATTTCAATATTCATAGACGACTTGTAGATTAAATTTCTATTTCGATAGTTTAAAGGTCACTTATTATAAATATATTATTTATTTATTTTTGGATGAGCCAGAAACTGTCTTTAAAAATTCATATAACTGTGTCTTGAGTTTGGGTCACGGTTCGGTTTAAGTTTTATCAACTCTTACATTTTTAATATGATGACGAACGGAATCCTAACGTGACGTTCAAACTTTTACTATTATATTTCTAACGATATTTTAGTCTGGGTAATTTTTAAAATGGTTAGATTTCGGTTTGGATCTTCTTCGTTAAATATGTATGCACATACATATGTATGTTAAAATTATCAAATGAGAGATATCAATATTCAATGATTTTAATTTAAATGGTCAACAGAAAAGGCTGAAATATTGTGAGCACAAGATTTTTTCCGCACCGCTGAATGTATCAAGCTGAAAATTTAGAAATGTGCTAACTAAGAGTGGATAAGGTTTAGAGTTTGTAAACCAGAAGTAGTATTTTTTTTAACAATATTTCAATATTTTATTTTGATCTTTTAAATACTTTCTACCTTCTTGATATTTTATATTTATAATATTTATACTGATTTTAAGTAATAAAAAAAATTTAAACAAAATCCAACAATCGGCAATAGAACTTTCATCAAAATTTTTTTGAGTAAGTTTTCCTATATTTGTGTTCAATTAATATCGAAAATGCTTTCATAGTCAGGTATGTATGTGTGAACGTGCATGTATGTTTCATTATCGAATTTCTGTTTTTATACTTCTTATATTTCTTTAAATACATTAAGTCGTGGGTTGGTCTCGTCTGAATTTTTTATGTATTATTGTATATAATAGACATATATCTTATTTATCTCTCGCAAATTCAAGTTAATAAATATAACATCTCAAATCTGCTGATATTATAAAATGCTATCCACTCTGTCTCCATGATACAGAGTGGGTAGCATTGGGTAGCCCAGTATATACACATATGAAATAAAATATTACAATATCTATATATATATAAATCAATGTTTTTCTGTCTGCATGTCTGTCTGTCTGTCTGTCTCGAATAGGCTGAACCGATTACGATGGAACTTTCAGGATTTTTTGTATGCATATCCGGGAAGATAACCGTGAAAAAAAAACGGGATAAAACCTCTTAATAACGATATTCGTAACTACGATTTTATCGACGCGAAAGTATGAAGCACCAGTGCGTAGTTAAGGATATGTGTACGTTGGTAACCAACTTGCACGCACGCATGCCAACGTACAAATACATTACGTACCACTTATACCAACCTAGCATTAAGTACCACTCATAACAATCCTACATATGTATATAAATCAATGTTTGTCTGTCTGTAACGTATGCGTTCCTATACTTTACTATAATTTAATTCGATTAGTATTAATTTGAAACTGAAACATTCACTTATCGATAAACGGGAACGGGAATGGAACGATGAAACTTTCAGGATTTATTGTATGCATGTCCGGGAAGCTTATCGTGAAAAAAATCGGCCAAAAACAGGAACGGAAACGCGAAAAGCGGGAATGAGTGGCATTGCAACGCAATAATTTCAAATATTTTCGCGTCGTGACATGCGTTGTTAGGGTAAATTAAATAAATAATTGAATAATTTCAAATGTGTTCGCTGCCTGCGTTTTTCCGACAAACGGGAATGGGAACGGGAACGGGAATTGCATACGTTATTGTGGCATTGCAACGCATGCTGGGTTCAGCCAGTATAATATAAAATTCATAAAATTTTTGAGTAATGAGAGATTTGAAATATAACTCACAATATACCTACCCTTCAGCTTTTAGAATAAAATGTATGTGTATGTATTTATCAGTCATAAGTAGAGGTAGGATAGCCAAGGTGCCGCTCATTGTTGTAAATCCTTTGTAAAAAAGGTTCGGCAAACCTTTAACAATGCATTTACAACGTTTGAACAATACATGGCCCCCTCAGGGTCCGGTGACTAGTCATAAGTATCGATATACTAGGTTGACCTGTCATATATGTACATATGTACATACATATGTACACAGTACCGGCCTTACACCCATTGGCGCCATCGGGCAATTTTTTCTAAGCACCATTTGAAAAAAATTATAAAAAACTGGATTACCATCCTCCTTTTTCCCGGCCTTAGGACCTTACTACAGTTTCAGGCAGTGTCAGCAAAAGCATAGAAACCCAAATGTTTGGATATAATTCTTGTAAATTGTGCTGTTTTATAAAATTTAATACAATGAGTGAAAGGCTTTTAAATTGATAAGTTCATTGCTAACAATATCAGATTTTGAATTCGCGGTTAGCTTAATTTGAAGATTGGCTTTTTCCGAGTACAAATGAAGGGTCTTTGGCGCTCTAATTTTAATTTTAAAGCACTTTCGGCGCACGGAGCGGCGCCCTAACTTATTTGGCGCCCTCGGGCACCACCCGACCCAGCCCCCCTTAAAACCGGCACTGTATGTACATATGATAAAAGTAAAAAATTTCGTCAGACGAAAAAATTGATAGCGAGCTAATATGAGGATAGTAAAATGAGCCGCCAGATTCCAACTTCCGGCATATGTATGTAGTATGTATGTAAGTATAGCAGCATGCCTCGCTTTGAATTTCAGACCGATATTTGATTAGTCGGTTCAAAGGGAGGAGGGCCGGCGGAAGCTCACGTGCAGGGGATGCAGTGGTCAGGGTAGCTACGACAAAGGAGTCTAGGTAGGGTCGGGGATGGGAGGGATGCCGGGGTAGAGAGAAGAGAAGAGGTGCGCATGTGTGCGAAACTCCACCACTGCTGCGAGAGGTCCGCCACGGCGTATTCGTACCGCGGATACCCAACCGGTCGCACCGGTCCTCTCGATCCTCTCCAACCGGTTCGCTCAAAACTAAACTCTGGCTCTGGTGGCACCCGCCCCCGATCGGCTTTTCGGCTCTGGCCAACTTTTTCCAGACTTTTCTCGGCAGGAAGAGGAAGTTGCAGAGAGAATTGCAGACACCAATCAAAATGTAAAGTTGAGAGGTGGACGGTTGTGGCGTTCTGTACTCGAGTGATGCAGTTTTGAATTGGGTGAGACTTTTTATTTTACTTTTTATTTCAATAACTTTTATAACTTATATTTTTATTTTTCACTCTGTATGATGTTTTATTGTTGTCTATACATATGTACATTTTATGACTTTTGAAATTTTAATTCACTCCTTAGACCGCAAATGTAAGCAAACTTCACACAAAGTCTCGAAAAACTATAGCGTTGCAATCAATTAAGAAAATTTGATATACTTAAATATGTATGTGTGTAATGCAAATTTATTTTGCAATATTTGCTATATTTCAACTGTTTTTTTTTCTACGGTTATTTGCCGGTTGACGTACCAAAGAGGGAGACTTTGAAAATTAATTCATACATGATTTGTGTATGTAATATATGTATAATAAAAATTAAAACAAAGTGCATCGAATTTTTAAATGAAAAAAAGTCAAAATTGTTTAGTTATCATTAGTCTTTGGTCTCAAAATTCAGAGCTTGTTCAAAATTTAGCTTTGATCACCTAGAATAGCGCTCGCTTACAATGTTTACCACCTTTTGACAATTTTATTCATTAAAATGGGCATAATCGAATTTTTTGGTCTTGAATTTTGACTACTTGAAAACTTTTTAAATTATTGCATATATGATATTAAAAATTCACAGCAAAATATTTAAAATTTAATACAAGATATAATGTTGTATATTCGACAAATATTTACAATTTGGAAGTAGTGGTTTACTTTTGATGCCTCTTAATTAGATTTTCCGGTTGGTTTGGTTTTCATTCGGCATAATTTTCTAAGTCTCGTTTTTGGTTTCCAAACTTACAATAGATATGTCCTTTGCAAATAATAAAAAAAAAAGAAACAAAATCGTTTACTATCAGCTATCTTTGAAATTCAATTAATTTTTTGATTCAATAGAATCATTATTTTAAATTAAAAATATTATTAGCTCCTTTATAAAGTCTCAAATTTTTTTGATTTTTTATTATTTTAAAAAACTTATAATTAATTGTCTAGCGAATTTTAAAAGTCAAAAATATATTTTTTATACGGATTTTTTCTCCATGCTATTTTGCGTTTATTTGCCCACTTTTTTATTTCACCTCGTTTATAGGGATTGGTTTTCTATCTCAATATTTTTTAATTAATTAATGACTTATTTAATTTGAAATAGATTAAATATTGGATTAATTATCAACTCTTTATTTTTTTAAATATACTTAGAAAAATCGAAAAAGAGATCAGTTTTTCCAAGTTTTTGTCTAGATAAATCGATTGGTTGGAGGCACAGGACATTGTTTAAAATCGAAACTTTTTTATTTAACGTTTTCTTGATACTACAAATGTTTTCCACTAGGTTCATCGATGGAAATTCAAAATTAGCGTTTTATGAATGCTTTTGTATAAAACACTTTAACCGGTCGTTGGTCAAAATTTACTAGAAGCAATAAAAATACCCGACCGTTGAGCTAATTTAATAATTTGAACCTCAAACTTTTTAATTAATAATAAAATTGTTTCATAACTATGCAAGGTACACGTTTTCAATGAAACCTCAATACATATGTACACATAATATAATGTTATATAATAAAAACTCACTTACATACATATGTATGCACATGAAAAGTGGGCGCACGGAGCACTTCATTGAAAATTTACTTTTCATTTGATTGCATTTACCCATCCGTACTTTTATTGTGAAATGGTATACAAAAGAAACGGAAAATGGGAGGAGGGGGGTTGCTTTGTTGCATGTGGTTCCTATAAAACACTGACATTGTAAATTTACGTTTTAGATATACAATATTAAACATTGTATGTATTATCCTGTTATATGATAGTCGGTATTCGAATATTTCACCATTTTTGAAATGTTCTCATTGAAGTATAGGCCCTCTGCATGATTTCACCGTGAAATCGTGTAGGGCTTTTTCATTGAGTACGTGTAATTTATATAGTTTGTATAGTTATGAAACCACCTGCATATCTGCATATTTTCGGAAATATGAATCTTCTTGTATGTATAAACATACATACATACATACATATATGTGCAGACCTGCGACAAAAAGTTCTTTCCGCTCGTGGTATTTGCGAAACTTCGGCGATAAGTGACAAAAATTTGAGAAACGCGTGTTTATTTTAACGCTAGTATGTAGATCAGTGCTACTCAAACTATGGTCCGCGGCCCAGTACTGGTCCGTGTACCGGCGGTAGCCGGTCCGTGCACAAAGAAGTAAAAAAAAAATTAAAAACATAATCTTATGATAACGTTAAATAATCTCAAGACAAGCCCTACAAACTCGAAATTATTCGGGATACTATGCCAAGATATAGGCGCGGATTATAAACGATTATAAACGTCAGGTCAGGTCAGGTCAGGTCAGGTCAGGTCAGGTCAGGTCAGGTCAGGTCAGGCCAGGTCAGGTCAGGTCAGGTCAGGTCAGGTCAGGTCAGGTCAGGTCAGGTCAGGTCTGAAATGTAAATGGCTCTAATAAAATTTTAGGTTTGTTTCTCTGATGAAACATTACGAATTTAAGAACCATTTGAAAATTTTTGAGGGATTTAAAAATATTGTTTATAAAAGCCCTAATGGTTGATGGACTATTGGCCGCATGGACAACTAGGCATATGGACGCTTGGCCGAACTGACATTAGGCCGACGGATATTTGACTGAATATAATTTTGTTTGTTTATTCGATTTAGCGTCCGCGCACGGCCCTTATACTACTTTGGATAACTTGAAACAAAAAATTATAGATACCTGGAACTCTAAACTTAGAGTCTTGTATAGAAAGTTCGGAGGATTAGGGTTGTTATAAAAAATAGAGAGGGACCACTATTGATTCAGCTAATTATAAGTTTTTTTTATGTAAATATGTTGATAAATAAATAATGAGTAGATCGATATATAATAGAAATATTGGTTTCATTTTTTATTCTAAAATTTAACAATATCGAAGAAAATCTAGTTTAATTACTCATATGTATGAACATACATATGAGCCGTTTTGGTCCAATTTCCAGTTCCAAAACACTATTTCTGTTTTACTTCACAGATTCACAATTCACAAATTGATTTCACTTCGTTTATCTTTAGAATCTTGGAAAAGCAGAATAAACGTATTATAGTATTTTTAAATATTGTTAACCGCAAAACATCATATTTAATGTTTTGCGAGATATTTATCGAAATAAAGAAAAGTGGACTCATGCCACTTTCAATTATAACAGCTCATATAGGTACACATGAAGTGGGAAGAACTTTTTGTTATAAATCTGTATATCACTGTCAATTATTCATTTCCTTAGTTCAATTAAGATTCCTATAAGTCATTTATATTTAAGGGGAAGGGGAAGTAGAAGAGATGGGATGATGTCCTACTTTCGTTCAATTTTTCAGGGTTTATATACATACTTTTTTTTTTTCAATATGTCTATACGTTGAATTATTACCAGCGAAAAAATAGTGCATGTGCCAAAGACAATTTTAGGTTCAATGTATGTATGTATAATCACAATTTATCATATACAAATATTTAAATCGTATCATTCGTATCGTCTTTTCATTTCTTACTTCAAATCATATGTACGTCGCACGATTTTTTCAATCAAACTGGGGCCCGAGTCCGAGGTGCTATCCACTGTGATTTATTTAATGTTTCGTTGCAAAGTTGGTTCATTTGCGCAGAACTAATCATACGAATTTGATTGCAGGACTGAATAATTGCAGAATTGGGTAAAATGAACGTGATCGACGGGTAGCGTGTCGGAACAGTGGCGTTGAGCAGTGGAGCTCGCCAGTAGTGACATTGGTACATTGGTGACGGTGATAGTTAGTGCGGGGTGTGTTGTAGGGTAGTAAAAGATTGAATAGTAGTATAATAGTAGTTGGGGGTGGTAAAGGTGCTTCAATCGGCGGGGCCCAAAAAGCCCATCACTGGCGCTCAAACTGTGCGACGCACGTGACGACCGGGAGGAGCGAGGCATGCTGGCGGTGCCCACGAATTCGCCACTGCCTCCGCGATACCGACTCAGAGACCTCATCATGGGCGACTATGCTTTCAACGACGATGGCGTCAGGTCAGTCCGAAATCATCATTACTTTTTTCTTTGATTATATGTATATGTATGTATAGGTAGGTATGTCAAACTTTCATCTCTGCACACCCGGTCGATCCCCATGGCGACTAAACAGCGAAAATCCTGCGATGCGTCCAGCTTCATCTGTCTGTGCATGCGTGTGTGCGCGCGAAACACCGTGCCACACCGTGCAACTTTGTCGGCCGACTAAATGTATGGAAATGTGAGCGACAAAGAAGTTGACGGGTGTGGCATGCCCCATCTAACTGCATACATTGGTCTGGTCACCCTCAACCGAGTCGCTCGCAAGTGGCACGGTGTGGCTCGGCTAAGCATATGTCAACTGGGAGTTTCTTGGGACCTTGTACTGACTAGTGTTATGCCTGCTACTGCAGAGTTACTATTAACTACTTAATCGCCACGCGTTTGTAGAAACCGATTCGATTATTTTATTATATGTGTTTATTGCCAACCTTTGACACTCTTCACTATATCACGAACTAACAAACTTTTTTCAATTTTATTAGTATCACAGCATATTTCTAGATGCCGCTGTGAAGAAATCGAAATTAATTTCGAAGGCGCGCGTGCTGGTGCGTTTATGGTGATGAATTGGTTGAATGTATCAATAATCAATTGTGGAAAATGAAATCGATTACACTGAGCAATAAAAAAATCACATTTTTGAGTTACCAGAGCGGAGATTAACCAATCTTTACTAAGTTTGATCCACTAAATTTGAATATGATATTGATTTTTGTTGGTGGGTGATCGTTTACGAGATATGAGCGTTTAAAAAAATGCGCGATTTTTACAGTTTTTCGGCTTTTGCGGTCTTTAATTCAAAATTTATTCATATAGAAAACCAATTATTATTTGAGATAGAAAACCAATCCTTATAAACGTGGTGAAATAAAAAATTTGCCAAATAAATGAAAAATAGGACGGAAAAAAATCCGTAAAAAAAAATATATTTTTGACTTTTATCTGAAAATATCTGACTATTGATTCCAATACTCACTTTGAGCGTAACAATCCTAAATTTTGAGTTAAAGACCGCAAAAGCCAAAAAACTGTAAAAATCGTGGATTTTTTTAAACGCTCATATCTCGTAAACGATCACCCACCAACAAAAATCAATATCATATTCGAATTATAAAGTAAAGATTGGTTAGTCTCCGCTCTGGTAACTCAAAAACGTGATTTTTTGTTGCTCAGTGTTATCAACATTATCATTTCAGGTGTGTAACGTAACACTGACTGTGCATTATCGTCTCTAATAAAATTACAATAATAAATTAAATAGTTTTGAAAATCACAGTTACATATGTATGTATGTATATATGCATGAATTTATATACATATGTATGCGTACATATGTACGCATGCGTACATATCAACGTACATATGCATTCGCATGCATACTTATACTTATGTATATATCTATGTATATATGTACTACAAATTGAGCAATGTCCATCACGTTGATTTATTTTGTAATCTATGCATATTTTAATTACTAATCAGGACCAGTTCAATGAAAATCCGATACACTAATCTAAATATTCATATGTGCCTATATACATACATGTTTATGTATGTATGTACATATGCATTAATTCCATTGAACCGAAGGTCCACTGTACCATTCTCATCATTGTTAGGGATTTGGAGCTTCATTATAATCGTGACCTAAATTAACAACTATGCACATGTAAATACGTGCCGTTACTATAATATATAAATTTTCAAGATTTCCAAAATTAGAATATTAATAAAATAAATGCCGCTTTACACCAAAAAGGAAGATTGGTTGGTGTTTAAAATTCTTAATGAATATCTAGTACGTAGCATTCTAGAATTATCTTCCATTATATGGAGTCCTACCCATATGACTCATTTGTTGAATATTGAGAGAATCCAAAAACGGTTTCTCAGATATCTCTATATGAGATTGTATGGTTATTATCCTTGGCTATATCCTGGTGCATTCTTATTAGGGGCGGTAGGCTTCAACTCATTGGAGTGTCGTCGTGTTATGTTTCTGGAAAAGCACTTTTTTAAGCTATTAAATGGGATAGTACACAATCCTCGGGCTCTTAATGAATTTAAGTTTTATGCACCTAGTAAGTTCGGGGACCAGAGGAAACGTGATTTGTTTGCTCCTCCTGTGGCTCGCAAAAATATGTTGGCAACGTCTCCAATATCTAGAGCGATATATGTATCTGCTCAGCCGGATTGCTGGTGAAATTGACCTCTTCAATGTAAACTATGCTAAACTGGTTGAATGGTTGTTGAGCAACGCCAGTGGTTGATTCTATAAATTATAAATGTCAATGATTTTCCCATCAAGATATAGCAGGTTGTTATTAAGCTTTAAGGTTATTATTATTATGATGTTATGATTGTATGACTGGCGACAGTGACTCATTGGAGCTCTCTGTAATGTCATTGTGGCTAATATGTATGTTAAAAATAAAAATAAATAAAATAAATTTTGATTGAAGGGTGGAACGTTGTGTGTTTGGCATAAGTAAAGTGACAGGAAATGAAAAACAGATTAAATATATGACGGGAGTAGCTTACATAGTGAAGCAAATGAGGAGATTGAAAAGCAATAGCCGGGGGAACGAAACATAATATCTATAATATTACGACACATAATATCTATATTATTAAATATAATATCTATAATATTACGGATAAAAAGTCTATTTTTTAAAATTCTTTAGACTTAAAATTTGCCAGATAATTATTTATGAGTATTTCAAAGCAACAAAAATCACAATCAATAGAAAAAACATCTGACTATTGATTCCAACACAACAGCTCCGGTATGTTAAAAAAAACGTGATTTTTTGCTGCTTAGTTTTATGGAAGCCGGGATGAAAAATGCACGCTGTTAGCCGCGAGCTCGGTCTTTTTAGCATTCGTTGTAAAAGTTCGAATGTTTATGTACATATTATTTGAAATGTTTAATATCTGAACTACTACATACATACATATTGTATGTATACATCTCTACTTAGGCGCAGCCGGAGAGGGGTAGATTTGGGGCTTAAGCTCCTCTCAAAATTGATCCTTGTTTTTCTAGTTAAAAACACATTGAATGGATGGAATATTATTTTTGATACTTTCATCTTAAAATATATATAATGATTGTTTCAGTTCGCCCATGATTGGGTGGAATTCGCATAGGCTATAAATAATGTCTGCCATGATACTCACCCACGTTCGAATACGGACTTGGCATAAGAAAAAGAATCTTGAACCTTTCATAAAATGTAGCCCCCCTTGATGAAATAAAATTGGCCCACTCCATTATTCTATATTTAGTACTATGTATGTTTTGTTTTGTCCGTTGATTTCAATGGGTGGTTTCGGAACGGAATTGATACACGAATTAAAATAAAGTTATATTCCATATATAAATATGATGTAAAGTAAAAATAAATATGATGTGAGGTCACAGCGAAATCACAAAGCGGTGAATGTGGGAAAAGGTCGCGGTCATGGGATGCGTGCAAGGTATAGTCATTTCAAAACGTCAAAAAAAAAAACCCCCCTGGGTGTGTTCGGTAAAATTGTATCCTTGTATTTCTCCTTGCTTGGCAGTGATCGATAACGGTTTGAAAGAAATGTAGGAGAACTTGTCGACGTTCCACATACCACATCCCGCGCTGTGTGATTTCGCCCCTACACGTTCAACGTATCCAACCCGTTCGAAATGATCAATTATTGATAATCTATTATGAATCCTAAATTATCAATTATGAATCCTAATTACAAACGTATATGAAGGTTTAGTTCTATCAGGCGAAACTTTACATATGTATACGTATTTATACGAATGAGGTATGTATATAAATATACATAAACATAAAATGTAAAATCGATGAATTGCTTTTAGGCAAATTTTCAAATGCATACGCTTGTTAAAGATAGCATGACGGAGATTTATCAAAGTTCAATACGACTTTGTTCCGAGACAACTTCTTTATTTAACTTTGGAAGCAAAGTTTAATCTTCTCAATGTACATACATACATATAATTTATCGTGGTATTTGTTTCGGACGCGAATCTCATTATTTTCCAAACGCGAAACTCATTATTTCAGATTAAAATTCAAAAACAGTTTCGTAATATTTTATGAAACGTGCTTGCATTTTCATAAAGAATAGGAATTATTTTATTGTAAAACACATAGATTTCTTATTCACAATGTAAATATAAATAAACATCAATAGTTTAGTTAAAGAAAAAATAAAATAAGCAAGTAAAACAATTCATGCCTATTTTCTTTTATACAAATTTGCTTATTTCGTGAAAAAACAACAGGCTTGGAACGTTCATGAACTGAGTACTTTTTTTAGATTATTTGACGTGATAACCAATTTCACCGATTCGGTGTAATACATATGTACAATTATAAAATAACATCGAGCTTTGTTCGATTTTGATATAGCTTTATCAGACATGTTGAATAATACGATTAATGGATAGAAATTGTATTATATGTAAATACATGTGTACATTCATACCTATAATTTATTTTATTCTATCCTATTGGGACATAACAGGTATCACAAATCTGTGGCCATGACCAACACATTTTAATATAACACATATAAAATACAAAATAGACATACGAGTCGTTATAAACACACGAGTCGTTATATTTGTAAGCGGCGTAATTTGTCCACATTTTCGAGAAATATCCCGCAATACATTAAATAAATAATGTTTTGCGTTTACCAATATTTAATAATACTGGTGGCCTGTGATACGTTTATTCTGCTTTTCAAGGATTCTGGATAAATTGAATTAAAATAAGTGATAACAATTTGTGAATTAAGTCAAACAGAAATAGTGCATTTGAAACCGAAAATTGGACTTCCACTACTTTCAGATATAACAGCTCATATATATATTGTACATCTACATATACAAAGCAATTATATGTATGTACATAAACACATTATGGATGTCCATTAGGCCGGAGAGAAAACCGCCAATTTTTGATTTTCATCGATGGACCTTATGGAAAACTTTTGTCATATCAAGGGAACATTAATAAAAAATAATTAATTAAATTATTAAAATTCATTAATAACTTTTTACATTAATATTCAAATTAAAATTCATCAATAAGTAATAATTTATTTTTACTAAGCGTGCACTAGATATGACTTAAGTTTTCCACGAGGTCCATTAATGAAAATCCTAAATTCATAATAACATTTAAATGCATATTCAACATAATACATCAATACACAAGTTTGAAAAATGAACACAATAAAGATTAATGGAAATCAAGAAAAAGCATTATAAAATAAAATGTACGTACATATGTATGTATGTATGTATGTATAGTGTCGTGTCTTTGTCGAGAAAAAATGCTAGCACGAAACTGTCGAACTGACATTTTTGTGTTTAAATTATTTACGAACGATAATTATTTTATCGATTAGATAATTAAATGGAAAAATATGACGTGCATGCGTTCTATGAAAAGTTATTAATGTAATTAATGGTACGCACATCACGCACGTGTCGGTTGGTGAAACCAATGTACATAAATACACGTGAAAGAATTAGACTGATGATTTAGAAATAAGTTAACTAATTACCTACATATGTTCATCTTTGGCATTCGTTTGATGTATTATATCTTTTTATATATATATAGGTATAAAAATCAATGTCTGTCTGTCTGTCTGTCTGTCTCGAATAGGCTCCTAAACCAAAGAACCGATTACGATGAAACTTTCAGGATTTTTTGTATGCATGTCCGGAAAGATTACTGTGAAAAAACCTCTTAATAATAATAATATTCGTAATTACATTTTATCCATTTTCATTTTCGTTCATTCATTTTTGATTCATATTCATTTTATGAAGCGCCAGTGTAGTTAAGGAAATGTTTACGTTGGCAAATACATTACGTATCACTCATACCAACCTGAAATTACCAGTCATACCAATCCTACATACGTATCCATATAAATCAATGTTCGTCTGTCTGTCACGTATGCGTTTCTATACTTTACTATAATTTAATTTGATTATTAACTGCTAGCCGTATTACCCGGCTTCGCTCGGTATTTTATTAAAAAAAAAAAAAATTAAAAATTAAAAATAAAATAAAAAAAAATTATTTAAAAAAAAAAACAAAAAATAATTTATTTATTTTTTTTACTATTAGATTAGTCATGTTTAAGCGGTTTATATTACAAATACCGAGCGAAGCCTTATTTTGAAGATTAATTTGAAACTGAAAAATGCAATTTATCGAAACGTATCGAGAAACGGATATGGGAACGGGAATTACATGCGTTATTGGACACGGTTTTGAAAAGACGTTGCTTGTTCTCCAACCATTATTTGAAACGCGATATATGTTCAAGTCCGCCAACTACAACCATTATTTGAAACGCGACGCCTGCCAACTGAAGACGGGACATTCGTAAGTCGCGGAAAAAACAGACGATCAACGAAAACCAACGAACAATTAAATTTACAAAAACAAAGGAATATTTACAATACCAATTCAAACATTCAATTAATTATGAAACAGACGAGCAACGGGATGCAAGACTGGAAAATCTTTTACTGCAAAGGAGTTTCTGAAAATAACCGGAGTATGTGGTGTGCTCACGCATTGGAAAACCATCTACTTTATTAGTGTAAAAACAGGAACGGAAACGGAAAAAACTGGAATGAATGGCATTGAAACGCAATAATTTTAAATGTTTTTTAGGGTAAAATAAACAAATAATTGAATAATTTCAAATGTGTTCACTGCTTGCGTTTTTCCGACAAATGGGAACGATAACGGAAACGGGAACGAGAACGGGAACGGGAACGGCAGCGGGAATTGCATGCGTTATTGTGGCATTGCAACGCATGTCGGGTTCAGCTAGTATGTATATGTATATAAAATCCGACGCGATGTATGTACATATGTATGTGGGTATGTGGGTATGTGGCGGACGGGTCGACAAATATGGAGATTTCAAAAGATCGTCTATATATACTGTTTGCTACCAATATTTCCTCTACCGCAAAAATCTCGGACCATTTAGCGCCATCTATTGAAAAATTATTTAATTAATTAATTTTTCTATTTGTGTTTTATATTGTTTATATGTAGATAGGTATGTAGTTTTTACAATTTTTTTTGTCATATTAAACAGTACGAACATGTGCGGATCGAACACAGGACCGACACATTTATTTTCATTTTTTTTTAATTTAATAACCTATTATGCCATTACCTATGCGATTATATTTCATCGGGCACAACACCAGTAACAAAATAAAACTTTCGACAGAAACGAAAAAAAAGTACGGACTCATACACACACACCCACACACACACACACACACACATACACACACACCACACACATATGTATGTATGTCCATAGTCTATATTTATATGTTTAATTTATTTTTCGAATGATTTTCTTAAGTTCATTCTTCAACAGCTCTCCAATCGATTTTGAAATTCACTTATTTTATACACATCCTCTCATCCATCCAACTCCCTTGAACATATTATTAGGTCGAAAATGGTCCTCGAATCAATCGCGAACTAAGCATTCCGGATAATGGATGAATAATTCAGATTTTTCAAAGGTGCTTTTGCTTATTGATATTACCGCCACGTTGATGAATCTATAAGCGGTGTACTTTATTGCGAAATATCAATAATATTCGGATCTTTCGCTTTGTACGATGTACATATGTACGTACAACATGTGTACAGTTTTCACCGTATCCGCTCATTGGAATGATTCACATTTTCGATTCGATTCACGCGAACATTTCACCGTATGACCTTTTCACCGAGTGGACATTTCACCGTGTTATCTTTTCACCGAGCGGACATTTCACTGTGCGACTTTTTCCAATACTAAGATTGTACTAATACTTACACAATAAAGCACTATGTCTGCCTGTGCGTTCGTAAACATGTAGTTCCCAAAAATAAAAACTGTTGAAGCGCATCGTCAAATCCTACCTCTCAAAGACTGCTTTTCTAAACATAAAGCGTTTTATTTTCTATAAAAGATCTTTTGTTTCTTTTGTCGCTCTAAACTACATATATTTTTTGTGTTTTTGGTTAGTTAGAGAGCCTTTGATATAGGCGTTTGTTTTTTTTCTCGATGTGTGCACAATTATTGAATGAGCGCAATTTACGCGTGCGTGTTTTCCGAATTCATCACGAAATATGTCACATAATAATAATGCGCACTGTGTTGGGAAAATCAAATAATATATATTTCGGTCTGTAATCCCATCACAGAGAATAATAATCCGTCAACATTTGTATGATTTTTCATTTGTGTGTCTGCGATGGTCAAACTTTTCAGCTTGTAGATATATGTATATATACATATATCTATATCTATATATATATATATATATATATATATATATATATATATATATATATATATATATGTATATATATATATATATATATATATATATATATATATATATATATATATATATATATATATATATATATATAAATATAAATATACATTTGTATGTATTTTCGATGTTTTCTCTCTGCCTTCCGGAGAGGATGGAAATGAATGTTTCGATTTTCAAAACATTGATACCTAAAAGGTTTCTATATATGTATTTATCCATTATATATTTATCCCGACTTCCTTCATTACAATATCCGTTGCAAGAGTTATCCGGTCTAGCTCAGACCTTCTACATCATCGAATGAACCCACACCCAAGATTACACGTATATCAATCGAGTCATCTGTTAATCATTAGCAATAAGACTAATCCATATTATTAAGAAAAATTAACACGTTTTTTAACACTTTGCACAACCCAGATTACGATGCTCAATAAACCTTATTATAAAACACATCGATGAAGCCACATTCTTAAACATTTTATATAGTCTTTATATTAAACATTCATCGACATGTCACCTAGCGATAAGCTTCATATTGGAACTTCTTTGTGTTAATTTAAACACTACTAACCATTCATAAATATTGCACACACAAAATTGTATCGATCACTCAACACACATTTGAGATAACATAATTATATGAAAGCACATCAAATATACTAACATGTTAGTTCGTAGTAAGCACTTGTACCGAGTAAACCAATAAATAATTATACTTGAACTTCACAAAATTCAAGCATGGCCTTGTATGAAGATTTAGCTCAAAATGGTAGTATTTGATTTTCAGTCAAAAAACTATTCATAATCCACTCATTTAACGATTGTTGAGTGTTATTTTTTAAATAGTAAAATATCGAAAAAATAAAAAAATCTATTTTGCATTTTTGAATTTTTATTTTCATTTTTTGATCATTGATCGTTAAAAGACCTGTATTGTAATATTGGAAACGGTAGTTAATTGTTGTATAATTCAACTGAAGTGATTCACAGTCATCACAACGTTGTAATCAATCATCTGCATAGTCTGAATGGAAAGTGAAAAATTTGCATACTTACGTGAATTTTTTTTCTGATTGGTAAGTACTTTTGTACGTTCACTAGGCTTTTTTCAAATATAACATTTTACAATATAATCATATTGTAAAATTTATTATTTCAATTTTGATTTTATATTTTTGCATAATTTAGGAATTACAAATGCGTTCTCTGTTTGTTTAGATTGGCTAGTTTATTTTTATTGACTAGTATAGGACAAGGTCTAACGATAAAATTCGCATGATGTCACTTTATGTACCTAAATACATACATAAATGTAAATACACGTATGTAGGTTTATTGTGTGTTTATTGACACTTTGATTTAATTTTAAATCATTCAGAATGCGGACGTAAGACAGGGTTAAAACTGTTAAGAAATCTGTCGTAACAAAAAAGAGGAACAACATTGGAATTCTGTCTGAAGAAAAGTTTATATATGTATGTACGTAATATATTATTATATGTATTGGAGGCTATCAACATTTTTCGATCGTTCGACCTCTTAAATGTAAGATGCTGTCCCTTTTCCACAATACAGTATATTTAATATATGCAATATGACTGTATAGGCATTTTTAAACAAGGCAAATATATTTTTTTCTATCACTGCTTACACACTCACATGAAATCAGGACAGTTGGTTCGACTTCCGTCTAATTTATATCGTAGTGTTTCAATCAACTTGTAAACGTACAAACTTTTATCGGTGTTTATACATATGTAAACACGTGGGATTTAGTTTTATAATCTAGAACAGGGTTTCTCAAACTTTTTCTGCAATGGAACACTTCGCAAACCCGAAAATTTTAACGGAACACTTATTATTTTGTTGGGTTTTTACGTTAAAAATTAATTAATACATGTTATTTATTTTTAAATATAAAACTATAATATAATATAAACATAAATATATGAATAAATAAAGCACGTAATAATTTTGATGATTTTGAGTCCTTGAATTGCGTATCTTCAGGCAAAATATTGGTAAGTTACATTCTAATATCTGGTGGGGTGTCGAGCCTGTCCCTGCACTTTGACTTTGTTGCAGCATTATAAGAGAATCCCGCTTCGAATAAATATGTAGGTTTTAGAAAACGGAAGTATAACAATAATATCTTGTTTTGAAAAATTAGGGTACTCTTCTGACAAACTTACCAAGAAATCATTTAAAGGCTGATCTTTGTATTTTTGTTTCAAATCAGAGTCAATAATTAAATCAATTAGATTTTCATAGTCACTTGCGCTTAAGCCTACTGGTTTAGCTGTTACGTGAAATGGATTCCGAAAAGTTTTCGGAAAATATTGCAAAAGAGTTGTTTTCAAGCTATGTATGTAGATGTTCTAAAAATACTTCTACATCTACTTTAATTATTTAAATTTAATTAATTTAACATTCAACATTCATGAAAGGCAGGAAAACAATCAAAATTATTAGATTCAACTGATGAAATCCAAAATTGTATTTTTTTTATCAAAAGATGCAATTTTATCTCTTGTATTAAAATTTGTAATACTTTTTCCTTGTAATGATAAGTTAACGTCACTGCACTTGCTAACAATATCTGCCGGATATGCAAGTTTTATCAACCACGAAGGATTTGTAAAACTTTAACAAAATTATGTCCTGAATTATTTTGTGCTTTCAAGAAGACCAATAACTTACTTTGAAGTTCATAAAGTTTTAATAGTGCTTTTCCTATGGATTGCCATCTCACTCCAGTATTTATTTTTTATTTATTTATTTAATATACTTGGGGGAGGCGGCAAAGCCGATAGGCCCATGGGGTTTGAACAAAAATATTTTAACAAATTATACATATATGCAATTAAAATGAGAAAAATTAAAATACATTAAAAAAAACAATATTAAAATAAAAATAAGAGAGAAATATATATATATATATATATATATATATATATATATATGTAATACGATTATGAGAAAGAAGAAATACGATTATGGGAAAGAAGAATTACAAAAATCCTTTAGTTTTAAAAAGAGTATCAAGCTTATTCTTAAAAATATTAACGTTATCAGAGGTTACTATATCATTGGTCAGACTATTCCAAACTGAAACCACTCTGTTTGAAAAGAATGAATCTCTGATCAATTTATTAGATTTTTCTTTTTGGAGTCTAAGCGAGTGACCTCTGAGGTGAGTTGCGAGTCTGAGTCTGAGCGAGTGACGTTGAATGTAATAAGATTAGACATATGACAGATAATTGGTAGAGGTGGAGTACAGAGCATTTCTTAACAATTTAATAAAGATTTTTTCTGACTTTTTCTGATGCAAATTCCAAAGGTCCAAACTTTAAATAGATAAATATGATTGGTTAAAACATTATAGCGAATGGACTTTTTGTATTTATTTGATATTATTCACCCGAGATTTATTTTATTTATTTACGATTCAATCTGGATTAGTTTTTAAGAAAAATAATTACAAACAGTTATTTTAATGTTTTTCTGGGAAACGGTAAAAAATGTGAATTTTTTACCGTTTACCGGTAAATGAAATTTGACAGTAAATTGCAATCCCTAAATGTGGCAATTAGTTCGTTGTGGCTCTCCGAGTTGTAGACTATGTTTTAAACGAGTCTTTTACTGTACCGCCTATGTCTGCTGACATCCGGATCCTGTACATTTTCAGTTCCAAAAACATTATTTCTGTTTGATATAATTCACAAATTGTTATCACTCACATATAGAAAATGGAAAAAAAACCACCGTATATTTGAAGCTAAACACTTTAATCTACATATTTTATTTATATACAAATAAGAAATAAATATATATGTTAGATTTGAGAGGTAATTCACGTGTGTCACATTCAATATTTTGGATGTCACCTTGGTTTAAAACTAACATCTCAATTTTGCTAAATAGCATAGTGGGGGTTCAACGTTTCGTAACACATTCAGCCGCATAAATCTAATTCACTCGACGGTGCTGAGGATATTTTTTTCTACACAAAACGAAAATGAGTTCGGTCTACCCTTCTTTTTATATCGAGTTAATTTATATTATATTATACATGGGGTGTGTTTGTTGATAATAATTAATCATCGTGATCACGTTTCGTACGTTAATTTCTCATTTAATTGGCTACTTTTCCGGTTACATTTGACCGTGAATTGTGACAAAGTGAATTGTCGTTTTTTGACGGAAAAACAAATAGCTCACTTGTTCGAATTAAAATGTCGTCGATCATCGGCACAAGTCTGCTGTCTGATGAAGTATTTAGAAAGGTGATTAATAATGACCGAATGAATTTTTTAAACTTGGGCATGTTTAAGCTGCGTGTTGACAGTAGCAGATTTATTCGTATTCCAATTATCATATTTTATTCAATCCATTCGTGGAGCGTCAATTTAAATTGAAAAAAATCATCGCGTTTCATAATATGTACATAATATCTATAATATATACATATGCATATGTGTACATAGGCTTGCATTATATGTCGAAAGTCATATGAAGTTTAATTTGTTTTTTTTTCTATCTACATACTAATATATAATTTCGAAAGAGACTTTGTAAGTTTGATTGGGAAGTTCGTAAGCAAAACAGTTTCTATGACGATTCGATATATTTTTTTCCGATTCAAATAAAGTGAATATTTACTTTTAGATTCGCCATGTTTAAGCTGTTTATATTACAAATACTGAGCGAACCCGGGTTAAACAACTAGTATTAAATATGATAAATCTTCAAAATTAGACTGTTTAGGGCAGTGTAATAATAATAGAATATGTCAAGAGGATTGTTAATAAAAATCATGAGTTTTTTTAAAACTCTTCGATTAACTAATTAATTAATTTATTTTTATTTTACACTACATCTATGGTCAAACACTGTATTATTCAGTGCCAATTACAAATATCAGTTAAAATCATAAGGTACTGTAAACTCGAATTTTGCGACAAATAGGACAGGGTTGCCAATTTTTTGGTACTGTTACAATGAAATCGGATAAATTGGTCAACTTTGGTAGGAGACGATCGACCTTGTAGTCACAAATCCAAGGTCTGGCCAGCGATTGAACCCGTGACCACACAATTGAAAGCATTACACGCTGACCACTGATCTATGCACCTGGTTAATTTTCTATTGATTGTGAATTTCCTAGTAGTGTTTTTCCCGTTGATATATTAACGGGTGATTTTGGAATGAAAAAAAGCAGGGCTATGGAGTCGCTTTGAAATTTACCAATTTTCAAAATATAAAAAATTACTGAAAATTGACATGTAACCCAATTAATTGAATTATTACAAATGAAAGGGGTATAAATAAAAAGTAAGTACATTCATAGTGTACATATGTATAATAAGTATAATATATGAATTTCATACACAAACAGATCAATTTTTTTTACAGTTCTGAATAAAAGTCAAAACTTCAGTGTATTGCATATTCAAATTTAAAAAAATACACAGACACACACGCACATTTTTTTAAATATGAAAACGTGACCAGTGATCGATACCGAATATAAATCAGTCGGAATCTCGAGGTCAAACTTTCTCACCATCTCAATACTTTTTGTAAGCATATTTATGTATCTGTATACATTTATTTTATTTTTTATTTTTATTTTACATTTATACCAGGAAGGCCTTACAGGTAAATCCCAATGCGCCTTCCTGGCCAATTACAAATACAAATGCAGCATTTTTTTATTAAAAGTCGTTGAATTGCGAGACACTGAAAAAACTCGCAAATTAACGAGACATCTATGAATTGTACATAAATTTTTATTGTACATCCATCAAATTTCAAATAGTGGTGACATAGTAGGTAGGAAGGATTTTTAGCCAATTTTTTTTTCCGGGAACCGTTTCAACAATGAAATCAGAGAAAATTGGCAAACTCTGATAGGAAACGATCAACCTGGAGTCACAAATCCAAGTCTGACCAACAGCATACTCTGAAAAATTCATTTTCATTCAGGGATAGAACCCGGCACCTTCTTGACGGTAAGCAGAAGCTTAACGTCCGAGCTATGCTGCTGGCTGTAGATAATTATGTATGTAGATAAAGTTAATTATGTTAATTATGTATGTAGATAAAGTGAAAATGGGAGTTTGCTTTAATATTAATAGAATATGAAAACGGAATCAAAACTCTTTTGGGAATTTCTGTTTATCGAGACAGATACGAGTACGAATGTCAACTATATGTTTTATTTTTATTTTTATACCACATTTTTGATTGTTTTGATTTACCACGGACATTCAGTTGATATGAATTTTACCATCTGACTTTGACATATGTCGAATTTACTTTCCCTAGAGGCTTTGTCCATTATCGTTTGCCTATTGGCCTTACCTATGCGCGTTTGTGTGTTGATGCTTGTCGCTATTTTTTAATACAAAAATAGTCAAAAACACGGTATAGGACTAAAACTTTTTTATGTTGATGTATAAAATGATTAATAAGGTATATATTGAACCCATTTGTATTGAGAAAAGCTGTATTTTGATTAAAAAATACTGGGGTCTTACTCGACCCCGGTTCGGGACACTCGTTCGATCTCGACACTCCGTCCTTCAAAGGTTAATCTATTAGTGAATTGAAAACGTTTGTGAGAAAGTAATATATAAAAGGCTGTAATTTTAAGTTTATATGAGATGAGAGTAAATGAGATTGAAAAAAGGGAAGTTGTGAAGGGGTGGTAGAAATCCACGTTTGGATAGCTAGCTGTCATCGCTCCGATCTAATACAAGATTACGATGTAATTTTTAATGACTTCGTTAATGATTAAACTCCTCTACCTTCATGTCGGAGACATTAGCTTATTTTAATGTTAGCTAGCCTTCGTATGTCGGTAAGATATCAAAGCGACCTGAAGAGTGGAAGTAGTTCAAAATCAGATCATAAATTTTTGACGGGCAAAAATGTCACTGAAATAACAGTGAGTGAAGTTAATCAATAGCTTGACTGCAACTTCCGCGTACAAAAGGAAGACATGTTTTGACTTTTGCAAGTATTTTTAGAAAGAGATAGAAGGAAAAAGAGGGGCTTCGATTTATCAGGAAGTCTGATTTTTTTTTGCTTAGATTTTTTTTATTGCAAATTGGTGCCGTCAAAGTTTTAAAATTAGTTTGGTCTTCCTTCGTAGAATAAGTTTGGGAAGCCCTGTGTTGTTGTCTTAAAAGTTTGCATTTCAAAAATAACTCCAGGAAATTTGTCGAGATTTGTCGAGGAGTTGGATGCTCGAGTCCTTATTGTTTGTTTTTTCAACTGATAGTGGGCCTGGGTGAGTTGGCTCGATGAAAAACCATCACGATGGAAAAATTCGTTGAAAGGACATCTCGAGACTTCGAAATAATGGGGAGGGAAAAGCCCGTTAATATTAATCCTTTAAATTATGGTCCGCTTGAGGGATGGGCTTTAGCGATGACCAGGGGTGTGCGAGCTACTGTCGCTCATCAAGTATTCAAACGAAACGCGTTGCGGTGCTTAAGCCGCCCCCCCCCCCCCTGCCCACCCACTCTCCCACTACCGTACAAAATCCAGTGGCGCGCGCCCCAAATTGTCCTGAAAAATGTAGGAACGCTTTAAAGTTTGCGGACAACGCGAAGATTAATTATCGCCGCAAATAAATTATGTGGTCGACGAAGTGTTGCAAAATTCAAGGGGTTGCCTCTCGAGTCGGTTCGTTTTGAATTTTAACAATTCAACATGAGACTAGAGCCGTTCGACCTTTCGACGATACAATTACACCACCCGCACCTCCCCCCCATTGCATTGTGGCGAAACATTGGTAGACGTTTCATATTATTAAACTTTCAATAAAATATGGCGTTCGTTTGCGCAATACTTCAATAGGTTTCTGTCGACACTGAACCGGTGAAATACTACTCGCGTTTATTGTCCCCCTTTTAGTGTTTCCCGTTACAAGGCTGTAGATGTTCAAGGCAAAAAAATAAATAATACAGGGACAGACTGTCTGTAGGTGTAATATATGATCAGAGAAACTGATATTTACTACATACACATGAATGTACATACACAGGTAGTTCGAACGATGTTGAACTACACCTATGTATATATATATATATATATATATATATATATATATATATATATATATATATTTCAATATCGAGAGGATCGAGTTTGCTCGGTGAAGAGGTGATTATTTATTTTTATTACATTTTATAGCAGGAAAACCTTACAGGTAAACCTCAATGCGCCTTCCTAGCAAACAATACAGCTTTTTTTTTTAAACAAGTCGCTGAATTGCAAGACACTGAAAACTTGCAATTTAACGAGACTATGAATTGTACATAAATTTTATTGTACATTATTCATACTCAAATAGTGGTGACACAGTAGGTAGGAAGGATTTTAGCCAATTTTTATTCGGGAACCGTTTGAACAATGAAATCAGAGAAAATTAGCAAACTCTGATAGGAAACGATCGCCATGGAGTCTCAAATATCCAGGTCTGACCAGCAGCACTACACATATACTTCAATCGTAGTCAGCCCATGGGATCGAACCCGGCACCTCTTGGTGTTTGGCAGAAGCTTAACGACCGAGCTATGCTGCTGGCTGCTGGCTTAGAGAAGATGATTAATTTGCAACATGTACATATATGTACATATGTACATATAATGCTTGATCTGTCTTAGGCTGTTGTGTTAGCGTTGGCTTGGCTTGCATCCTGTACCCTGTAGCATACACGCCATTAAGGTTTCTACTAGAAATGCAGGATATTGAAATGTCACTAGTTAAAAAGGCAACTTAACCCCTTAAATGTCCATTCATATTAGCATAGTACGTACCGGCAACTGCACGTAACCAGCATTATAAAAAGTATTCTCTTATTCTCTTATAAATCTTATGGATCGTGATATCGAAAGGCAAAGGAGAGCAATTTGTGTAAGGGCAAATATGCCAGCAAGATGGTTTTACCACCTCAGTACAGAGGTAAAGAGACAATTATCTATGTCCTTTTGTACTAGTCTATGTACTGGTGAACTATGGACGAGATACAATCGGCAGACAACGAAGACGATAAAGGGTTACATTTCTCTGGTTGCAGTGCGTCACAGATGTTTATAGAAAATTCCTCAGGAAATTCGTGCCTTAGGACGCGCCTCAGGAAATTCATTTACGAGAGCGGCCGCCCTACGCCGTCGTGTATTTTTTCGTCATTTTTTTTTGCTTGCTGTCGCGTCTTCTTATTTCCTCTCATCTCTGTATGTTCGGTGGATGGAGCTACTTTACCGACTGCCACATACATATGTACATACAGCCATATGGACACATTCATGTAGCGTAGACGTAACAGCAAGTAACAGCAGTAGCTAAAAAAATATATTAATACCATAGAGCAGCCCATGTTACCGTAACGTATCAAACGAAACAGGTTTTCTTTGGTCACTGTGAAAATATTCACGCACGACGTGACTTGTCTGAACGTGCCAAAACGTGCGTTGCTGTATAGTCTAAATAGAAACCGCCATTTACGTGAGTTGCTATGCTATGTTGTAGCCGTGAACTGCTGGATAGTATGAATAGACCTTAAATGAGTTTTCTCAAGGTTGAGATCCATTTCATGAGAAATTTTGGACCAGATGTAGAGGAAATGAAAAGTTTCGGCAAAATCTTTTGTCTATTTTTTGAGAAAAGTCAACAAATATGTATGTAAGTAAGTATGTATGTAAGTATGTAAGTATGTAAGTAAGTATATAAGTATGTAAGTATGTAAGTATGTAAGTATGTAAGTATGTAAGTATGTAAGTATGTAATTTTGTAAGTATGTAAGTATGTAAGTAAGTATGTAACTTATGTAAGTATGTATGTAAGTATATAACTTCGTAAACAAAATGAAGTTTCTATGACGACAATTCAATTGGTTGAATATTATATTTTTTTCGATTCAAATAAATTTAATAAAAAACAAATGAATATTTACTTTTAGATTCGCCATGTTTACGCTCTTTATATAAAAATACTGAGCGAAGCTGGGTAAAATACAATAAAGTATTTTACTATATACAATAAAGTATATAGTAAACTAGTATACAATAAAGACGAACTCATTCTCCACATCGAATTTCATTGAATTTTCTGTATTTTGTATAAGCATTATATTTAGATTTTATTGCAATCGCATGATAATAGTGACGCGTGCGTGATTAGGTTTTATGACTTGGATCGAATTAAAATCAGACTATATGTATGTATGTATGCCAGAAAGTTACCAACGCATTTGTTTACAATCTGGTGTGTTTATTGGCCACTCAGTCCATTTTACAAATCGACTTTAACTCGATCCAGCGCGCGACGACTGACTTGCAATCTCTTCGTATGTATATAACAGCGATTCCCGACCGGGAGAAGTACATACATATGTATGTATGTATGTACATACATGAAGATATTTATTATTTTCATCTATTTTGTAAATAGCTGCTTTGGACGGTTTCCTATATTTTTTTATTTTTATTTTTTTATTTTATTTTATTAATTGAAAAATCAACAGACAGGATGTACAGAGATAGGTATAAAAAACACAAAAAGTAAATAAATTTATTTGTTTATGTCAAATATGTTCTACATATGTATGTACAGTTCGTATTTATACTTGATGATGTTCAAAAATAAATTGATTAGATTTAAAGCATAAGAGGAGAGGGGGATATGGATTCAATTTTCGGAAGATTTTTGATTCTTGAGTTCGGAAGATTTTGGTCAAGTCATAAATGGTTAGGAGTCACTTTATTGTGTGATATACCTGTGTACAATTGGCATATTAATAGTCGGCGTACCTGTTCCATTCCAATCGACTGTAAACACAATTATGAACTGCTAGAATAATTATAGGCGGGTAATAATTAATGATGATGATGACGATTAGGGTTGAATTTCTGCTCCGAACATTCGTTTCGGTTAAAATTTAATTGGTTCGCGTACAAGTCAATGGAGACTTTCGACAAGTGATAAAAGTTCGTCTGTATTTATTAGAACGGTCTATACTTGTATGGGGATATATGTAATTAAGAATTTTTAATATCAATTAGATATACATACATATAATACTAGGGTGTACAATGGTTCTCTTTTCAAGAGAACATATCCTATCTTTTGCCTAAATTCTTTTGTTTTCTATCTTTTGTCAAATATGCTCAAAATGTTCCTATTTTTATCTAGCCAACTCTTAAATATTCTTTTATAATAAAATAGTATCGTGGATAGTATAAAATAGTATAGTGGATAGTATAAATACAGTATAATATAGTAAAATGTATGATAAAATAAAATAGCAAGTATGTATTTATAATAAAATCATATAATGAAGATAATACGTAAAATTTGCAAAAAGTTTGTATGGATGTATGTATATACATATGTGATATAAGAGGCAACTAAAATTCATATTAAATTCAAATGAAATTTATATAAAACTAGCTGAACCCCGCAATGCGTTGCAATGCCATTATAACGCATGCAATTCCCGTTCCCGTTCCCGTTACCCTTCTCGTTCCCGTTCCCGTTCAGTTCCCGTTCTCGTTCCTGTTCCCGTTCCCGTTCCCATTCCCGTTTCCGTTTTTTCCCTTTTGTTTCACAGTAATCTTCCCGGACATGCATACAACAAATCCTGAAAGTTCCATCGTAATCGGTTTAGTGGTTTAGAAGCCTATTCGAGACACACACAGACATTCATTTTTATATACAGATATATATATATATATATATATATATATATATATATATATATATATATATATATATATATATATATATATGTATATATATATATATATATATATATATATATATATATATATATATACATATATATATATATATATATATATATATATATATATATATATATATATATATATATATATATATACATATATATATATATATATAGATGCAAATCTAGTTAAATATTTTTGACATACACATAATACATATGTTGCAACTCTCAAAGTTTGACAATATCATTAATTTTTCACTATATGGCTCTTTGTTTGAAAATTTTTCCGGACCACTACACTATGTAGATTAAAACGTTTCGTTTTACAATTGATCTAGTTCAAAAAGTTGAATACAGGCCTATTACATCACCTCTCCGTGACGAATTAAAGACTTTGTAAATAGCTTAAATTTTGAAATTATCATTCATTATAATTTAATTTCATGCTTTTAAGTACATGTAGCCCATTAATGAAGCATCGGTATGCTGAGCTTGATCCGAACAACCTTGTGCACTATCTATCAAATGAATAAATCACCATCGAGGACATATTTTGAAAGCCATAATGCCTATTTTCATCACAATGGATTCAACATTTACACTCGGCAAATGTTCGAGTGCACTTGTGACGTGAATGCTTGCTTGTCGGTACTTATTCGAGTTCCCTCTCGTTCTAATAATACATTTACAATAGGTTTCATGTATCGTATGAGAGTGCTAACGTTTCGTCCACGAGACAGGTCAAATTGTGATGTTGCCAAATTTGCGGCTCAACTTTTGACATGAACCGAACGAAGGTCACTTGGGTCGTCAAGCTTGATTTCTTGTATCACAATACATATGTAATTATCGAATGCCTTCGTGAAATTTTCGAATTTGTATAATCTTAATAGCGATTTTAAGTTTGAAAAGAGATGAACGAAATCTGACGGCTGCAAGTCGAAATGTTAGTACTCTTACCTTACCGCGTTACTGTTCAAACGTGTATCGGCTGTGTGATTAAGCGAATTTTGTTTTTGTTGCTATTTATATTGCATTAATACGCATATGAAGTCACGAGTTAGGAAGCTCAAGAAACCACCGCTATCGATCACCATCAAACCTATGGGCGAAAACACACTGAGTGGTACGTAGTATGTGTTTTTTTTAAATACTTTTAAACACGCAAAAAAAACCAGCACCCCTATCCCATATACATGGTACACAGTCCTAAAAATCACCCACTGGAGTGTTTTCGGTCGTATTTTATCCTTTTATTTATCCTCGATTGACAGTGATCGATAACGGTGAATCCCATATTTGAAGAAATGTAGGAGAAACATATGCACTTTGTACGTGCAACTACACCCGAATTCGATTTGGGGAACACCCACAACATCGGTCTGTCCGTCCTTAATAAAAAATATTTTCTGGTTTTAGCAATTTGACTCCTTTGATGCTATTATTTTTAAATAAAATTAACATCCCTGTTGGCAGCTAAATAATGTCTTGCTTAGAGAAAATAGTATTTGGTTAACAGTAATTTCATACAAAAATATTATCAATGAACGGGCATAGCAGGTACTTATGTATATACCATAAATATTCATTACGATAACAATTTCTTGATTGGTATTCGTCCTATATTAATCGAAAAAAATGGTTCACGCCCAAAATATAAACAGTTCGCGAGGCGTACACAGCTGTACATAGATGATAACGATTATGATGATTCTTAGATAAGGGGGAATTATTATTTTCCTTACACTTTATAACCATATGAATTTTTACATAATTTCTAAACTTAAAAAAAACCTTGTCCTTGTGAATTTTTTTCTTTAAAATTTTTTAATTAACTTTTAAAGATTAATTCTAATTAACAAAAGATTATTTTATTACGGTTATTTATGAGGCTGGATGGCATACATTTTTTTCATAATTCTGATGCAACATTGAGGGCTGACTGTAAATCACAAGGCCAACTAATTACGATTATTGCAAAGCTGCATTCTTGCTCTACTTGCCCTATATAAGTATTATTAAAAATTCTCAGTTCATGAACGGTGAAAGCCCGTTGCCTTTTTCATGAAATTGTCAGCTGCTAATTTAATTAATTTTTCGAAACGTTAAAATTATAGTAGACCAGTGGTTTTACCCGGCTTCCTCACAGTAAACATTAATTTACTTTATTTACACCCATACCTTACATACAAAGTCTCTTTCGAAATTAAATATTACATGGTTTTTTTTACAGAATTTTAACTGACTTATTTAAGAATAAAGAACAACAAGCCGTTATGGTTCATGAATTGGGCGATTTTTGTGACGATTTCATTAAACGAGCAATTTTTTTTACCTTGTATTATGTACATGCATACATACATACATATGTATATGCACGAAAAATAAAAATCCTTACAATAATCCATAATCTGATAAATCTTTATTGTTCACCACTAGCATTGATGACTTCGGAAGAAAATATCTGAAAAATAAAAGAAGTTTTAATTGTGCGGCAAACTGTCGTGCCCTTCCACTGTGTTTTGGATGGTTGGGTAGGCGAACTCTCAAGTACCAACTCGAGTCCCATCTCCTATGACCCTTCAGACCTCACACGTGTGTACAAGTGTGTGCCAGTGTTTTCGCACGTTTGAATGTGGTGAAAAAGGCCTTCGCATCTCCCATACATTATTTTATATACATATGTACATATCATATGCGTTGTATTGTATAGCTCGTCTACGTGTTTGTCTTCCGAATGCAATATGCAACGGGTTTTGTCGGTTTCCGGCTCCCTTTTGACACAGTTCGACAGTTTTACTCGTGTAATGCAACAGTGATATGTACATACATTGTATGTCATTCGACTGTACATATATTGGATGTTAGCCTTTGACGGTAGACGCTTATCGACTCGCCCCACGGTGCTTCGGAAATATTTCAATTTCTGATCAAATAAACTGAATTATGAGTACACATTTTTATATATTTTTACATTCGACTTCTTATTGAAATCGTTGCTGCTGAGTCTGAATGTATGTTTATATTTATTTCCATTCATTCCATTCTTGTTGTATACTACATATTCATGTATATTTTAGGTTGCATTATGATTTTCTCCAGACAGGATATACCTACATACATACATACATATGATTGTAAATATTTTACTCTCAAACATCGTTCTATTTTGCTTGAGTTCAAATAAACAACAACTCGAGAATATTAAGCGCGCGACCTTTTGCATAATACATATGTATGTACATAGTGTGCATATATTATAATATTAAAATCTTAATAACATATTATGGGGAATGCCCTTGCTCTAGAAGCTCGAATTGTGTGGATTGGACGTGTAATATGCATTTTTCATAAATAATCTACATATAAAGTAGTAAAAATAATAATAAAAATTCTCATACATAAAGCGCATAACTTTAAACTAGGCAAGCAAGATAATTTATTGTGGAATTCGTTTATATGAGCATCCGAATTTTAAAAATACAAAGGCATATTGTGTGTTTCATATAAATACATCTTAATGATTGAATCGAATCAGGCGGATTCAATATACAAATGCTATGCACTTCAAAGTTATTTTAGTTTTTTTTCTATATACATCTATATATATATATACATATATAATTCGTATTTTGCTAGAATTTTATTGATTATTAGTTTTGAATAGGATTTGGTACATGCTTTGTAATAAATTGCAACTAAAAGTAATAAATATTTCTACAAACAATAAATGCATTTTATGTACATACATATACATATGTATGTTACAGTTGCAGTTATATCTCATAAACATCAAGAAACCAACAAAAACCATTGTCATATTCAAAATTATTGGAGTCAAACTAAATAAGTAAACTTAAGTAATTAGTCTCCGCTCTGGGAATGTATTTGTTGCTTAATGTTAGCACCGAAAAAACTCGAAGGGGTGAGTTTTGGGATGGATCGCAACGGTATAGTCTAGACATGCCAACCGTTGGACTTAGTTATGCAAAACTGGAATTATAATGCCCAATTTATGAAGATTTGGTATACATAGTTACATAATAAATATGCATTAAGAAATGACAAAAAAGACATCACGACGTACATCCCCAAAAAAACATAAAATCACTTTTTTAATATTGTTTCATAATTAATATTTGATATTTATGTGAATTGTAATGTTTTCTACACTTTTTACTTTATTCCTGAAGGATACGACTATTATAATACAAACATTAATATATCGATAACGATTGAGAGGTCCCTGGTTGGTTTTTCCTCGATTGAAAAGAATCATACACTGTATGATTCGAAGTATTTCGGCCTTGCTGCTGGTCAGACTTGGACATTTGTGACTCCAAGTTGATCGTTTCCTATCATCACCAAATTGACTACATACCGTCTTTTTATATTATATTATATTCACCACTGTTGAATATAATTTCAAATTAAAAATGTTTAGGTATAAAATTTAAATATATTTCGGCCATAGATGTCACTTTGGGGAAATTTGTAATGGCAACATGCTAAATGTAAATTTATAACTGTTAGACTAACATGTTTACTATGGATCAACTTCATTTCACAAAGGGAATTTCGTCCCGATGAAAGAAATGAACCGACCAAAGATTAATCGAGCTCTTGAGACGCGTCTTTAAGGGGTCAATACACACGCCAGCTAACGAATAGGCTCGGATTCAGAAATTGACGATCGAAAAAGGGTCCTTTTAGTGGACACGTTCAACGAAGGACCACACAATATATATGTACATATAGTACCCTTTAACGACCAACATTAAAAGTGGCCAATCGAATTGGCCGGGGGCGTTAGTGCCCGAGGCAACAACACGTCACACGTTCAAAGCTGTAGGGGTTTTAACGAACGACGCGTTAATTAACGGCGTTCAGGCACCATTATGTACATGAGGCTGTATGCACTCGAGAGTGCATACAGCCTCATGTACATAGTGGTGCATGCCCAGAATGGGGCTTTTAGCTGATGGATATACGTGCAGTTTAGACGGATTTAGCCAAACCGCATCGTCCGAAGGCGTGAGGGTTGGTTTATTAAGTTTATTTTGTCTATACCGCTTCCAACATATAGTTCAACGCTTAGTATATACATATATATATATATATATATATATATATATATATATATATATATATATATATATATATATATATATATATATATATATATATATATATATATATATATATATAATATGTACCTACATTTTTGATTAGGCAGTGTTTTATTTAATATTGTCAAAAAATTGTGATCTGATTTTGTACCACGCTTTGTTATCTTACCGACAACGTTGTATCTTGTATCTTGTGTCAAGTTAAAAACTTGATCAGTGGTAACAGTTAAACAGTTATTGTTTTCACTCTTATCTCATATAAACTTGATATTAAAAGCTTTTATAATAGATTAAATAAAGTAATATAATGGTGAAATTCACTATGGTTTTGGACAAACCTCTACGTGATTGTCTACGTCACTCTACGTCACTTTTACGTATGTAGCTGTCAAAACTCGTCTGGTGTTTGAAGTCTTGAACCGAGTCTAAATACAATTTCATGAATTTAGATTTATAACTAAATATAATCATTTATTCTACATAGTTTGTGCTAGCACTCGAACACTATATCAAATAAAGATAAAAACCTCTTTATATCGAGATAACATCGCTGTAGCAGAGATGGGAAAATGAAATATTTTAATTAAATCATAATTAAATAATTAAATCAATAATCAGCTTTAATTTCTGCAACACTAAAAAGCATGAAATAAAAAGTTTTTTAAAAACAAACCTTTACACTTTCTCACATACGTTTTCAATTCACTAATTGTCTCTGAAGCCCAATAATCCAGCTTTCCTCAGACGTCTTCTTACGATTCGCGAGAAAAATTTTATATTTCATTCCCTATTCATTTCTATAGCTAGCTCAGAAGGTCCCTTTTTTACAAACCTCCTTTTTTTGATTTTGAAAAACATTTTCGTTAAAATGAGATCACGACAGTGATTCTCTTCCTCATTCTTCCTGTTTTTGATTGAATTTTTTTATAGAAGCAATCTCACTTTATCCTTTTAATGTCGTTTGAACCACATATCGCGATAATTTAAGTTGTTTGGAGATTTTGATCTATCCCGACCTTTTAAAATTGATCAATATAATCTGAGTCCTGTTTCCTTCCAACACGATTTTCGTGTTGTTGGCATTTTTCAGTAAATTTATTTGCGTAAAATGGACAGATTCGTATTTTTTTTAATGATGAAGAAACAATGGAGGAATTCCTAGTAAGATGCAATGCAGGTAGCGGCTGTTTCAAATAACCAAGTATGTTTTTGGTTAAAAGATTTTTTTTCAAGTGGCCTAATATATTTGTCCACGGCTGTATGTATGTATATGGATATGTATGCTTGATTATGTTCATTAATTGATTATACATTTTTCATATCATGCTGTATATATAAGATCAGTAGTTATAAGAATTGGCCTTAGATTATTTTTAAATGTAAATGAATGAATCAAATCAAATTGATTGAATAAAAAAGAAACGAAAAAATTCCTGTCAATAGTAATAATGATTTGGAAAACGCGTGTGTGTGTAGTTTCAAATAAGTAATCAATTTACTTGATGTTTGTAGCATGTCTTGACGAATCGCTCTTGTAAAATACTTCGTCAGAACTTACTGGATTAAATGATATGAATAAAATTTACATACATAAGTGAGCGGCTAAGCTACAAGTTCTATTGGAGAGCGTCTAACAACTTAAGCACTGAAATATGTAGATGTATTTTACACGTCTTAAATTATTCATATCGAACTTTATAACCCTTGCAATCTAAAATGAAAATGTCTGCAGTCAATTCAAGTGAGTACATGTTTTATACATGTGCGTATGTCAACACTGTCACTGCGGGACGTCAAAATCACCAAGAAATCGGGTCTCTGGTTGCTACATACATTTGACGCTACGATAGATCCTGCTATAATTATGTATCAGTGGCATGCCATTAATTTTAAAAAGGGGGACTGGGTATGAATAAAAAAATATGTGTATAAAAAATATTTTTAATTTTTGAATTATAATAATCCGTCTTGAAGTGATGATTATTATTTTTCATTTTTGCGCTAATAGAAAAATACGCACCAAGTAGCCTACCCTTCTTAATAACAGCTTGTTTGGCTTTTAAACTTAATCGTCTGAATGATTTGCCAATCAATCAATCGAGAATGCACCATTCCAAGGCCTCGTTATTTATTTCCGCGCTTTCCTCACTGATTTGTTCTGAGGTAATCATTTCGCCAGGCGAGTACCTTGCCATATTTGTACTCAAAAAGTTCTGTGTATATAAAATATGTGTTATTTTAATAAAAAAAGTTCGAATTGTTGTTTGTTAGATACAAATCAAAATAATCTTACTGAAAATTCCACATAAATACGCGATTGCTATAACAATTAGCCAGTACTGCGAAGGGAACAGAATTGAGACGGCAAGTCCGTGCAAGCGAACGACGCGGGGAACCATACCATAATAATCCACTACCACTACCTCAGGTAGGGCCGATTTCGGTTTCTGAACTTCGCTAATCTAAGTTGACAATATCAATATGGACAACGATTTGAATTTATTGTTATTGAATTGTTGATATTTTTAAATTTTAGATAAAATATTTTAGGGGGACTAGCCTTATCCCTCTAATTGAGGAATATATTTCATATTTTTGGGTTCCAAATATTTTGTGAAGATCTCGAGTTTCGTCATAAATATTTTAATATTTTCAAACATCATTAATGCGATTTGTCCCTTTCCCTGAAGATTTTATTAAATTCGTTGAAATGCTGAGTGATGTCACATAAGTAAATTTAATCATTTAACCAATCTATATTTGAAAATTCTTAATAACTTTTGTTTTTTGCGTGTCTGACCCACGGGTCATAGGTTTGCCATCACTGACGGCACGCCAATGTTATATGCATATGTATGTACATATATATTTTGGTATCTATCACTGCTGGAAAAATATGGATGGATATTAAATATGGAATATTTCCCATTAGAGTTCGCCAATTTATCGAACATAATTTTTGTGATCCAATTAAATTTGAACCTCGTCCTCTCTCGCAAACTACGTGGGATTTTGCGAAAATTGATATGCATTTTAGTACCTGCATATTTATGTAATTGTATTACGTGTCTGGACATGTAATACAATTATAGCTTGCCATCGTGTCGATTTAGAGTGATCTGTCATGGTATATGGCTAGGGCCGACGAGAGGGGGAAAAGGGTATGCAAATAACCCGAGGCTCCCTTCGATTTGGTTCGAAATTTGGTAAGAATCCGTCAACTGGAAGAGACAGTTTACTCTTGATCGATTTTTCTTCCACTGTTTTTTTCGACCCCTTAAATATGTGTGTTCTTCACGAAAAAATTCAAGTATGAAATGAAATGTGATGAAAATAAAAAAAATAATCAATAAATTTAATAAACCGGAAGTGGGATTTTTTCTTCTTCAGAAAGGTCAAAAATGTTGTGCCCACTATTCTGTCCACACCCCTGAAAGTATCAAGCTGAAAATGTATAATTGTATTCTTTATGTACCAACTTATAGCTGATAATGTTTTGGTCACAATTCGTAAGCCGGAAGTAGTATTTTTTTTTTAAAACAATATTTCATTATTTTATTTTGACCTTTTAAATTATTTTAATCTTTTTGATATTTATTGTATATAATACTGATAGTGATTTTAAGTAATAAAAAAAATTGAGCAAATCCGACAACCGGAAGTAGAACTTTTGTCTTGTGCAAGTTTCCATACATTTGCGCTCAATTTGTATCGAAATTGCTGTCTTAGCTATTAGTATTTCATAATGCTGCCGGTATGTGTGAATGTGTCTGTACAGTTCAATATAGAATTTTGTTTTATGACTTTCTTATATTCCTCAAATTCATAGATTAAGTCATGGGTTGGTCACATTCGAATTTTTTTATTAAATTTATTTGAATCGAAAAAAAAAAAAATAAATAAATAAATATATATATATATATATATATATATATATATATATATATATATATATATATATATATATATATATATACATATATATATATATATATATATATATATATATATATATATATATATATACAATATATATATATATATATATATATATATATATATATATATATATATATATATATATATATATATATATATATATATATATATATATATATATATATATATATATATATATATATATATATATATATATATATGTGTACATACATATGTATATATCATATATATAAGAAACAAACAAAGCTCATAAGGTAGTACTCATTGATCTTCTCATAAATACATACATAATAGTATTCATTCGGTGAATAAATTTTTCAAAATTGTCAAGGCGTCATATTGCAATATGACGCCTTTTATGAAGCATATTCGTAAAATACGCTCTTTCTCGTATGATGCATGAATATATGTATGTATGTATCTATAGCATACATACATACACAAAGCCAGTACAGGTGTCGTTATCGTTACAAAGAGGTCTATATTTACACCGAGCTTTGTGAGTCTCGACTAAAGGTACGCTTCCCGACAACCATCCTGTTTCCTGTCCCCTCCCTCTTTCCACTTATTCCTACTTTTCCTCAATTCTGGATAAAAATCGACTGGATTTGTCTAATTTTCGAGGTCCGAAAACCGTCTCAACATCAGTGAAAGGAGCTTGGCAAGTAATTATGTCATTCAATGGGTTTCCGGGCGTTTCCGGAAACCCTTTGTTCAAAATTTTAAATCTCCAGAAACCAGTTGTTAAAAGTCGTCATGAATACCCTCTAGAGATATTTTAAAAATATATTTTAGCATTTCAGTTATATCTCTGCTATATTATACATATATGCATGTACATATTACAAATGAACGTTCATATGTATGTATGTTTGTCTGCTATACAAATCTACAGTTTTCAATATTTATCTAATAGTGCCCTAATTCAGACTGAAGTGTTGTAATTAGTTGTGTGTTTGTATATAATATTAATTTTGTTTTAGTTTTTTTTAATGAGTTTTTTTTATTAGTGATCAATATTTGCCAAAATCTTACATATGAACTAAAATTCGCTATCATAAGATCAAAGCACTGTAGTTAGTACTGTTGGTGTAATAGTCAAACTAAATCTCCCGACTCAGTTTCGTAGTGGTCGCATTTCCTAATTACGAATAAAATAAAGTAAAAAGTCTATACAAAATAAAAAAAAACAATTGTTTTGAGTTGTACAAGGATCAACTACGAATGACGACTCATCCCATCACTGCAATTTACGTAAGGAAGAAGTTGTGAGAGCTCTCGAACTAATTTCAAGTAAGGTTTCTTCTGGATCTTGCGAGTTTTCAATTGAAAAAGGGCTATACGAGGCCAATGTGTAGTGCTATGCTCTGAAGAAAATAGTATCTGCAAACGGTCCAGATATTTGTAATATATGTAGGTATTTGTAATCCGTTCATGTACATACATATACATATATGCAGTATGACTGCGACTTTTATGTAGTTATGTAGTTAATATTTGCATTTACCGGACGAAGAGTGGGACTGATACCGTTGAAAATTTTGTGTGAGGAGTTTTTTTATAATACCTCGTATGTATGGAGAGCGAGGCGTCTTTGTCGAGGGATATACAATGCATTCATGGAATATTTTTTTGACAAAAGAAAAAATGTACGCTACAAACTTTTTAAAGGATGAATATGTTTGTAAAATCCCATATCCTTGTATTTTTCTATATATGTACATGTGTATTTATATCGAACGTTTTTAAGGTCTTTTAGTCCGCACGTCCCTTTCGGAATTTAAAGGAGGCGACGGAATCCCTACCAATTTTTTTGATTCTTCTTTCTTTTCTATCCTTCAAGGATTCTCAAATACTGAAATGAAAATTTTTAAAATTCCATTTCAGTGTTACATACTACATATTGCTAACTTTTATATTTTCGGTAGAGCAATTTCTAACAGGAAGTACGCCTTGACACGTAAAGTGGCGTATCGTAAGTGCACATAAGTATATATGTAAGTGAAAGCAATGAAAAAAATCAGGTTTTTCATTCCAAATTGACCCTTTTTCATTACAAATTAAACCTTTTTCCATTTAAAATTGACCTATTTTCAATGTCAATTTGAAATGCAAAAGAAAAAAGCAAAATCAGAATAATATAATACATAAGGAAATAAATAAAAAAACACACAGTATAAAAATATCAATTGAATATTTATGTAAAATACACAAAGTTTGTATACGTATTCAAATATGAAATATTTTAAGTATTAGAATATCGAGTACTCCGATTGACGATGGCTGATAATAACTGGGAATGGCATTCTTACATTTTAACTAATTAAAAAGGACCTTAACGGTTCTTAATTCTACCAATTATTTTATTTAAGAATAATCTTTGTGGGAAAATTTTCAATTCAATTAAGCATATATATTTCGGGGTTTAGCTATATATGTACGTACAAACATATGTATGTATAGTATGTAGATAATTATACATGTGTACATATGTACATACATACATAGTTTGAGAAATTTTATCGATGCAGTTTATTTATACGGGGTCGTGATTTTGTACTGGAGCACTGATGAACTCGTCTGGACTTACATAATTATTATAAATAGATTAGGTTAAATTATAAAATAGAATAGAGTCAGCTTGTGACCCAGTGACATCAATAGAACCGTACGAAGAATTACATGTGAATTATTTATTTGCACTGCATTTAATATGAGATGATACATACTGGTACATACTATAGTACAACACTTTAACAATGTTCAGGGTTTTTCATTATATGTTATTTTTCTATAATATAGATTATTTTTTCAATCAAATAGAATTTTTTTTAAGAAATCAGTCGCTGGAAGTTCAACGAAGTGAATGTCAAAGGTGATCTATTAATACACTAGTAACCCGATGCACGTATTCGTGCAGTTGATAAAAATTATGATGTCGTTTAAAAACTGCGCATTGTCGGTATAGCGCCTGTGCAAACAATCAATGTGACGTCAGTTGAGAGATTGATGATGAATAGAGATACAAATCCAGGATAAAATAACGATAACGATGGTTTATAGCCTCAACATTTGTGGAACTGTTAACTTTTAAGTTTGTCAAATATAGGCTGTATTAATATAAATTGTATTAATTTTCATCAGTCTCCTTTTTCTCTGACACGAGCGAACGTATTACGAATTTTCGAATGCGCATCGAAACATCGGAGGCTAAGTGGAAGTAGGCAAACGTATTCTTTTGTACATTTTGTATGGCCATATTTATGTCTAACGTGGCGTAGATGTAACGTCAAGTAGCAGCAGTAGCTGACAAAATCTATTCATACTATAAATCAGTACATGTCACCGTAAATGATTTTACACCGAAAAATTTACTCATTATCCCCTTTAATCCACGCTCACTAATTAGTGACTACATTACTATCAGTAACTCTTGGTGGCCGACTGTGAATCGCCCTAAATATAACGGAGCGGAAATTTATAAATCTTTGCTAAGTTTGATCCACTAAATTCGAATATGACAATGATTTTTATGAATAAAAAATGAGTATTGGAATCAATAGTCAGATGTTTGTACTATATGTATGTATGTACGTAGTAATACTAGATGAAGTTTTGTGATCATGCGAAAATTCGAACTCGAGATTTTGAATGATTCGAACTCAGAATCGATCACTGATCACGTTTTCTAGATCTAGAAAAAACGTGTGTTCATTTTTTGAAAAATAAAACTTTTAATTCAACATGCTCTCCTTAAGAGGTGCATGATCTTTTTTGGAATTGGGTCATACATATGACGCAAATTTTTGATGATTGACACTGTATAGTTCACTGGACTTAATTATTGATTTATCAATTGCAACGATAACGATTTGAGTCTATTTACGGTTCTATATATACATATACATTTATACGTATATGAATGCTGAAATTTGTTACGTAATAATTGCTGAAAGTGCTACGTTCTCGTTCACGTACGGGGTCATTATTTTTCATTTCGTTCAGAGTAGGATGCTGTTTTGGTTTTTTCTTCGTCTTCGCCAGCGCTTTTCCTCGCCTTTTGATGTTTTTTTTCTTTCGATGAGTTTTTCACGGTCGGTTATAAACCCGTATACGAAACTCAGTTTAAGAATTAAATGGCGTCTTGGAATTAGATTCGCGTGAAAGCGGAATCAAATATATTATATTGTATTACTTTTTTCCAATATGTCATAGCGCCATGACATAATATAATATATATTATGTACATACATACATATGTCAGGAAAGCCTAACAGATAAACCCCAATTCGCTTTCCTGGCCAATTACAAATAATTATAAAGTATCATAAAGACAAATTGGGTAGCATTTTATAATATCAGCAAATTTGAGATGTAAATTAACTTGAATTTGTGAGTTATAAGAAATCTTTTATTTACATTATATATGTATGTATATAATAGTAAATAAAAGAAACGAAAAATATAAGTTTAGCTTGTTTTGTTCTGTGAGTATTCACAGAACAAAACAAGTTAATTGAAAATATAATATAAAATTATATCTGCTTTCGTACAAGCAAAAATATCAAATGTCTTGTGTTTTGGAATCAAATGAAACTAGATATAAATAATCTCACAACGCGGTTCTTTCTCAATAATATTATATTAATAACACACACACACACACACACACACACACACACCAATTGATTATTTCTTTTCATTCGATACTAATATTGTGCCCGTTGATATTTCAATGGATGGTTTTGGAAAGGACATAAATAAAATTCGTTATCAACATTCATTATTAGATTCGGTGATCGGTTGATGAAATCAGAAAAATGTGTGGAATCGTCAATTCCCACTCATGTTTGCCCGATACGTATTACGTCAAGAATCCAGATGTATCCAGATCTATTTTTTTTTGTTACTCACATACCCATATACACATACATACATATACCCGCATACCTACATATGTATGTACATCATTTCCGTTGTAATATATTATTATTGTGGGATTTAGTTTTCTATGAATAATCAGGTTGGCATGCATGAGTAGAATAAATAATGAGGCTGGCAACATGTAATGTGACACTCAGACCGTTGCGGCGCTCCGCCTAGTAAACAATGTTTTGAAACATTCAACGAGTCTCATTTCACCATACTGCCAGTGCTCCTGATAACCAGATCATACATTATACATATGTTTACATGCATACCTATAATACTCTGAAATGTACGTATTGTATGGATGGACACATTACATTGTTCAAAGAACTTATAAAAATACATATTGATATTCTTCGAATTGTATATTGATATACAATTCGCCAGTACCACGAAAGGAACAGCATTGAGACGACGAGCCCGTGCAAGTGAACGACGCGGCGGACCATACTATAACAATCCACTACCACTACCGTAGGTAGGAACGTTTCTGAACTTTGCTAATCCGAGTGCATAATATCGATATGGACAATTATGTGAATTTATTTGTATTGAATTGTTGATATTTTTAAATTTAAGGTAAAATATTTTAGGGGACTACTCTAGTCCAATGATGCCACTGATTGAAACCGTTTTGAAAACTTTGGAAGGGCTCTCATGCAAAACGCAAAAACTTTCAAAAGCAAAACGTTTCTTCATAACAACTATATATAATATGTATGTGTCTTTTCATTGATTAATTTCATTTCATCGTATAAAATATTACGCCTCAATTGAAATTTCCAGCTAAATAATGCCGAGTACGTATGTTAGTTAACTATAATAGGGATCGAGATATACACATGTATATTTCGTCGTATTTAGTAATATGGAATAAATCATAAATTTGTTAATTATATTGTATCCTGAGATAGCTAAGACCGTCTTGGGATTATCGATGCGTCATATATTTATACATTCATATATACAGGATGTTATGAAAAATAAATAATTTTAACAAAAGTTATGTTTTATTTGACATTAGAAGTTAAAATTAAAGTCCTTTGTCCGGCGACCTTTGTGCGGCGCGCTCCCTCAATTTGGTTTTTACACCCTAATTCTAATAATTGGCAAGACATCTGCATAAGTGATATTTTAAAAGAAAGGGGATAAGCAGGCATATTTTTAAAAACGTTTTACCTCTTAAATAATTTATTTTTATTTTTTTAAATACAAAAAATATCAGTTTTTTTCTACTTGATAAAATATCAATCCTTCAAGACTTTGCACTTAGCTTCATAACATCCTGTATATCGATTATTTTATTCGTCTCGACGGAATTATTTCGCTTCAGGTTGTACATTGTCACGACCGAGTATTGTTATAATGGCGTTTGTTAGTATAGCGTCAGCGCGCATTACGAAGTGCCTCGCGAGAAGGGTTGAAACCGATAATTTATTCATCCAGCCTCTCGAAATTGGACCACCTTGAACGAGGGAGGGGGGTTCGTAATATAAAACTCGTTAAAAGGCTAAACTAAACCTGAAAACAATTCCTGGTTCGGGCATAAGCTCAATCTACGAGCGCAATTATATCTTTGTATAATAACCTCGTATATATGTACTTACATAAGATTCGAAAACTTGGAAAATTCATCGCTTCGTTTTAATTAATATATACAAATATAATAATTATATATGTACAAGGCGTTAAAAAGGCGTTCCGTTTCCGGAAAGTGTCCACTCTGTTGTACGTAAATCCGGAATGCTATATTAATAATTAGCTATGTCTCCACTTTGTCGTTTTCGTCTTCAATGTTGGCTTTTAATTTTCATTTCAAAATTCAACATGATACATGTCTTACGGCGTATGCATGATGCATACAATCAACCGTTCACACCTGTTCTTTACCGTTGACTGAAATATTTCATCAGTATCAGCGCAATTCTGTATGACCGAAGACAATTGATTTTTTTCTTCACTTCTTCAGGGTCCCAAAACTTTTAAAGCGTCATTTCTTCTTTTTTATTTACATTATTTTCATCCTTGCAGTTCCATAGTGGCGGAAAATTTGGATAATCTTCTATAATATTCATTATTTCCTCCGATTCAAGTGTGTGGCGTGACATGACGCACGAAAAATTGCAAATGCATTCCCGTGCAATCTGTCTAAGGGCACAGAATCGTTCACGGCACGTTTAGTTTTTGGATATGTAAAATAGTTACCACGCTTTCATCAATCATTGTAATTTTGATGATGTATTTTCCTGTATATAAGTTTGACAATGATCGCAAACGGGTATTCCTTTATTCGGAGAAATCTAAAATCAGAAGTTTTAGATCTAGAATAAAGTAGTTTAAAATCAGATTTTTTAAATGAAAGCATTTATCTTATAATAGATCGCAAATAGCACGGTACGAAAATTAATTAAAATTCTTAAACATATTTACTTTTCAGGTAAAAATTTTGCGCTATATGCGAATGTTGAATTGTGGTTCCTTGGATTATATATAAAAAAAAACTTTAAATTTATAAAAATAAGCGTGAGCTATATTAATTCTACTATATTATACCTGAAGATATATATATATATATATATATATATATATATATATATATATATATATATATATATATATATATATATATATATATATATATATATATATATATATATATATATATATGGTGATTGGTGTATTCAATTTTGTATACAATTTATATATATGTATGTACATTTCCATATATCTTCACGTAATAAACGATATATATATATATATATATATATATATATATATATATATATATATATATATATATATATATATATATATATATATATATATATATATATATACATATATATTTGTAGAGACGATGCTTCAAAGAAAACCACGCTTTGTGGATGAATCAATTGTTCAAATGGGGGTTGAGGGAATATCGAAGTCGACAGTCGATGTGAAGACCGTCAACTTCAGTTTCTGAATAAATTGTCATTGTTATGGAAATGCTAGAAGAGGCTAGAAGAGTAATTACAAAAAAATAGGTCACGGCCCAGAATAAAAAAATAAAATAAACTTACATAGTGTATATATCCCGATACGATTAAGACTACGAAATGCATATATGTATATATACATATATACACTATATATACATATATATATATATATATATATATATATATATATATATATATATATATATATATATATATATATATATATATATATATATATATATATATATATATATATATATATAAACATATATATTTATATAGAGATTTTGCAACCTTTCTGTCGTAAAGCTTTTGCTGACAATTGGGTTCGTCACCAAAGACTAAAAACTGTTATTAAATAATGGACCTGGAATGAATGGACATTTTATAAACTATAAATAATATCCAACTTAAAGCTCGAGTATTTTTTTTAAAATGTTAGCCTCCAGCTGTTGGAAAGCGGTTATTGATTCACATGCTTCTAAACAATCAATATTGAAACTTTAATTTCACACAACGAAAACGGAGGCTGTTATTTGTCTGTTTTTACACGTGAATGAGATTAAAAAAATAGCGGTATGATTTGAACGCCGAAAATATTCCTCAAAAGAGCTATACATACTTTGTCGGATTATGTGTTCATTGAATTTATTCAATCAATATTGAAACTTTTGTTCTTCATTTCAAAATATTTCAATGTTTGTTTTTTAAAATATGAACGGTTTCAGTTTGTTTTTACGTTTTGAGTCCGTTCCACGATGAATCTCCAAAGTTTATATATTTACATATGTATATACACACATATATATGTATGTATGTATGTATGTGCTTGTGACCCGTCACTTGTAAAATACGTAAATCTTAAATTACGTTTTGTTCACTATTATGTATATACATATATATTTTTTGTTATTGAGTAGAAATTTTTATATAGAAGTTGATTCGAAATAGTTTTAAATATAAAGCAAACATATTGTTTGTGATCAAAATTGGATTTACGCGTTTCACATGTCAGTACAATGATATTTGCAGTTGTTTATATCCTTTTCTTCGCTTCGAACGTTTCAAATTCTAACACGATTTAATAATTCGATATTTTCTCGTTTCACGTATTTCATTTAAAAAGTGCTTCGACGATATTTTATTACTTCTTTTCTTTCATATTACGTCAAAACGTACAAAGTTCTTATAAATACAATGTCGCATTTTAAATTCTCTATATTGAGTTTTCAGGAAACGAAAGTATGAAAATTTAAAATGAATATTTCAACTCTAGTTATATTTTCCTATTAGTACCCGTCATTTATAAGCGTCATTTATGTGCGAAACATACATGTGTGTTTGATTTAAATATATACATATGTATGTATATATGTTTTATTTTTTTGTATTTTATACATATGTATGTATGTTTTATTTTTTTGATTGATTTTAATATATTATTTAGAAATATCGGAAAAAAATTATCTTGAAAAAGTTGACATTCTGTATATTTTTCATTTTAGAATGTACGATATGTATAAATTAAATATTAAAAAGAAAAATACATTCGACTTGCAATTAAGAATTTTATTAAAATAATTATGTATTAAAAAAATAAGGTTTTTTTAAAGTGGATTTTTAATAACAGACTAGAAGCAAGTATAATTTCTCACCTATAATTATATAATTATACCCTATTGTTTAGATTTTCAAGATAAAATATTATACAATATTAATTAAAAATGAATTAAATCGAATTTCATCAAAGTTCCAGACATCCTGGGACAAATCCAGAGCACCATCACATTTCCCAGGAATTGAAAAAATCCGGGAAACAGAAACTCTAATATGTACACATGTACATATATGTCGATTTTGCATAAGTTTAATTTTTTCAGTGTATACCTACATAATGTTAAATACCCGGTCGTTTTTTTAGCCGCCGACAGCTAATTTACAATAAACTTGTGAGAAAAATACTTCAAAGGATGAGGTATTCATTCGTTGTACGAGTTGATTGAGACGCAGATAGTGTACGAGAAGAAGAAAAAAAAAGTAAAACATCGGTCGTTTTCTTTCCTTTGAATACAAACGGACATGTCGTTACGAATGCTTGGAAAAACAATTTTTCAATCGCGTCCTGCAGGTAAAAAATAAAGGTTGAATTCTTAATGCGACCCTGGGGATAAAAGCAGAGGAGGAAGGATATCGATCTTTTGAATTTTTCACGAGCGAAATCGCATCAGACGACGAGCGAGTGCTTCAGCAATATTTTCATACTTAGATTACTGCGCTCTGAGAATGCTAAAATAATGGAGCGCACTTATGGTAATCTTTTGAGCGCGATTGAGGATGAAATTCAATTTTCCGGCGAGCGGGAAAACGCAGTGGCGGAAATCGGGTTTTCTCCTCCTCGATGGGTACACTTTTATTTGCTCATCCGTACCCGTAAAACTCTGACGTCCTTAAATAACCTTTGGTCTTTGGCGATGAACGCGTTAACCTCTTAGGTAACGAGCCCTTTAACGAGTTTTCGCTTCAAACTTGATAATATTCTAGTGGCTGTCGGCGAAACCGAATTTTAATCCGCTGAAACACTTGAATCCACTGCAACTTTGCAAGATAATCTACTATAGTAATAATAATAATCTATTATCAGTGATGGTTGATTTTTTTATACATAACATATAAAATCGCTTCTGGTTAATCGCATAAAATTAAGCCAAATTGTAATAGTTTCACTCTGTTTATAAGAGCCGACTGACTATTTGGAACGAAATATTTTTATCTGTTGTGTTAAATGGAACACTTATGTATGAACAAAATATTGTGTCCCAATTAAGCGCAATCCTGTACATGCATTCGTATAAGTTTGTGCCCGTTTACCGTTAAGAAATGCTTCGACTTATTTATAAAGATCGGGTACGAACTTATGCAATCATAAATTATATTTTGTATGAAACAATACGAGAAAAAAATACGCACTATTAAATGATGGCAAAAATAAAAAAGTAGACTTGAAACTTTTGAACAAATGCTATAATATTTTTTTTGCATTTTTAAACGTGTTTATTATGACTATTTTTCACCATCGAATTATCGGAAATAAATTTAAGTTTCTTTCGGTGATCGGAAGAATCTAGGAATATTGCCTGAAACATTGGCGAAGTGAAACATATGTATAAAAGCCTTGTAAAAAGGGTACTGTTTGAAAAAATTTCCACAGCCACGTATTTTAATGGATGTGAAATTATTTTATTCAAAGCGGAATTTAACTTATAATTGGGGCATAATTATAGCTGCATAATTTCAATAACAAATTGCACATAATACATACATAATTGCAATTGCATAATTACACTTGGGGTAGAATTTCAACTATGGAGTTTGTAAATGGGGAGAGTAATTTGTCATTTGGGTGTTTTGTGTGAGAGTCTTCGATCCAGGGCTCCGAGTCCTTCCAAAACCAATCTAAGATATAAATATATATAATACATACTTAGACAAAGAAACACTCAATTTTATACGTTGTGCATAATTATTACAAAACCAAGTCCACAATAAGACAAGGTATGGTCGAGCAGCAGCTCTTATCGTTTAAAATTTTAAAATTGTATTGTCTTGAATTCCATCCGGTGAATTATTTATACTAAACATCCTTTGAATTCCGCAAGTCTCGACGCTTTGTGTACGGATTAATATTTAAATTTGTAAAAATAAACGGATATTAACTTCAAAGTAGCACTACATAGACTCTGACATTAAGAAATACATAAACAGTCGATACGTATTTTTTTATACGCAAGTACTGCATACTTTTTATTATTTGTTCGAGCTTCACATCGAAGCATGAATAATTCAAGTGCAAGATTTTTCACACACGTGGAAATTTCGGCGATTTGTTTTCACTAGTTTTTCCATTCGTGAATATTTCTTGCGCGGAAAGGAACGTCTATTCAATTCGAGAACTTGTATACTTTATCTAACTATAAGTTTCAATATAAGTGTACATATTTCTCGATTCTCGAATATCATCTTCATCACTCATGTGAAAGATTTTAGATAGATTAATGGTTCGGTTTAGTATATTGTACATACATAAATATATGTCGGTATATTTTTTTTGAAAACTTTCATAAGTACATACTTTCTTTCTACATAATAACTCGATGTTTTATTTTGATTCATGGTGTTTCATATTTATTGATTGAAAATCGAAACATGTTTGAAGTAGTTTAAATTTTCTATGTGCAATTTACATACGTATTAATCAACAAAATTTTGGTCAGTTATTAGTAAAAGTCAATCAGTTACTTTTAAATTAAATGGTCAATATGAAAGTACTGATCATTTAGTCAGTTAATGTATTAGTTTTTTCTGTAAATACTACATTAATTCAAAAAAATGATTTCACACTAGAAGTTTATTCGTCAAATTACGAAACAGTCAAATGAAAATAAACTGACCGTTTAAATTATTTCAATTGCTGACCGTTAAATTATTTCAATTACTGACTCGATTGTTCAGACCGTTTATTTTATTTACTGACCTTTTTATAGTGACCAAATAAATAAAAATTAGCTAAAATACTCACATTAGTAGTAGGTAATTTTTACCATTTTTTTGATATTAAACAATTAAATATAAATATTAAATTAAATGTATTTAAAAAAAATTCGACCGCGTACGGATCGAACACAAGATCGACACATTTCTTTAAATTTTATTTTATTTAATACCTTCATATGCCAACACACATGCGATGATATTTCATCGGGTACAACAGTAGTTTGAAATATATACGCAATGTATTTAATATAAAGCACATCGTTGTTACTACAAGCATATTTATTGAATTTGTTGATTAAATACTGATCAATCGATATACATATGTATGAATCTACCCGAAAATTTATCTATCAATTCGGATGTATTTTATTTACTAACTACATATATATCGTAATAACTGACGAAAATTAGATTAAAATGGGATAATAGCCTAATCATATGTACATCATAATAACTGATCTTTTCTAAAAACCAAAACAATGTCATCGGGGGTCGATACAAATCAAGACGCAAATCGGTAAAAATATATTTTTCGAAATTTCCCACTTACTTCATACATCCGTATAATATCATAGATAAAGTAATACTTATTTAGACAAAAATTTTCAATCAAAATAGTATCAGATAGTGAAACAAATGTTAAATAAGTTTTCAAATGTGGGAATGCGATGGGCAAGGGGAAAATCCCGGCTTTCTTTTATGGCCGGCAGGTTTTATGTAGTATTTCTCGTACAAATCTAGTAGATTTTCCTATAAGTCCCTGCGGCGTGATCCAACCTTCTTGCCCTACATATTATTTCTCAACTCTCTTGGAACACATATTCCTGTATGAACAAATACTAATGGTACCCAAACTGTACAGTGAAACTGTACAATATATTCTGTTTCATTGCCCGTCTCATGTTTTGTTTCACTGTTCAAATGTTGCTAGCAGTGCTGCTAGATGTCTGTCATGTGTATATCAGTGCTATCAAAACTTATAACTAGACAACGGATATGATTCTGCTGTAATTAGAATCCGATCTATTCTTATAACACACTTGCACTGGGTTTTACGTAGATTGTTTAAATTTTGTCTACCCGTCCATTATTGTAACCATTTCTTGAGAATCACTTCAAATAACCTTACCTGGTGTGTATGTAAATTTTGAGCTAAGTTTCACTTTTTTAATGTTTAGTTGAAATTGCAGGTTTCTGATTTTTCGGGGTTTTTAATTCCCAGGACACGAGATGAAGCTCGGGTTCATTTCTAGGATTCCCGATATCTCGGGACATATGATGTATTTTTTTTATTTAAAACAATAACTGGAAAAAAAAGTAATTATAAAAATAAATTTATTAGAAATAGCTTCTTAAGAATAATAGAATACTAAAATAAAATAAGAATTCAAAATCCCATTTCTAGATTTCATACAAATATTTCCAGCAATGCGAAAAACTATTTCCATTTATTTATTGAAGTTGAGACTATTTTTTTTACATTATTTTGTAATTCATTGTCTTCGATAACTCTACATTTAATTTTTCATTCATCGTCTAGCACATACATAATTATCTCATCTTCATCAGAATCCAGGAGTTTTTTCCGTTTTGGAATCGTCAATACAAGAAGGATATACTCGCTTTGTAAAAGCTTCATTGTAGGCAGGGCCGGTTCAAAGGTTCAGCAGACTAGGCATGTGCCTAGAGGCGCCATATACGCCCCTATTTTTAATTTTTTGATCATTAAATTGAAAAAAAAAATGGTTTTCTTTGAATTTATTAAACATTTTATATTCAGCTTAATTTTCCTACTCGAAGTAAGAATACTGAAATTGGCACAGTAACAGCACATTCACTTAATCGAGTGGAAGTCGATGCTGCGAAACTAAATAAAGATGCGATTTTTATTATTTATTCTCGCACAGCCCCCCGTATATGTACCATCATCTCTTCAAAGCTTGTCAAACACTACTTAGATGGAATGAAAGAATACGAGCCGTGCGACCAATTATTTAACATTATCCCTGAGTACTTCAAGTATCAGATGTTTTTCTCGGAGAGATTGAAATTAACCCCATCAGCTCTTAATACAACAAAAGCTGTTAAAAGATATTTCAGATCACACAAAGGGCTGTCGATGACAGTGTTGTGGCATAAAATTTTGGCGAATATTAACGATATTAATGTCAGCGTTAATGTACAAAATAAATGTATATCTCTCGATACCGAAGTTACATTAATACAAGATTTGGTTTCAAGACATGCAGCACATAGTTCGTGGAAAACTATTTTCCAAGAGGCAAAAGAAGTTTTCAATGCGAAGGTTTTCAATGCGTTTTCAATGAGAGATGGAAATTAACCCCATCAGCTCTTAATACAACAAAAGCTGTTAAAAGATATTTCAGATCACACAAAGGGCTGTCAATGACAGTGTTTTGGCATACAATTTTGGCGAATATTAACGATATTAATGTCAGCATTGATATGTAATACCGAAGTTGCATTAATACAAGATTTGGTTTCAAGACATGCAGCACATAGTTCGTGGAAAACTATTTTCCAAGAGGCAAAATAAGTTTTCAATGCGAAAGTTTTCAAAGGAAGAGAGAACATTCACGGAAAGCAGAAGGGAATTTGTTGAAAACGACGAACATTTCAGATTGCTGTAAATTTTCCGGTTTTTGATTTTATTATTTGAGATTTGGAGCACAGATTCGATGCAGCAAATAAAATAAATAATTTTTTTTCACCGATTTTGGACATAGATTTAGATGAAAACCAAAATTTATATCTTCATTACCGAATTTATTCATAGTTCTCCGTATTTTATTTTTCTTCAACATTAAATTTCAAGAACTTTCATGAAATTTACTGTTTAAAAATTTAAGGGAGGGGCGCTGAAACTAATCTGCATAGAGGCGCCACGTACCCTCGGGCCGGGCCTGTTTGTAGGAAACATATTCGCCTTTATTATAACATTTAAAGAACTTTTTGATTGAAATATTTTCCCCGGGATTCGGGATAAGAATTTCTGGGATGCGATAAACTCTGGTCGTGAGGCAACGAAAATTCATGTAAACATTTCATATACAAACATATATATGTACATATGTACTATGTACATAAATAATATGAAAATTCAGCTTCAGATATTTCTATTAAACTATTCTGCAAATTATTAACGATGAAAATCGATATAGATAACATGTATTTAATTTATTTAGAGTTTGAGATATTTTATTTTTGAAAAATATAAATCAATTGCAGAATATATAAATATTTGTTAACAGTTATGATTCGAATGCACTTCTGTGATTGTTTTTGTATATTTATATCTCTGTATCGAACTACCAGCTTTGCAAAGAGAATATGATATTGTACACGAACGTACATATTACATATATTAAAACAATGCCATATTTATAAACACGATTTATCGATTGACTTTTCGCGCTTATTTATTGCCCTTAATCGATACGCCATTTTGTACGTTTATTAAAAATACTTTCGCTTTTATTGACGACTTTTTTTATCGTCAACTTTTACGATCGCAAATTTGAACGCGTTTACCATAACATTTCCGAATGAACATATTAACATACTTTTAAAAATTCATTTACCCCCTTTTCAAACCGAAATTAGTCCAAACATACTTCACATAATAACGATACTACATATTTGCTATAAATAACCATGAAAAGGCTTAATCAATTTTAGAAAATATGTATGTATTCATTTTCAATCTCACGTTTGTTATGAGAAAGTGCATGGGAATTCTAGGTATTTATACATATGTACATACATACATATGTAGTTCTATTTGAGGAATCATAAAAGTTCAGAAACAACAAACACCTACATATATACATAAAATGCAACGAGTTCGCTTGCGCATAGTCGAATTTTCAATTGAATAAATTTTGCATCGCGACAAAATTTGCACGATTCAACTAAAAGCCTTTTCGTGACCTGGGAATTTGTACCCGTATATTTTATACACACTAGATATGTGTAAATAGGTGTTTTATATACTACATACATTAGTGCGTATTTGACGTTGATTGACATGCTTGTGCATTTGTGTATGTGTCATATGTCCAAATATGAACGCGTTTTAATGGAAAATTGTCTTTTTAATTTAATTAACGTCATAAATGTGACTATCTATGTATATTAAGCATTGTGATTAAAAGCGCACATCTGCGCATCTTCAGGTCATATGTATTCATGCGCGTAATTATAAATTGTTTAGGTTAGCCGTATCAGGAGAACTTTATATTAATTATAAAAGTAAGGATAACACATTGGAAGTATGTACATCTAGTTTGTAGACAAGTCTTGTTGTTTATGTCTACGCTATTTGTTGTAGCCAAAGACCAATTGTCGAGATGCCAAACGGAAAGTTGGGAATTGAACGATAAAAGATAGGATTGAAAAACACATTATTTCAACGACAATCAACAAGCCTGCAATTGTTTACGCATTTTTAGCTCGCGAGTTTTTTAGACTTAACTATGGGAACAATTTTTGTATTTTTATTTTGGTATCATGTACTAATTACGTCACACTACTCGAAAACAAAAGGAGAAATGACCAAAATGTTTTATTATTTAGAAAATTTATCATCCTTGCTTTCGTTGAAGCAAAGTCGTCAATAATTCTAAATCCAAATCTTATAAAATTTAATTGCGTTGTGTTGATTTAAATTCAAAGACACATATATTATATAACTCAGTCTATCCTGAACCATTGAATAACTTTTGACTTGTTAAAGAAATTGAAAAAAATGGTCACTGGAAAATTATACTGCTATCTTCATATTTTTACCATTTAATATATCAATCGAAGAGATGATAAAGGTTAATTTTTTTTGAAAGTGGGGAACGATATCTTTGAATTTATTATTTCACTTGAAAATTCGAGAATTTGTCTCAATTCATACAAAGCTCAAATATGTGATGACGGTTTTGGCGTCCCCAGACTTTGAAGGCCGGGACCGTCGTTCGCTTTTCACGGCTCTGTGTATACCATTAAGTAATTGCAGGTCGCAAGGTGAATTGTCCCTTCGATGGAAAGGTCATAAAGTGAAAAGGTCACACGGTGAAAAGGTGAAGTGTTTAAGGTGAAATGACCGTGAACTGACAGCAGGGACGAAGATATTGTTAGCTATGGCGACTCGCATTCGACTTCTTGCCCCCTGCCCTTCACCTTTCGTTCTCACATTTACTTGTTTTTCTTTAGTTTTTTTATCCGACATATTATGATTAAAGGACGAGGGTATTTTGCTATTTTTACTCTCTTGCTTTGGGCATTGTTGGAACGGTGAAAACCATTTTTTTTGTGAAAAAATTATAGTTCAAAATTCAGAGAATTCGACTTCTATGTATCCAGGATTCGAATTCTCAGAATTCGAGGAATCCAAATTATTATTATCTGATATATTGAAATTTAAAATTAAAATTAATTCTAAAATCAGGTCAAGTGATTTCCCCGTTATATATTTACGCATTTATAAGGTAGAGTTCTACTTATCGTAGGGCTGCTATATGTATCTATAAACCTATACATATACCGATCCATGAGTCGGTTATCCCGGTATTCTATAGTGGTCAACAATCAGTAAGTAATAACTTATGACTTACTGATTGCTGACCACTATATAACACCTATAGAATGATTCATAGCCAGCAGCACGGCTCGGTGGTTGGGGTTTTGCCTAGCACCGAGAGGCGCCGGCTTCGATCCCGTAGGTGGCGCAGCCGTCATCGAACAAATGATTCGATTTATTTTTTTTTTTGATTCATAGGCGCCGATTTGATTTTTTTCCATTCAATGGATTCAAAGTCCCAGCGGGGGCGCAAGGGGTGCAGTTTCATGGGGCCCCGCCAGGGGTGCCACAGGGGGCGCAGCCCCATGGGGCACCGAAGGGGGCGCAGAGGGGCGAAGCCCTTAACAGCAATTTCTCATGGGGGCGCAGAGGGGCGAAGCCCTAAACGGCAATTGCTCATGGGGGCGCAGAGGGGTGAAGCCCTAAACGGCAACTGCTCATGGGGGCGCCGAGGGCGAAGCCCTAGAAGGTAAAGGCTCAGGGGGCATTGAGGGCGAAGCCTTAGAAGGCAAAGTCTCAGGGAGGCACCAAGGGCGAAGCCTTAGAAGGCAAAGCCTCAGGGGGGCGATGAGGGCGAAGCCCTAGAGAAGGCAGAGGCTCAGGGGGGCACTGAGGGCGAAGCCCTAGAGGGCAAAAAGTTCAGGGGGGGGCGAGGGCAAAGCCCTAGAAGCAAAAAAAAAATTTTTTTTTTCGATTTTTTTTTGATTTTTTTTTAAATTTTAAATTTTTTTTTTTTTTAATAAAATGTTTAGTATTAGATTATTAGTCATGTTTAAGCGGTTTATGGGGCGCAGCCGTCAACGAACCAATGATTCGATTTTTTTTTTTTCGATTCATAGGCGCCGATTCGACTTATTTTTTAAAGGCCAAAGGCTTAGGGGGGCGCTGAGGGCGAAGCCCTAGAAGGCAAAGGCTCAGGGGGCGCGGAGGGCGAAGTCCTAGAAGGCAAAGTAATAATAAAAATAATAATAAGTATACATGGTATGGACATTAGAGCAATCAGAAATATAACAAGGTTGTTAATTTATTGGAACTGTTTTAATGAAATCAGATCAATTGGCAAACTCTGATAGGATGTGATCTGGCCAGACGTTGGAGTCACATATCCAAGATCTGGCCAGCAGCACAGCCGAGGCTTGAACCCGTGATCATATAATTGAAAGCATTTCACGCTAATAATTGATCTATGCTAGCAGGTAACAAACTAACAAAATAATTATATTAAACAACACATTTTCCCAACAATCTCTTATGTGTATTAGTGTTTTTCTGCTACTTAATGTGCTGTTAACATTTAGCACATGAACAATTCATGTTGAATAGAACAAGTAATTCTGATTTATCAATAGATTTCTTGCATCTGACCATTTTTAATTCATCGGAGAAAATACTCGTTTGGAATAGTTTGTTTAAAATAAATAAAATTAGCTCCATATTCACCCTTCTTTGTATTTTGTTAAATAATCGTGAATTTAGCTTTCCTGCGCGGGACAATCTATTTATGCTCAAAAAGCGGGACGTCCCGCAAAAAACGGATCGTCTGGTAATATTGCTATATATAATACATACGTACTTTTGTAGCTATTTGTATTTAGATTATTATTTTTAAATGAAAGCGCTCCAGTTTGTTGAAGTACTCGTTGAAGTACTAATGGAGTGTTAATTAATATGTTTTGCCGTCTCGAATAAAAAGAAAGTGTTGGCGTTTGATGAAACGAGCTGAGAATAAATCCCATGTTATTGTTATGAACACTGAGAGGGTTGCTTCAAATTGATATTGCTTTTCCGTGTCTCGTTTTTCCCATAAAAAAACACTCCTTTTATGTCCTATTTGCGGTTTAACATGGTCGAAAAACGAGAAGACGATTTTAAAATTGTATGTCGCCCACTTGAATTCAACCATTGCCTTTTCACCTTGTGATATAAATTTTATTACGTAAAAGTATAAAAGGAAGGTCATCGTACAGGAGGTAGTATGGAGTACGATTGATGAAACTCCATTCTTCTTAAAATTGTAGAGGAACTCAAATAAGTCAATTAATTCGATCCATAAGGTGAGCGTCCACATCAAGATTTGACTACATATTTATTTATTAAAAACAGAAACATACAGTATTACAATATTTATTGAAAGCACTGCCACCAAAAAAGTATCTATGTATATATTTATTTATTCATTATTTGTATATCAATCCGATTATAGGTGCCACTACAGGTTGCCCAATGCAACACTTATGATCAAACTTTTGTATATATATACTATCTAAAAGTATTTGTTTTAACAATAAACTAAACCATTTTTTTAATATTGATATAATATGCTACGATGAAATTTTAATTTTATTTGTCAGTATAATAAAAAAATTAGAAACGAAATCGAGAGATTTATCTCTCGGTATGTTTCTCGTAGGATCTGTCGCAGCCAGAGACTGCGAGAAACGTATCTGCCAACAAATTTCTCCGTGAATACTCACCTCAAGAAGTGACGTCACTGTGGGTGGTACTGACTAATCATAATTATTATACGTCCCTGTCAAACGAAGAGAATCTGTAAAAAAATTGAGAAAAAGGTCATTGGTTTTCCTACGTTGTTTTCCGCGGAAGAAAAAGTTCAAAATTGTAATGATTTGGCGATGCCAGTTTATGCACGTGACTATTCAAACACCTGTCGTATGTAATACAACAAAAAACTCTTACAGCCTGTCTGGAGTATATATTTATTAATAACATCATCGAAACGTCGACAAAAGATAAATGAATACATATCAGCCAACAATGTACCGTTCTGTTGTATTAATTATTTGGCTAGTTGTATAATTAGTGTTGTGTCTGTTAATATTTAAACAGGTGGTTTCGGAAAGGAATTGCTACATGCATTAAAATAAAGTTATATGTATAATAATAATAATAAACGACAACAATTGTTGTCGTAATCTTAGTTGGAGCCGAAGTGATGACGGAACCGAAGTAGAAACCGAAGTCGGAATCAAATTGGTTGGAATCACGGATGCTTTGCATACCATGAACCACAAGACGCACGATCATCTCCATCCTCAAAGAGCTGGCAGTCTCATAGAGATTTTCCACAATATTTAGGAAAAGTGTTCTTTGATACTTTGTGCATATAGCCAGGAAGAATTTGGAGAGTCTGGAGAGGCTGGTAGTCACCGGGATACTGGAGGGAAGGCGAGCAAGAGGACGGTCTCCCAAGAGATGGTCTAACCAAATCAAAGAACTGACGAGATCGTCCTTTAACGCTGCCTCTTATTTGGCACAGAACCGGGAGGAGTGGAAGCGGATCGTCAATCAAATCCAAGATGACACCAATGACCACGACACTCAGCATTGAGCAAGCGAGAGACAAGAAAATTAATTCATTCTAATATTTGTTTTTTTGAAATCTCCATACTTGTCGAAGAACTCGCCACATAGAAACATACAAACATACCCACAAACATTACGTCCGTTTTTGTATATATGTACTTTACTTGAAAGACTGAATATTTTTGAGTGAAACAAAAGAAAAGAGTGGCCTTGAATTAGTTGGATAATTTAATATAAAAATAAACATATGTATATTTATGTATGTATGTTTGTATGTGGATTTGTGAGTGTCCTTCAAATACGACAAAAAGCTGGGAACCCCCGGTTTATGTCATTTATACGCAAGGGGAGGGAATAATCGTAAAACCGTAAGTGTCTGAGCAATATTTTATCGTTTGTAAACTTTTGAAAATAATTTAAAAATGGATGAAAAAAGTCGACAAAGTCTCTTTGGGGAACGGGTGGGGTAATTTGCATAATAATAAAAAAAATTAATAAAAAATTTACGTGTGTGTACGCGGGAAGCATTATAGAATAATTTATAAATGAAGCACATTGTAGTAGCTCATTGTTTTTATGTGTGTAATTTGATACGTATCGCGTCAGAGCAAGTACTACACGTCCGGAAAAACTGAAAAGAAAACAGGAGAAAAAGGAAAATAAATAAATGGGGGTTTATTTTTGTAGCAATGGTAGTGGCAGATCTTCCGGTCGGGACTAAGTTCTTCTACTTTAAAAGCACTCAAAGGGATCTAATTACAACGTCATGCATCTATTCTTACGTGGTTTTCGTTTGTGTGGAAGGTTCCGTGCCAGATTGGACCAAGTCCCAACGAAGACAAGGAGTCGAACTTAGGTTCGGGGAAGGGGTCTCATTTCAGCGAAGATGCATAGGAACTGGACTGAAGCTTTGAAGTTAGATACATACTTACATACATATGTATGTGGTTGAATCGAGACTTAATCTCTACATTTATATATATGTATATGTACATATATAGGTATAAAAACATATGCACATATGAATGTACATATGTACATATGTATGAATGTCGCGTTCTTGCAGTGCAATGGTGATAATTTTGCAATTTGACAGAATAGAGTTATAAATGCATTTTCGAGCATACACATATTCTTCGATACGTATAGCTGAAAATCGGGTGAATATTCGAATATTTGATTGAGAACCTTAGACGGGGGGGTTCAGTGGTGGTTCAATGGTGGTTCAATGGTGGTTCAATGGTGGTTCAATGGTGGTTCGTCGAATAGCCAAATTAGGTTTGTGCTGTACGCGATGAATACACAACGAATTGATGTTAGACATCTTGTTCAATATTAATAGTCAATTAAGAAATGAAGCTTCACCGACTGGCAACATTCACGTCACTACGTATATTCAATAATAAATATACATACGCTGAGGGTTCGATTAAAAATGAGCCAATCCCATTTTTGATCAATAAACAACTAAATCTGTGAACGTTTGAATGTATGCAGATCCTTTGAATATGTTACTAGCGATTATTTGGAGGTAGTTTTGCCCGATGAAACTACCCACGCGAATCTTTTGAACTAAAAAAAAAAGCAAAATCCTTCACAAAAAAAATTACACAATTTTTTTCTCTTAAGATTATTATCTTATACGGCTTGTTTTTTAACGCAGCATTGTCGAAACTTCTTGAAAGGATATTTATTTTTTTGGACCAAAAATTTCCCTTACTACAATATGGCGCAAACGTGACGCTCCAGTTTGAATGGTTATTAGATTTTTTATTTTATTTTATCTTTTTAATAATAATTTAAAACAGAAAAAAAGCTCACAACTGAGCAAAGTACTAAAATTGTACAATTTTTTTCCGAAAAAAGTAATCGGATATAGTTTTTTCTAATGGAATCAACTCTATTGGAATGTCGGCAAATATATTTGTAAATATACATATGTTGTTTGCGACTGCGTGTAGGTGAGGATCGTGTATTGAGTGTACGGATTGAGATACTGCACTACCATAAACAATATCGTGTTTGCACGAAGTAACTAAATAAGTAAATAGTATATACAGTAACATGCAATACTCAAAAAACATTTTCAACGAATCGCTAATGATGACGAGTATGCTCAAATTACTCAAAATGAATCGAAATGTTAAGTTTAAAATCCTGCACAACAACATCTTTAAAATATACGTATATATCGGAAGACGAATACCCTGTATGTTAGTTTGACTGATATGCAAATTCGCAGTTTTAAGCATAAAACCAACTATTTGAAATATTATCTCATGTTAACTAAACTTGCCCTGAATCGACGGACTCCCATAAAACAACACTCACTACTAGGAAAGTGTGTTTGAAATTGCACAGTTTTCAATATAAAATTTCCAAAATCGGTACACTATCTCACAATACCCTTAACTTTAATCTTAATTTTTTTTGAAAAGGTTGGAGCCCTGAATCAAAGGACTACCAAGCAAATACGCCCGGGAAACGTCGAACAAGTGTGTTTGTTTGATCATTATGCAATTCCAAATATTTTAATATCAAATCACTATTTATTTCAAAGTACCTATGTACATATGTCGATCTTAGGCATTTTTTGGAATAGCTTGGAGTCCCATAAAATAAATATTCGGGAAACGCCATGTAAATATGGTTGTCCACTGTGCAATTTCACAGCTTTCAATATAAAACACCTAAATTAGAAGACGTTTGAGCCTTTTGAAGGTAGATATGTTTCGGCAGGGCTTGGAACCCGAAATCGAAGAGCTCTCGTGTAGAAATACCCGGGCGACGCCGAGCAAGTGTATGTACCTGTTCGTCAAGAAACTCCACAAAACACAATATCGAATCGCCAAATTTGGTATACATACATATGTCAATCTCTAAGTATTATACCTATACTTACAGATATTTTTGAAACGGCTCGGAGCTAGGAATCGTAGCATTTCCATAAAAGGAAACATCTGGGAAACGCCAGGCAAGCGTGTTTGTTCACTATAAAATTTCACAGAGTTCAATATATAACCCTTAAATTGGAAGACGTTGCAGCACTTTGAAGGTAGACGTGTTTCGACAGGGCTTGCAGCCCGAAATTCAAGAGCTCCCATCCAAATACACCTGAGCAACGCCGAGCAAGTGCGTTTATCCGCCGTGCAATTCCTAACGAATCACCAAATTTGGTGTAGATATACAAATGTATGTTACAGTTTTTTTTATTATTTTATTATATACATATATACCAGGAAGGCCTAACAGGTATACCCCAATGCGCCTTCCTGGCCAATTACAAACAATGCAGCATTTTTATTACATAAGTCGCTGAATTACGAGACATTTAATTGAGAATTTTAACTTGTGCATACATTTTATTGTACATTAATCATTCTCAAACAGTGGTGACATAGTAGGTTAGAAGGTTTTTAGCCAATTTAATCGATGAACCGTTTCAACAATTAAATCAGAAAAATTGGCGAACTCTAATAGGAAAAGATCGATCTGGAGTCAAAACTATTCAAGTCTCACCAGCAGCATTCCAGATATACTCAGAATAAATTCGTTTTAATCGAGGTCAACTCATGGGATCGAACTCGGTGCCTCTCGGTTGCTAGGCAAAAGCCTAATTACCGAGCTAGGCTGCTGGCTGTTGCAGTTAAAGTGCAACCCGGTAACAACTATCGTTATAGTTGAAGTGTATTTTCAGTTGTAATATATTTTGACTAGTTGGAATATATTTCGTCTAAGCCAAGTAAGTTGATTCATATGGCGAATTACATTCCAACTGGTTAAAATATACTTCAACTATGAGCTGATACCAGATAAGATGGAGAGGTTAGGTTTTCGTGAAAATGTCACTCGACTAGTAAATTAAGTTCAAAAGTGAAATTCTTATTTTGAACACATTCTTAGAGTTATCGTATTACGATAATCATCACCATAATTCGCAATAACCAGTTATAAAATATCAACGTATTGTTGAAATCTAAAGCATTCGTAAAACATCAGAACTGTCAAAACTGTTTTATTACAACTTGCCAAAGGTTGAAAGTGTATTTGCGCTCGTCAAGTTATAATTTACTAGTTGAATTGCATTCGAATATGAATGACCTAAAACGCCAGTTGGAAAATATTATAACTAGAAGTACACTTCGAGTGTATATGTAACATACATATACACTATGTATCTAAAATCTAAAGGCTCGCATGCAAATACACCCAGCCAATGCCGAGCGATTTTGTTTGTCCCCTATAAAGGCACAATCCTACAATTTTCGTAGATACATACGTTTAAATACAATGCCGGAGAACCATTGGATTTGATTGTCTTGCGTTAGCCGAGTCGCAGTTTCTGATACACAGTCTAGTTAGTTTGTTTGATGTATTTTTACTTTATCTATGTATGTATATATATATATATATGTATGTTTTAGATTCTTATCCCTACATATTGTCAAACGCTTACCGACATGAACCTACGGATGCGTACTACCACTTGTTTTCATATAAACAAATAAAATAAAAGTGTATCTACATTCCCCACACACGTCAGTTCCCACGTAAAATACACTCATACATATGTATATACATATGTAATACGTGTGACATTCACATGTCTCGAGGGAGTCGTCTCCAAGTGGTCGTAACATGCCCAGGTGTCGAAGAAACCCGTTATTATCGTTATTATTATATTTAATAAAAATAAAAATAATAATAACGATTATTGCCATTGTACTTTCACCTTGTCTTCTTTCGAGAGATAGATCGGGTTTGTCAGGAATCATTTCAGCAAGGCTGGGTAGATACCATGTGCTCTCTTTTCCCAGGACGTGTGCTGTTTTCGAAGCTTTTAATTTCCAGCCGGCTGGATCTTCGACGCGTGTAAAAATAGCTGATTGGATTAAAAATCCGCACGGAAAATCCAAACAGAAAAATTGACATTAATAAATAATAAATTTACAATTAATTATTTATTGAATATAAATTTTTTTTTCAATGAATTTATTATTCTATAATTACCGTTAATTTTTCTACCAAGTTCACTATAGCTATATCGTTTCAGAAGCAAATTGGCGTAATTACCATTTCACGTCTAGTCTCGACTATCTAGTTTATCGGTAATTTGGTCAAGTATGACAGGTCTATTATTCATGTCCGTTTTAATAAAATTATATTTATGACAATTGACGTTCTCTCTCTCTCTCTCTCTCTCTATATATATATATATATATATATATATATATATATATATATATATATATATATATATATATTCCGTTTTGTGGCCAGTCACCTGAATTCAACACTTGTTATAAAGTAATCCGCACCAGAAAATGCAATCGTGTATAAAGCACTGTGCTTTGATGTTCAACGGATATTTTATATATTGTTTGATTTTTTCCGGCAATGTTCATTATCTAATTAGAATTTCAGTTTTCGCATTTAACCTTCAATAATTTAGCGATCGGCGCTCTCGGGGCTAATTGTTGGCGAGAGCTTTTCGCTATGTGCTTTCCGGTCCGATGAAAAGCTCCCGTTCGGTCCATTAGACCGCTCGCCGCAAAAACGTACACATGCGTTCATGACTAATGCAAACAGTTTCCCAGTTTTGACCTACGTACCTTTTGACCTTTTGTGTGTGAATCAGCCATATATATATATATATATATATATATATATATATATATATATATATATATATATATAATTTTTTTCTAAAGTAATATACTTGACTTTTCCCAAGTATTCGTTTTAAAGTGCAGCTTTTTACGTCACGGTAGTGTAAGTTTACGAGACAAATAGCGAAACGCTTCTCCAAGCGTTGCTAGTTACAAAGCTAATAATTTAGTACTAGGTTCATTGCTCGAAATCAATCGCTCACAGATTAATTGTTCGAAACGCACGCTCCTCTAATATCAGTTGCTCGAAAAATAACATAAGATTTTGTAACATTCGAGCATTACCATGATTTTAAATCTTTAAATGCTGCATAGCACTTTTGCGAATATCAGATAAAACAAGTATCGAAAAGCCCAGTATAAATATACATATATCATTCTGTTTACAAATAAGAAACAATTTTCCAAGGCCGTTTTAAATGTCTTACGAATATGTATTTTAAGATAAAGCCCGCTAAGCCCGTTTGTCTGTCTGTTGGATCATAAGCCAAAAGGTACGTAGTCAAAAGGTACGTAAAGCCGATTTCAACGTGGTTTGCTCCAGTGGATTGGATGTTTATCTGTAAAGGTTTTAAACCATATATCATCATTTTACTTGACTAAGTTTGATTCCAACATCGACCAGGGTAAGCTGGGATTGACAGTTGGTACATATTTATATACCAGTGACGTGCCGTGATTTTTCAAACAGGGGACTAGGTATGGACAATATATGTATATGTACATATATATACATATGTATATTTATGGGATAATATACTATGTAATACAGTATACGAATACATATACGAGACAATATACATATACGAATACAGATATGTATATATGAAACAATATTTTTAATTTTTGAATTGTAATAATCTGTCTTGAAGTGGTGACTATAAGTTTTCATTTTTACGCTAACAGATATATCCTTAGTAGCCTACCTCTCTTAATAACATCTTTTTTATCTTCAAAATTTAATCTTCTGATTAATTTGTTGAACTATCAATCGAGAATGCAAATTTGTTATTTTATTTTAATATTAAAAAAATTGTTATTTTAATATAAAAAAATAGTTCAGAATGAAGTTCCATAAATGCTTGAGGAGATGAACGTCTTCGAAGGAACGCCTATACATTACAATTCAACAGTACCGCGAAAGTAACCGAATTGAGACGGCGAGCCCGTACAAGCGAACAACGAAACGGACCGTACCACAACAATCCACTTCCACTACCACTACCTCAAGTAGGACCGATTTCGGTTTTTGAACTTCGCTAATCCGAGTGAAAAATTTCAATGTGAACAACAATTTGAATTTATTGTTATTTAATTGTTGATATTTTAAAATTTTAGTTAAAAAATTTTAGGGCACTAGCCATACTGTGATCATTATATGTATTCGACTTCACTCATTTTCTTGAATGTCAAAGTCTTATCAATTAATTCATAAATCAAGTCTTCATTTGACGAAGATGGAATTTTTGCTTGTATGTTAATAAAAATGTAATTTAAATGAATAGTGAATTATTGTTAATATAAATTATGTAATGGATTGAAAAATATTTTTGTAACGGAATTAATTTGGGAAACCTTTCAGAATTTCACAAAGCATTGAAAGGAACGGTGCATTAACGGTTCATCTTTCACCGAAAACATTTCACTCTTGCGTCATAATAAACTATGAGAAATATTTAATGAAATCTATTACAAAAAATGTCTTAACTTGTACTAAAACCATTCAAATATAAGCTGAAAGTATAGGTATTTCTAATAAACTATAGCTACGTATATTGAATTTCAGTTCAATACATTGATTGATTTCGAAGAAAAATATGAAAACCTCTCGAAACTCAAGAGTAAGAGTGACTTCTGGTTTACCCATACGAAGTTTTAATATGATAGAATTAGATGTTTCAGAGCTTCATATGTATGTATGTATATCCAAAAGATCTATGTCGAAATTCCGAATATTTCATATATCTTTATATCGTATATAGGCAAAGTAACAATAGGTGAGATTTGAATTGCTTATTCAAAGTAGTTGCGGGCAATGCCTAGCACTCTATATTTGTGCAAATATACACATTTACTTGTTTATTAAGATTTATTCACGTTGGTTTAATAACACACAGCGTTGGATCAAAGATTTACGACCGGTCAATATCGCGTTTGGCAAATTGGCGACATCTCCTCTTAAAAGAGTGTCAGAGGTGGCCAACTCCATGTTAACCCCCCTTTCCTCCCACCCTTTACTTCCACCTCTCTTTTCGGCTATAAATAAAAGTCTATGTGTCCTAATTGAGGATTGTATCCTATCGTCAATGTAATGAAAAAATATTACTTGAATTCTCTCGGTTTTATGGCCAAAAGTGTAATTTAAAACGTTTTATCGTCAGGTGAGTCTTTCATGGGGTCTCTAGATACGATATTTGATTTTAGCATTTCATACAAAAGTTTTGCACTCCTTCGCTCGAGCATACGTCATCCAAATTGCATTCGAATATTTTTGTTTTCAATGCATATTCAATTCCGAGGTTCATAATGTCAAACATTTATACAAATTTCCACATAGTGAAGTTTTGTAGACATATGTTTTTATTTGCAGTGGTTTTCGTCACCTAAAAAAGTAAGAATCGTGAAAATGAATTATAATTTTGGTAGGTATGAAAAAAAAATTGTATGAATACGTCTCAACAATCATTGTTAACCAAGCCAAGTTTTAGCCTCTTTAATTTTACCACACAATCTCTTGTCGATTTTATCTGAAATATATGTATGTTAAAATGCTTTTAAACATTATTTGCATACGTCATGGATTTTTAAAATTCATCTATTGAAAACTTACAAAGTGCCAATGTTGACTTACATAAACGGCATTTATCCAACCACATGTATCATCCTAACTCCATGTCGTCTTCCTTACTTCTAGTTATCTTTAGCTAGTATAAACTGTTTATAATAAGAATAACAACTTTTTATTCCAAACGATAGGGAGGATAGTGCAATCCTCATCATCCATATAAATAATATGATATATACATACATATGTACATATGTAGATAATATGTACAAATTAACGATAAAATAAATAAATATAATATGATATGATAATAATGATAATTATTAAATATTTAAATATAATAATAGTAATAATATATGAAGTAATAATAATAACAATTAATTAATTGAAAGTCAATTTATGGCGGTCGGCAACATCAGCTAGTATTTTTATTTATTTTATTTTATATACGGCCGCAAGGATCATTGAACAGTAATAATATAGAACATACATAATAATAATACATAGAATAATAAAACAAAAAAAAAAACAATATCAATATAAGAAATGAAAAGAAAAAAATATGATTTTTAAAACTAATTGAAGAAATAAATGAATTAATTAAAAAAATAAAATAAAATTCATTTAGCATTTGTATAAATTATAAAAATGATGATGCAACAATTTTTTTTAACTATTTTTAAATTAAATTATTAAAGTATTAAATTATTCTCTGTCTTTTCCAATTTATTCAAAAAGTATTACATTCCAATTTACATTGCATACCTTTCAAATTGCATATTGCACGATATTTTATCAAAAGGTTTCAAATACAGGATTATAACAGAAACTAATTGAAATTGGATCTACAGAAGGTGTAGCTATTTTAACATCATATTAAATAACGAATTGCATTGCCATCAAATTCGATTAGTAATTTAATTTTTTTATTCAAAACTATGTACATAAATTATTTTACCAGCGTTGCTCGATTGTATGCGGAATATTCCAAACTTTTTCAAAAACCGAAAAAAGTCCAAGTGTATTTTGAAACGGTATAATAAATTTGATGGTTCTAACAGACATACATATTTATGCATACATATGCATATTGAAACCCAGGTGTTTTTGTATGGAAGTCCTTCGACCCAGGGCTCTAAGCCCTTCCGAAGTCTGATAAAGTTCTTACTTGAATAGATATGTAGATCCCTAATTGAAAACTAAATACCAACATAAAAAATAAATATGAATTTTTAGATTGTGTACATTATTAAATTGTTCGAAAATTAATTAAAAATATATTAGTTAAAATTACCAATAGTAGTTATGGTAAGTATATACGAGCAATTATTCCAAATTGCAGGGAGTTGGTTAATACCGAATAATCGACGGAATCGATCTTGCGCTAATTTTTTTTTATTTATTCTCATTTTATTTTCAATGAATGGCAATCGCGTGTCGTGCAGAATTTTAACGAGCGTTATTAACCCTTTGACTGCGGCAAAAAGAGCCCCTCCGTCATGGAAATATGTTCATAGTGCAATTTATAGATCTCCCATGCAAAGCGACTATCGTGATTATGGGTGTGGTGCAAATATATTCATTTGCACACCATCATATGTATTGCAGATTGAAATGAAGGTTCACATTTAATTGGTATTTAACTTCAGTAATAATAACGTGCATATAACTTTAATGAGCTATCGCCCCAGCAAATTTCATTTTATAATGAAAATTTATTCAAAGATCGGAATTTAATTCGTTAATAACTTAAAACGCTTTGCGTCAGTTATTATAATAAATGGTTGAAAATAAGTGGCTATAAAAATGTTCAGCAAATACATATCATAAAATTCAGTACATTTAATTCGGCAGAAAAACGATTAGTTATATACAATACATATAATGATTGCTCACTTTGTTTTTACAGTAATCTGACTTATCAAGTATATAATGAATCTAATAAAAAGTGATTACTGATCAAATTGATGAATTAAGGTTCAATTATACTAGCAAGCATAGATCGGTCACTGCACGTAAGCAGCAGTATGAAAAATATTCCGTAGTACATTCATATGTTCCGTAATGACACGATCTATTCATATTAAACAGCAGTACATGTCACCGAAACATACAAGCAGAACCAGTTTTCTTTTGCGACTATGGAAATATTCTCGCGTTACGTGACGCCATTGTGACGAAAGCACCCGTACTAATGAATGTGCTGTTATTGTGATGATATTGACTCAACGATACGATGCAAGCAATATTGCGTCGTACCGTGACGCTCTGTAATGTACATGTAAATCGATTTTTCGTAGTAAAAAAGTGCCAAAAGCGGGTGGTGCTGAATAGTGTGAATAGAAATAGTCTTTTCCATGCAGTGTCGTACGCGGACTTTTGACCGAATGGACATTCGGTCGACGGATGCTTGACCAAACACAAATTAGGCTGAATAACTTTTGGTCGAACGGATATTTGGCCGATTGAAAATTTTATTGCTTTAATTTATTTATAATCTGCTGTCAATGGCTAGTGGGGGTGAACGATGATGATGAAAATAGGAATAAATAAAATAAAAATAAAATATTGTTGCAGATTACTATTTTATTTATTTTAATTAGAAGAGAATTGATCTGTTTAAAAATGTATAAAAATGAAAATTAAACAAAATTCAATATAGACTCATATTTGAATACTTTTTATACGAAATAGTTTTTTTTATTTTCAATCTACAGCACATTTAGTTCTGTATGATGTTCCAGACTATGATTCTCTTAAAATTTCAATAATACTTTGACCTTCTTAAAACTATAAATAAATAATTCAAAGCTTCTATTCGATATTCGATATTTGAATAATTGAAACCCCTAATAATGACGGTCAAATACTTTTGTTAGGTGCCGCCAGTTCATTAAGTGCTTTCTTTAAACATCGTTTTTATCGTCAACAAATATTATTAAATACAAATATTATTTTCAAATAATTTTGATCGATTTTGATTCGAATCTAAATTTTGATCGATTTTGAAAAAAATATACTTTTTATTTATATATATGTATGTACATACATAAATAAAACGCTAAAAAAATATAATTGTGTATCGAAATTATTCAAAAGTCACTTTATATTGACGTATCATAAAAGTTTGACGTTTTAATTTAAGCAATTAAATTTTTCATTCGGCCAATGGCCAAGTGTCCATTTAGCCAATAGTCCGACGAGTAGCGCTGGATAATATAAATAGACTTTTGTAATAATATAAATAAACTGACAATAAATAATTTGATAATATAAATAAATTGTTTGCCTTCGAATATGGTCACTAATCATTCTAAAATTTAAAAGCTACTTACCAATTGTAAATGACAACTGAACAAAAATTTAGTTGCCTTACTCAAATGGTCTCAACTTTCTTTTTGTCATAGACCAATATTGAAATTCTCAAATTTGATAGATCGACAGAAAAGTTTCATTTTGAATACATCATTAAATAGTTAAATGGTACATATTAAAAATATCTACATATGTCGTATTTTTCGCTTGACATTAAACTTCATAAATCGATTTTTCAATCGCATGTTCTATAAGTTGGTACTAACATATGTATATAGAAAATCGTTTGCAAACAAAACAACGAACAAGTATGTGTGTAGTTATTTTAATGTCGCAGCTGTTTTATTTTTCGTTGTCTCTCAAGGACCCATTCTCTATTAAATATATCGTAATAAAACATATTTTATTCATATCACAGGTATATTTAATGAAAATTTAATTTTTGTTTAGTTTAATTAATATGAATCCAAATTCGTATATGAGATATATAAAAATGCAGTTGCGAGAATTTTCTCTTGTAGGGTATGCCGTAGTGTTACCAAAGGCTTTTCGAGAGGTATACATATGTTATTTTATTATAATATGAATATTCAATTGCGTTTTTTATGATAATCCATATGGAAATATCCTTACACGTTTCAATCAATTAATAATGCCGTACATAAGTATATAAACGTTCACCATTTCCCAAATTATGATTTGCATAATATGAGACAATAAAAATATTGTATTGGTAAATAAAAGCATATGCAAATGTGTAAAGGTTTATCGCTTTCATTAACATAGAGATTATGACCCGTGAAAAAAAATTTTTTTAATCGTTTACCGTCTTTGTTTACAATAATGGGGATACAATATGCTATACCTATACATATGTACACCAGTATACATAAAATTGTGTATACATTTATTATAATCACGAAAAATCCGAACATGAAAAAAGCGTTCAGAAAATCGCGGCCATGAAACAACCAGCCTCCGAAAATTTTTAACACAAAATTTTAATTTTGGTTAATACACATTTGGTTCAGAACTTATTGACTAAATTGATGTTGAATTTTGTTAAAATTATTACTGGCTGATTTTGATGGTTGACGAACCATTGGCAAAAAATACTTGGCCGACGCACGCAATGGTATTTGGTCTGAAAACCTGGCCAAAAATATTTTTTTACAAAGCTTTTTGTACTATTACATGCGAGCTAATGACGATTGTAAACAATCTTTAAATTATTGATAATTTTTTGAAATTCCCCAAGTTTCGCAGTAGGGCACTTTGTAACAATTACTAGTTCTTCTAAATCTTTAAATTTTTGAATAAAAAGCCTGTTTGTGCTTCCTCTTATTATGTAGATGCTTTTTGGTCATACATGATAGTATCCTCAGAAACTGGAATATAAATAAAGAATTGAGTTCCAAGATACGCTTAATTATTATCGATTATTTTTTAATGTGAAAATTCGGATAAACCTTGTTTTACTAAAATAAAAGTAGAGATCCTAAAGTTTTATATAATATAAATTAGATTTAAAAAATCAATTTGTACAAAAAGTAGGGTTTGTTGAGAGGTCGAAACATGTAAAATAAAATTGTAATTTAAAGGAATGAAACTTAGTTTAATCTAGTGTACATACATATCTTGTTCTTCAACGTCCATACTAAGTTTCTCCACACAAAACAACACTTTTAAATAAAAATAATCACAAGGAAAGGTTGTTTAACAACAACATGCTGCGAAAAACAAACAAGCGTATCACACAGGATTTAACGTTTAGCTCTTAACGTTTAACTCCGCAATTTAACGTCACATTTATCTACCTGCTTTGGGACCCCAACAAACTCGTTTTTTGAAAGTTTTAAATTTTTGATTTTTGACCAGCTTTTGATCCGAGCAGACTTACAGCTGAGGGACATTTAGGCAAACGGATATTTGGCTGAACAGACATTTGGCCGAATGAAAATTTTAATTGTATAAATTTATCAAAAATAATTCATTTTCATGAAGTCGAGGTGATTTCTGAATAATGTATCTGTGTTCAGTGAGTTTTGAGTAATTTCGATTCACAATCGGCCAAATGTCCATTCGGGCGATCGTCCGTCGGCCAAGTGTCCGTTCGATCAAAAGACAAGATTTAGATTGTTTTCATTATTAAGGTTTTTCTTAGTTTCATTTATGTTAAGCTGCGTTATATTTGGATCGACAACACTTTATTTCTTGTGCTGAATTTTTGTCCACAATTTTCGTGACCTGATCAACACATTTATAATATATATATATATATATATATATATATATATATATATATATATATATATATATATATATATATATATTTATTTTTTTATTTATTTTATTTTATTATCGATAAGCTTCCACTTACCTTTTATTAATTGTTAAAATTCAATTTGAATTATAAAAATTTACAGCATGAATGTATTTAACCGCTTCGACGCCCAGCCGACGCGCTGAGCGTATAATAGATACGGCTGTTTGCGCCTTAAGGCGCTTTGGGCAGCTAAGCGGTTAATAATATGAGAAATATCCCAAATAGTTGTATAAATAATAGTTAAAAACGATACCAATGATAACTTTGTTAGAGACATCCTAATAGTCGATAAATATCAACCTAAAAATGTGTTAGGTTATCAAAAAATGTTTGATAAACGTTGATCCATCATTTTCACTTACAAATGATTACGATACGTATCGCTAGCCAGCTAGAAACCTTGGTAATTTAATCGATTTTTATTACTCGTCTTTGAAATTAATATTGCGATGTAATTCGGTGAAAAAGAATCATTTTTAATTTGTTTTTATACGCAATTCGTAACACATTTGAAGATTCAGCTTTTATAGTGTGTAGAATGGAATAAAATAATTTTGTAAAGCGAACCTAAAGCTGGGCATTCGCTCAGAGATTTTTTTGCAAAAATGTTTATGGTGATTTGTTTGTTCTTTGATAACAGATTTTAGATAACAGATTTTATTCACATTAGAATATAATCAGTTGGGTGATCAAAATTTTGTCAAATAATGAACCGTATATACTTTTTCAACTGTGAGACTTAATTTTATTGTGTAAAGCATGTGACGATGATTATATAATATGAACATATTCATAAGTATAATCCAATATAGGGTTACCGTATACTTTTTCAAAAAGCAGATAGTAGCGCCACCACTATGATTATTCTATTCAATGCAAAAAAATTGTATTAATCAGTGATGCTCTTTTCAAATTACATTGTTAAAAATGTCTGAAATAATATAATGAGTTTTTTTTTATTTAAAAAATAAACCGCACGCTACGATTCAATGGTCTGATCTTTAAAAATAAATAAATATAAAAACGTATATAAATAAATATAAAAACGTATAAACGTAAAAAAAAATTTTTTTTATAAAATATATGCATTTTGAAAGGGGTTGTGAAAAATTATGTGCATTCGGATGGTGGATCGATAAGGGTTGAAAAGTTTCAATTGTTTCCATTTGCGTGACCGCGAGTGACACAACGACTCTTTGTGTTTGTTTTGCTATTATTTACGATAGCTGTACGCATTACGACTTGAAATTTTTATAGAATTTAACGATTTCTATAACGACAATATTATATTAATTGCGTCCAATGGGGGAGGGGGGGGGTGGCTTTTACGGGGTTAAATGTGGGCCAAGGATATACATACATACTAGATTATGTGTACATGTTAGGTACGAGTACGTGCTCATACGTACGTTGTGACTTTTCCACGAGGTTTACATGTCCCAATGGGAATGCGGAAATGTGTGTCATTTCAACGATGCAGGTCGTAACGAAAATTAATTAAAATTTGATGTATGTATATATGTAGTTTCGCCTAATGGAACTAGCCCACACGAGACGCTGCTTCGACTCTGCACGTATTCGCGAAACTTTCTTGTGAAACTTATCTCAAATTGAGCTTAGCTAGATTATGGAGAGCATGATTTATTTGAAATACGTGCACATAATGGTCTAATGGATACACACACACACACTTCAGCTACACAGCTTGCATTCTGCTCGCACACACCACGCACTTAATGTGAAATGTAGTTTCACAGGTGATTTAATCCTTTTAAAAGCAATAAATTTAATTTAAATGAGTTTTCCCCAAGGTCCAGACCGATTCCATTGCAATTTTTAAATCATAATCAGGGGATGTGGCAACATATATATTTATATGTATTTATAAGTTTGAGTATTGCAACTGAAAGTTTGATATAATTTGTATATACATACATACATATGTATGTATTACTAGTGTTATGCACAGTGATATTTTAACAGTTGTTGTTTTGGAAAGGAATTATGATATTTTATTTTATTTTAATCAATTCCACAGTGACTTGACATGTAGCTAAAATGCATTGCTGTGGTTATAATACAAAAATAACATACATAACTTATAAAAATATATAAAGAATATAAGAAATATGTATAATAAAAAAAATGATATCGTAATACGTAAGTAACATATGTTTGACCAACTCAACATTGCATTGAAGAGATCCAAGGAATGTTGCCATTAAGTTAAGGAATCGAACAGATCTAGAGAGGGGCGAGTTCATGAGAAGTTTTGTTCTAGCCCTAATGGGAAGCAAGATTTCATGTTTTCGTAAAACCCTATGATTTTTCGGGGCCAGAAATTTTTGATTCTCCAGCATGGGAGATTGTCAATCTCTCCCCTTTATAATTTTATGAAACGCTTTCCAAGAAATAATTCTCTTCGCTTTGCCAAGGAGTTGAACCGCAAAGATCCCAAGACAAAGGCACTGAGAACAGATATGGATAAAATTGAAAGTCTTCAGATATAAAAATCTGAAGAATTTTATTTGGACTCGTTTGACATCAGGGAGTAACAATATTGATAAGGTGACCATATAATAGAGCGAGACTGAAGCACACTGCGAACTAATGTACAATATCCCTAGTGTGTGCTGCAGGTCAAACCTTTGATATGTGATTCCGAAATTCGATCGCTTCCTATCAATATTTGCCAATTTATCTGATTTCATTGAAACCGTTCCAATAAATTGGCAACCTTGTCCTAACTCTTTCACAAAAATTCGGGTTATTCAGCATATCGACTTTCACTGATTATAAAATGCTGCAATTTCTTTTCTGTGACTGTTAATCTTTTGACCATAGATGTCGGGTTTGATAAATGGATGTATCTATACTTGTTTAAATAATAAATAAATAATTTTAAATCTATATACATAGCACGCACACTCATTGCGTTGAAGCAATCTGTTTGCATGATTGACGAGTGCATGATTGATTGGATAAGTAAATAAAATATATGTATGTACTTGATCTTTAAAACATCTCTTTAAATATACTTTATTTTTTGTCGTATTAGTACACACATATCTTGATTATAATATTGAAATCTATATTGAAAATATTCATTGAAATATAATATTGAAAATATAATATTGAAAATTTAATATTGAAATATAATATTGAAACTATTAATATTCGATAGGTAGCAGTACGTTGAAATGGATCATTATTGACATGTAATTATATTGTGCTCGTTGAAAGATATTTACGTTGCTTTGTGCAAGCTCCCGGTGCATTATGCACTAGCTCGTTACCTGCAAAGGATGCTTTCTTTGTACATAAGAACAAGTCCTTGGCATAAAAAATGTTGAGAAGGATATAATCTTGCGTCTATTCATCGTATTGTATGACGTATTATACAATTTATTCACTGGGTTAATAATAATAATATACGAGTGCTTCGAAGTATGGTTTTGTACAATACTATACTCGTATAATTGCAAGAAGGCTTCGACGGAGATTTGTCTGTAGACAAATTGGCAGACGAGTCTGTAGCGGTTCGACTGTTTTAGCTGTTTTCACCCTGACACGTAAAATTGTTAAATTCACCCTAACATTTAAAACTTACGTTCACAATACATTACAGTGGCTTTCAAAGACTCAAATAAAGTTTTTGGCCATGAAATTATATTTTATGATAGCTCTCTTTTCTATGAATGATTCGTCTCTCATTCCATTCTAGTAATTACGATTAATTGCAACAACCCCGGAGGCTTAAAATATATATTTTTGTTTAAGAACAGGCTTGATATAAAGATGAAATTAATTGGAAGTAATTTATTAGACAATTTTTTGGAAGGCAATTTTTTTAGTTTACCAGAGATCAATGATTTTCCGCTAACAAATAAGACTTTTCTTCGAAACGCAATACAAACGGTCATGTGATCCTAGTTGTGTTCGCACAGTCAATCAAGGACTTAAACCATATCCTTTAATCATAACGTTCTTTTAAACAATGAGCTTGGCTATTTTTTTATTATATGAGCCGTTATATTTGAAAGTGGCATAAGTTCACTTTTCTTCATTTTGAGAAATATTTCGCAAAACATTGAATATGATGTTTTGCGTTTCACAATATTTAAAAATACTAATGTCGTTGTCAGCAAACTTATGTACGGGAACTAGGTATCGCAATCGAATATTCGAATATTCGAGTATTCGAATTATTCGTCTGATTTTTCAGCCATTCGTTATTCGAATACTTCAACAACTATTCGAATATTATTCGTGTATATATTTTCCAAAAAAGCTATTTTTTAAAAGCATTTCATAAACAAGTTATATTACGCGATCTTACAATACATGTAAATTTATATAATATTCGTATACACAAATGTATGTAGAGGTTGTGATTTCTCGACTTTTTTTGATTCTCATGATTCGAGAATCTCCTTTTCTCGGAATGTTTGAATCTCGAGATTTGAGAATCTTATTTTCTCGAAATATTTGAATCTCGAGAATTCAAGATTTTCTTTTTTTGTTCCTCGAGATTCTCGAGAATTCTCGAGAAAGTATAATTTTTTTTTTAATATAGTGAATTGATTTTTTTAGCATATAAACTTGACAACATACAAAAATCAAAAGGACACAGACACTACATATGTATATTATATCAGGGGCTTACAACTTTATTAAAGATATGACGAAAGAAAGGTATAGAAATACAATAGAACATTAAATAGAAAAAAAAATTATATAAAAAAAAATATTATAAAAGAAGGCATGAAAAGAAAATAAAAATATACAAAAGTAATTCAAAATAGTAAAAATAACAATATGTAAAAAAGAATTTTATAAAATTCCCAGTGTTGCTACCCGGCTTTGCCCGTGTTTTTGTCACAAATAATAAAAATACTGACCATCTATGCATATTAAAATACTGACTATAAATAGATTAATATAGCTAAGGAACAAATACTCGAATAAATAAATAATAAATCAAAAATCTTTGTTTTATGTGTGTTAAGTGGGGTCATATTGTCAGTGAAAATATATTTTCACTAGCGTTTTAGTGATATCATAACCGAATAATTTCACATTAGTGACTATCACCTACATACACATACATAAATGTTGCCATTTCGTTGTAACATGTGTATATGTACTTATATGATGACCGAATAATAACTTGCCGGACAAATAATAAAAATACTGACCATCTATACATATTACAATACTTCACAAAATTATTTACGAGTTAACAAGTATACAAATCAGTCAGTTTATTGAGCAAAAACATGTAGTGATAAATTAAGAATATTCTCGATATTTTCGAGATTCTAATAAACGATTTCTCGAGATACGAGAATCTCGAATTTTCATAATAAAATATTCTCGAGAAATGAGAATCTCGAAATTTTACAATAAAATATTCTCGAGAAACGAGAATCAAAATTTCTCGAGAATTCTCGAGAAATCTCGAGACAAGATTTCTCGATCACAACCTCTAAATGTATGTACTGTTTGTATTTAACATCATGCTTGTGCAAGTACATACATACATATGTACATATATTCGTCCATTGAATACCACGTGCCGATTCTCAGAATTCTTCCCGGAAATTGTAAACAACTAATGAAAGACGTAATAAGATGGTAATAACATAACTAATTTATCTGAATAAATTATTCCAAAATAAGACGAAATTTTTACAAATGCTTCAAAATCTGAAATGATATCATTTGCAATTGAAATGATGGAAAAAATACTAGTTTCAGAACGCACTAACTCTACTGACATATGTAGATGAAATTATGTAGAAAAATTATGGAATAAGAATTGATAAAAACCATTTCAAAAATAAAATAGCATAATAAATAAATGAAGATTTAAAAAATTCGACAAAATTGAAAAGCCTGCATATTCTATACCGTGCCCTATTAACAATAAAACCGACATAAATAGCGTGTGAACGAGTATTTTTTACAGCAGGTTGGATGAAAACAAAAATTAGAAATAGTCTCGACAATGAAACATTCAACGTATTATTATTTCTGAAATATAATTTTCTGAAACTAAATTAAGATTTTTCCATATTATATTTTGTAAATTTATTTTTAATTACAATTTTAATTACATTTTATGTTTTATGTGTGTGTATTTTAGTTTTATGTTTTTTTTTTAAATTTTAATTAAAAAATTAATTCGAAAAAGATATTCGAATAGTTGAAGTCGAAGAATATTCGGGATCCCTAATTGCAACGCATGCCGGATTCAGCTAGTCTAATATATAATTTCGAAAGAGACTTTGTATGTATGTATGTATGATTTGGTTCGTAGAATCCGCGACGTTACATTTAATAAAAATTAAATG